>NC_081257.1:4869206-5189206 GCF_030490865.1 Poecile atricapillus
AAAAGAATTAGAACTATATGTGAATGTAAAACAGGGTGATGCTAAAAGAATTCTGGTGCAAGAGCATGGGGGAACACGGAGGCCTGTTGCCTTTTTTCCCAAGCCCTTAGACCCGGTGGCCAGAGGCTGGCCCCTTTGTCTGCAAAACTGTGCAGCCACAGCACTGATCATGGCTAAAGCCTGGAAGCTGACAAGGGGGAAGGTATCTGATTGTTAAAGTTTCACATCAGATTAAAGCTTTGTTAACTAAGAGACCCTCTAAGTAGATGACCAGTGCTCAGTTATTCCAGTATGAGTCTTGTTTAATGGAACCAGAGGATTTAGAATTTAAAATTAGGAAAAGGTTTAACCCAGCCTCCTGTTTGAATCACCCTGAAGAGGGGGGACAGGAAGAAACCCATGACTGCATTCAGGTAGTAAATCTCCAGATCCAAGCAAGAGAAGATTTATGAGATACTCCCTGGCCTGAGGGAGAAAATGTGTTTGTAAATGAGTCTTCAAGAGTGCTAGAAGAGAAATGATTTACAAGATACTCTATCATCAATAGAAAGCAATTTTTAAAAAAAGGCAGAGGTTACCGCCCACCTGGTCAGCTCAGACAGCAGACAAGAGAGTAAACGTTTCTATTGATTCTAAATATGCATATGAAGTAATACATGCATTTGAGAAACTAAAAAAAAAAAAAAAAAAAAAAAGAGTTTATTAGCTTGCAGGGGAAAGATGTTGGCTCTTGAGAATTTTGTCTCCCACCTATTGGAGGTAGTGAACTTACCAAAAAGGGTGGCGATAATACACATCAAGGAACAGCAGGCACAGTGCTCAGAGGAAGCAATAGGAAACTGACAGGCTGATAAAGAAGTTCAGAAAGCTGCATTGTTGTCAGAAGTCTCGAAGATCTTCTCCTTGCTCCCAGTAACTGCACTGCTACCAAAAAACCAGTCTTTTCCACCAGAGAAACTTGAGATAATTAAAAAGAGTAAGGTAAAGGATAAGTGAAAATAATTAGTTTGTAAGGAATGGTAAACATTAGATGCCAAAAGCTCTGGCCTTACAATTGTTAACTTCGTGAAAGAAGGCATTAAAGCTCCCAAAGACTGGCAAAAGTCTTCCTCAAAATGTATGCTGCCGTAAGTCTTTTTACCCTGGCAAAGCAAGCTATTAAAGATTGTTTAATTTGTGCTAAAACAAATAACAGTTACAAAGAAACTTGCCAGGGGAGGGAGGCCTTGGCCTGTACATCCCTTCCAGAGATGCCTGGTAGATTTTACTGAAATGCCTCGAGTGGCAAGATTTAAATATCTTCTGGTAATAGTATGTCCAGTTAACAGGGTGGCCAGATGCATTTCCAGACATTTCAGCAACTACAGGGTCAGTTATTAAAGTATTTTTGAAAAAAATAATTCCAAGATATGGGATTGTGGAGGCAATAGATAGGGGAATTCATTTTACAGGAAAAATTCTTAAAGGAGTAATGACTGCTTTAGAGATACAGTGGAACCCCCTGGCACCCCCAGAGTTCGGGCCAAGTTGAAAAGATGAATAGGGAAATGAAGAAACACCTTCTGAAGCTGGTGATAGAAACTAAGATGCTGTAGGTACGGCTCTTGCCACTGGCTTTAGTAAGAATAAGGGCCAGACCCAGGGAAGATAGTGAATTATCTCCCTTTAAAATGACGTTTAGAATTCCTCATGCTTGTAATTCTCAGCCTGGGGCAGGGCTAAAGATAAGTGATGTATATTTAAAACAATTTGTGGCCCAGATACTGACTCTTGTGAAATCTCTTCAACAGGAAACTCAGCTGGCACAGACCTTGCCTTTGGACTTTGCTGTTCACAACATCCAGCCAGGAGACTGGGTCCTAGTTAAGGAGTGGAAAGAAGCACCACTAGAAGCAAAGTAGCATAGACCTGTGCAAGTGTTGCTGACCACAAAAACAGCCATCAAGACAGCTGAACATGGGTAGACCCATTGCTGCAGTCTGCAACCACAGGATCATGTCCAGAGAAGCTATAATTACCAGGAAGCAGCATGGGACAGGAACGAGACGGGCTTCAGTTCATGAAACCATTTATTCAGCATGGGAACAAACTCAGATTCAGAAACAGAGAGCCACTGTTATAAATTGTCGTGACTAAATCAAAGAGCCAATTTAAATGATCATTCATGAAAATCAATTTTATTAATTCAGCAAGCGGGCCAGGGAGTCTCCGCTCCACCAACAGCGTGTGCCTTGGCTGATAAAGTTTCCCCTTATATACAGTTCATATTTCCTGTACAGGTGTCTTCATTACTTTTCCTGGGTTGCACCTGCACTTGTGTCGCTAGTTGCTAGGTGGTTGTAATCTGCCTCATTCTTGATGTGAGTGCGCAGGCATTGGTTCTATATCAGTTATACGACTTCTAATGAGGAGATGTTCTAATTATTGTTTGTACAACTGGATATTGTGGTTTGGCCTTTCTGCAGATTCAGCTCTCACATTGTATTAAGCAAAGAGTTTCAGCAATCATATTGTATTAAACAATCTTATTATATAAATTTGATTAACAAACAATAGCAATCTATTACAGCCCCAAACAAAGGCAGGGTGAGGAGTTTTGAGGGACAGAGCTAGGGTGGAGTTCAGAGTCAAGGACCACTAGAAACACAACAAGGGAGAAACCCCAGGGGGTCAAACCCAACCAGAACTCCTGGGCCACTGCTCACAGGGAGTCTGGAATGGAGCAACTTCATCCAGGCCTCACACAGCCCATCCCCCAAAGCAGAAGGTCAAAATTCACACTAGCCAGGCATTTCAGCCCTGCCTCCACTTTAACAGTGCTTATCTGAAACTAAATCTTTGCCTTCCTGGGGCACCTCACAATAATTGCCCCTTTATATATATATATATATATATATATATATATATAAAATTTTGATCAGGAGCTTAAAATGTTTCTAAAACTTACACCATAAAAATCTCCACTCCCCCACAAAGCACCTACAGGCCATGCACACCATGAGACCCCCTGCAATTTCCCAGTCTCCAGGTAGATCAGGTCTAGGGCCTGTTTGGAGAAGAGACCAACCAGGGACAATCCTGAAATCCTGGCTGTTTGCTGATCCTTATCCATGCCTTTCACAAATACTGCCTCCTGGAGATGGCACCTCCGCAATGAGGAACACCTCCATCTGATCCAGCTGTCCCTCTTCCATTCTCCAGGAATGAAATTAGAGCCTGTGCAGCAGGAAGCAATTCCTGAAGGAAGCAGTGATTCTGTGCCAGACTCTGCTGCAGGAAGGGAGGCCATGCCAGGCACAGTCCCAGGAGGTAATTGCTGTGCCTCTGGGCCTGAGCCCTGCTGAGGCTTGAGCTGCAACCTCTGCTGCTTGGCAGTGCCTTCACGGATGTTACACAGAGCATGGAAAGGGTGTTGAGAGTGACCAGGAGGCAGCCCAGAGTTCCTCTGGCCTCTCTGCAGCTTTGGCCATGTCCATTGACACCTGGCTCCCATGGCCTTACCCAGCCCCATTGCAGTGCCCAAATCCCTAAGGCAGAAAGGGATCCCAGCAAACCCTGATAAAGGTTCTCATCTGTGCTCCCTTCCAGATAACATTCCTGGCAAGGCTTCTCCATTAGCTTGGCTCCATAAAGTTTTGAAGCCCTCTGCGCCTCCTGCAGGTATGTTCTCAGTGTCCCATGGAGAAATAATCATTGACAACATGGCAGGAACCAGGTAACAGAATCTCCTGTGGCTGTTGAGTTGCAGGTGTGTCTGCAGGGAGGACTTTCCCAGCTCCTTTGCTGATTGGTGTGCAGAAGCCCCACTTCCATCGCAGGGGTGAGTACGGTCTCCCTGCTGACCGCACAGGATGAGCACAGGTTTTGTGGGAACCACTGGGAAATGGAAATATTTTCTGTTGATGTCCTCTGAGAGAGAAGGACAAACGTAGAGGAGAGAAGGAATCACAGGAGTCAGACGACATCAGGAAACGAATTTTGGAGGAACTGCAGAAAGGGCCTGGTGGGTTCATGTCCCCCTAAGCCTCCTCCTGAGACTCGGCAGCCGGTGGCTTTCTCTATCCATCTGGACATGCTGTGCCCTGCATGGCCCCCTGCTGCTTTCATGCCCTGCAGGACTGTTTCCCAGCCTGGCCTGGCTGCAGCTTCTCCCCAGCCTCCACAGGAAGGCATTTGGCATCAGCTGACAGGGAGCCCAAACTGCAGCACAGGCCATGCACACCCTGAGATCCCCTGCAATTCCCCAGTCATTGAGCAGATCAGAAAGGGCAGCTGTTTGGAGAAGGGAGGGCCCTGGCCGAGGCCAAATAACCTGGGCACTTTCCTGATCCATCTCATTGATAAATACTGGCTCCTGAAGATGCCACCACACAAATGGGGAACAGTTCCATATGATCCAGCTGCCTCCATTCTTTCTCAAGACATGGACCTAGAGGGTCTGTGGAAGGCAGCATTTCCTGGAGGCAGCGGTCACTTGTCGGCAGCCTCTGCTGCAGGAAGGAATGTGATGGCACACATGAGTACGGGCCCAGACACAGGAGGTGATTGCTGTGCTGGGCTCAGCCCTCGGAGGGGCTGTGTGCCAGCAGCTCTCCCCCCAGGGCCGACGGCAGCCAAAGCTGGAGGCGCCTCAGCTCTGAGGCCTCTGGAGCTCATTCCCACCCCTTGGGAAATGGGACTTGAGGAACAGCATCACTGCCTCTGCAGCTGCTCCCAGAGCTGGCACTGAGCACCCAGAGGCCCAAGGCACAGGAGCAGCTCCGAGCGGGAGCCCTGCCATGAGCCCAGGGCCACAGCCAGCCCTGGCTCCCAACTGGGCAGGGCCTGCACTGGCTCCTGACAGGGCCTGGCTCTGTCCCCTTGGGCTGAGGGAGCTGTCACAGAGCAGGGAGGGTCTGGGGTGGCTGTGGCTGCTCAGGGATGGCTTTGGCCTGAGTCCCTGGAAGGAGCCCCTGCCCAAGCGGCTGCGCTGTCCCTGGGCTCTGCTCCCGGCCTTCTGGGCTCTGTTGGAAGGCACAGCCTGTGCCAAGGGGCAGCAAGGTGCCTGCAGGCCCCAGCTCTGGGGGAAACGGAGAATGTCTGAGACATACCCAGCATGGTGCCTGCTCAGCAGTGCAGCACAGCACGGGTTCACACTGCCCATTGCTCCCACAGATGCAACCAGCACAACACAAGTTCCTGATTCCCAAAAGGACATTGAAAGGGCTTTCTGTCTGTTGGCTAGAGCTTTCTTCTGTTGGCTAGAGCTAATAGCAGCTGTGCTTTGTATGGAGATTATCTTCATGTTGTGCTGCTTTGCAATCTGGTATGCCTGCAAGAGAAAACGGTGAGTGTTTTGTTCATCTTTCCCTCCAACAGCTTCTTTAGAAAGCCTATTGTAGACAGAAAACATTTCCAGGGAGGCTGCTGTGGACTTGTGGATAGTCAGTGGTTGCCCAAATAACTCTGCTGAGAGTTCTGCTGCTGCCCAGGCCTTTCATTGCCCTCCTAACTGCTGGGCCTTGTCCTGGGGAGCCCGCTTGTGCTGCAGCCAATGCTGGCTCCCACGGAGGCTGCCTGGCCAAGAGCAGCCCCAGGAGCAGCAGGCAGAGGCAAAGCAAGGTGGGCAGGAGGAAGAGCGGGAACGAGATTGCCCTTGAAAGGAAGAAGCACTCTGAGACCTGCTCCAGGCCAGGGACCCTGCCCAGAGCCATGCCCTGCTCGCCGGGCTCTTGAGGGGCAGCTCTCCAGCTGGGCCAAGCTGTGCCAGCAGCTGCAGCCGTGCTGGGGAGCCTTGGCCGCTCTGGGCCCTGCTGTGCAGGAGGGGCCCTGTGTGCCAGCGGCAGCTGGGGGCCTCAGCCACCTCCTCTCTCCACGGGAGCACTTCTGGACAGCATTTGAAGGACAGTGGCTGCACTAAACACCCAGACAGCTTGAGCAGCACCTCTGGCAGTAATAAGGGCCTGAGCAGCCCTCTCACGGACTCTGAGAAGAGGATCCCAGGACTGCTCTCTTTGAATACACCTCTTATAACCCTGTAGATCCCACTGCCCCCTCTTTTCCTCATAGATATTCCCAAGCTGCCTTCACTCCCTTTTTTGATCTCTCTCTGCCCCAGCCTATCCCGTTCCTTAGTTCTTGTGGAGACCCCAAGAACAGCCCAGCACCCTCCAGCCCCAACGGAGACCAACATGGCCCTTCCTCTGTCCCTGAGCCCCCTGGCCCTGCCCTCTAAACAATACTGAAGGTGAGCCCATCTGCCAATGTAGGTGATGGCCCCTTCTTCTCTTCAAATAGTTTTAGCTGTTAGCCCAGTGTCTGCCTGGTACCGCCAGCAAAGCCCAGACAGCACCAGCCCTGGCTGAGCTCCATGTCCAGGAGCTGCCGGGGCTGACCACGGTGTGGGCAGGCAGGAGCCAGGCAGGGGCAGCGGTGACCAGCGGCGGGGCCCCAAGGGGCTGGGGGAGTCCAAGCTGAGTGTCCCTGGGGTGAGGGCACATTTCCTTCAGTGGCACCACCTGAACCTGCACCTCCTCCACTGGCGTTCCCAGGAAATGTGGGAACCATCAAGACCATCTCTAGGGACACAGCCTGACCAGCAATGTCAGCAGGCAAAACAAAGTCTCTCCCCACTTAACACCCACTTGATAGGACCTAACCAATGGGCCATCACCAATCCTGCAGGGTGCTGCACAGGGTCTGCTGCTCTGGGCAAGGGAAGGGAAGGGAAGGGAAGGGAAGGGAAGGGAAGGGAAGGGAAGGGAAGGGAAGGGAAGGGAAGGGAAGGGAAGGGAAGGGAAGGGAAGGGAAGGGAAGGGAAGGGAAGGGAAGGGAAGGGAAGGGAAGGGAAGGGAAGGGAAGGGAAGGGAAGGGAAGGGAAGGGAAGGGAAGGGAAGGGAAGGGAAGGGAAGGGAAGGGAAGGGCCATGTAGCTGTGGGCCCCAATGGGGCTAACAAACAGCACTGGAGGCACAAGAACCCAGCTGCAATTACACTTGATTTCCAGGTCAAAATACTCGGTGTAGCTGGGCTGGGCTTCCCTGTATGGCACGTGGGGGCTTTGGAGTCCCCCATGAGGTGCACGAGAGGCTGGGGTCCCTTGTGTGACACACAGGGATATTTCAGGTTCCCTCTGAGGTATGGAGGGCACTGGGGTTCCCTGTAAGTCATGCAAGGGATTTGGAATCCTATGTGAGGCATGCAGGGGGTTTGGGATCTTTCCCAAGGTGTGCAGGGTGATGGGGTCTCTCCTGAGGTACATGAGGGGGGTTTGCGTTCTTATTTGAGATGTGGAGAGGGCTGTGGGCTCCCATCAGCCTGCTGGTGCTTTGTGTCCCTCCTGCTGCACGCAGTGGGGCTGGAGTCTCTTCTGAGACTTCTCTTCTGAGGCACTCAAGGGACGGGGTCACTCCCGGGATCCCTCCTGGGGCAGGTCCAGCTCAGGGCTGCCACAGCCCAGGGGTACCCAGGGACAGCCGCCGTGCTGGGATGGCGGTGCCGAGGGGCCGAGGTGGCGCTGCACGGGCACGGCTCAGGCAGTGCTGAGCACCCCGAGATGAGGCGCCACAGCCCGCACTGCCTCCATCCGTGCTGGGAACACAGACAGCCCCGCCGGCAGAGCGGCGGCACCGGGCCCCAGCCAGCTCTGAGGGGAACAGAACCGAAGGCAGAGGAGCCGTGGGGCCTGCCCGGCTCTCCGGGCCTGTGGGCAGCCCGGGCGGGAGCGGCTCGCTCTGTGCCGCGCTCTCCCCACAGAACGGGGCTCCGAGTGAGCACCTTGGGAATGCTGAGGGGGATTCGGGGCCGCAACTGGACATGCCAGGGAGAGAAACAATTCATAGGAGACTTCTTTAGGCCTTTCTAAAGATGAACTGAGAAACAACTTCAAATCCCAGGCTATATAGTGTGTTCTAATGAGTGCAGATTTTTTGAAAACAATTTGTTTGCAACTCCCTGTCAGGCCCGTGGTGCTGTCCCAGCCAGCACCAAGACCCAGGAGCTCTGCTGTGTGCAGCACGGCTGGGACAAGGGAAACGAGTTCACATCCCTACAGATGCCCTCTCTGCCTTTAGAGTTAACATGCAGTAGCAATATTCCAGCAAGTGCAGGTATTTTTACACCCTCAGGACGGTGTGCTCTTGTGGTCCTTGTGGTGGATCAGAGAGGAAAGCCAAATTTGATGGACTAAACTTGACTGTAGGAGAGGGATAGCTCAGCAGAGGGCCTGGGGACACAGTGACTGGCACACAGCAGGAAGACCCCAGACTATCACAATTCGGCTGGGAGGGTATAAAAGCCATGGGGTTCTTGGTTCAGGGTCCCCCAGAGGCACCAGCTCAAGCTGCCACTGTTGCACCATGATAAAATTGTTTGAAGGATCCAGTGGTCTGACAGTCTGCTATGGAGCACATTCTACATTTCCAATCTTTTGGGCATTTGGGAGCTTTTGATTTTCCTTTGCACCCAAGAAATATAAACCCTCAAAAGTGCACAAATAACTCCTTTACCATTTCCTCCTTTTGTTTTCAGCTGATTTTTATATTGTTCTATTTGCTCTGCTACCTTGTCCTCATCTTTCTAAAATTCATGGGCCTAGTCAAGTCCAGCCTGGGATGGTGCACACATTTTGTTTAGTTCTCTAGTAACTTATCCCCAGCAATCGTGCTCACCACACCCATTTAAAATACTGCAAAAACCTAACCCTGGCCTGCAGTATGTGAATCACACTCCAGTGTGTGAGATGGCAGAGCATCAGGGCAGGCACTGAAGAAGAGGGTATTCCGTAGAATAGATTTGTTTAATCTGACTGCTAATGCTAACACAGAACTGCCTGTCATGTTGCCTTGCCTCTTTGCTAAGCTGGATTTGTGTTTGTGATTCACATGTGATACTTTCCTTTCAAATGTGCCTATTTTAGGGTGATTCTGAGGATGATTTAGAATGATTCAGCAGGAGTCAGTAGACACTGGAATAAATCTTTAAGATCAGCAGGAATTAAATCCTGTGATTTCAATATAGTTCTTATTATTCCACTTAAAACCTCACTATCCGTACCGAATTTTTTTTTTTTTTATTTATTTTACATAACTCTCTGATCACTTGGTAACTGAAAGGCCGAGGTTGGATTTGCATTACTCCTCTGCTTGCATTATATACTACAGGAGCAGCTGTAAGCATATCTTCATCTTCTCCAGGGCTGGTATTCCCTGGGTTTCCCCACCCACACCCACCCTTGCCGGGCTCTGGGGGCCCCGTTCTCTCACTGGGCCTGTGGAGGGGCTCAGCTGCTCCCCCGCAGGAGCTGGGCGAGGGCCCGTTCCCCCGCCCCAGGGAGCAGGGCTGGGACACCCTTCCCTCTGCCCCTCTGCAGGAACAAGGGGTGTAGCTCTCTCTCCCACCACCATCCTCCCCATGGAGACAGGGGGTGGAGGCATGGGGAGCAGGATTGCAACATCGGGAGGCAGGGCAGGGGTATGGTGCAGGGAGTGGAATGTCAGAGGGAAGAAAGGGATTGTGATAAGAGTAGTGAGCAGGAACCCGTGGGTGGAAGGGATTGTGGGTAGGAGAAAGGGGATACACTGGAGGATTCACCATGTGGCCAGGTAACACATGGCCAGTGCCATCTTGGCTCTCAGCCCCGTGGGGGTAGAGCAGTTCATTTTCTTCAACGCTAGGAAAAGAAGGATATAGAGACCTGATGGTTTGCGCAGCGCCATCAGAACTGGGTGGCTGAAGGACACACAGGGGACCAGGTGTCGTGGTTTTAAACCAGTAACTAAAGAAAAGGATTACTTATTTCTTGCTGTGAGATATGGATTAGAACAAGAGCAAAACAGGCATAAAACTTAAAAGGAATAAAGAAAGTTTATTAACAAACTACAATAATAAGAGCACCAGAATAAACTTCCAGAAAACCTCTTTTTATCCCCTACTACCCACCATTCTTTTGTTCACATGACAACAGAGACAAAAACTTTAGAACTTTGATGTTTAAAACAGTCCCAATTCCTGCTACAGTCTTTTCACCAGTCTTTGTAGAGAAACAGAAGTCTCTTTCTGTTAATTTATGGAGTTTCTCACAAGAAAACTACTTCTGTTATAGTTTCTTATTGCCCTGATGTCAGCTGCCCAGAACTGCTGTTATCAGAGCTCTCTCCTCCCATTTCACATCACTCTGAAGTGTGTATGGGCCATGAGTCTAGGGATGGCATTTTAAGGATGAGTTATTCAAAGGCAAAAAGTCTTCTTCTTCTGTTTCTGTGAGCTTCACTAGAAAACAGTTTTCTCATTGCCCCCCAAGGCTTCAAAATCTTCTAGCACTTCACTGTATCACAATTACTCTACTTTTTACTCAAAATTTATACTTTGAACACTCTATTCCTCCCTACATACTCTATCATGAATTAAAGGAGTTCTTTTCAGGACTTCATTGTCCATCTCCATAGCTTTAACAGAAAAATATTTCATCTTAATTAAAGCATCATCCTTATTCTCTACCTTTTCTGAAGCTTCTTTTCTTTCTTGTCACTGGTAGTTTATAAAGTCTCTTTTCACGTTGGTCACTCTCCTTTACTCTCTCTGGATAAAAAGGTTAATCTGCAAGTCTCATCTGGGTAATGAAAGAGTTAAAATCTTGCCCAGGCTTTTGTAGATGGTTCGGTGATCTCTGCTGGAGCAGGAGCTGGAGCTGTCTTGGATAGAAGATTCTTCATAGCTGCTCTGGAGAGTGTGGTTGCTGTCTCTGCTTGCTGCAGGTTCAGAGCCCCTTTCTTTCTTTACTCGGCAGTTTCTGGTGAATTCCGTCAGAGCAAAAACTGCAGCGGAGCCAGGGACCGGCCTGGCCCGGCCAGAGCCCGGGGCAAGCCCCGCAGGGCCCCCCCATCTCCTGGCCGGGAGCCGCGGCAGGCCCAGCCCAGCCCAGCCCCCGCCTGGCCACATGGCCTGGGCAGGGAATGGGAAGCCAGCCACAGCTCTGTTACCCTTCACAGCCAGGAAACAAAGAGAACAAGAGAGCTCTGGTTTTACATCTTAAGGTAGGGTTCACAAGTTGATCCCACCTTTCAATGGTTAAATCTGCTGTCAATTCTCAGCAATGACCAATAATTGGTCAGGAGAAAAGACTCCCGTCAGTCCCCAGCAACTTCAACTTCCTTAGCTCTTAAAACTACCTTAAAGGTAAATGATAAAAACAGGGCCAGGAGACCTTCTTCTCCTGTTTGAAAGACTTTATTCAAATCAGCTTTGGGTGGGGGCCCGACGGGTCGCGCGCACACCGCCAGCGCTCCCTGAAGCGACTCGGAGGAGGAGGAATGCGGCTCTGCCTACGGGGTGCAATGGAGGCCAAGCCGGGATCTCCGTCCTCGTGGGTACACCTGGAGTCCCCTTTGGCTCGAAAGTCCAGGGGTGTCACCTCTAGCGAGTCTCTTTCCGGTCATGGCGAGGAAAGCGGAGTTGGTGGGTCGTGTCCCTTGATCCTGACCACAGGGCATCGCTCTCAGTTTCTCTATTCAGCGTTCCAATGCTCCATAGATCAGGTTTTTTGTCCGAGGTGGTGTTTTTCGGCAGCTGATTTACATAACCCCCAATTGCCATTTCGGGAGGTCCTCCTTCCTGGCCGCCGCTTCGGGAAGCCTCCGGTCGCCATGTTGGAAGTCCCCTAACTTCGGTTGTCGTGCCGGGGCATCCCTGACCCCGGGCGCTGCCGGACAGGAGTAACGAGGGAACAGCTCGGCACGGGCTCAGAACCGGAATGTCTGGAACAGAAGCTGGAAGGAAACACACGGAAAAACCTGGCTGGCGGCTCCGGCCGCCGGGGCATCCCCGACCCTGGGCGCTGCCGGACAGGAGTAACGAGGGAACAGCTTGGCACGGGCCCAGAACCGGAACACCTGGAACAGAGGCTGGAGAGAACTGGAGAGAACATTTGCGGAACGTGGACTGCAGGTGGGCTTATTTATATCAATTCCCCCCTCTAATACTTTGATTGGGTTGTAAACCCGCATCAGTTTGGTGCCTCAGCATCTGGGATGTAAATTTCTTTTCGTTTTTGAAACCTAAGATAGATTTCTTTAGCGTCCCCCTGTTCTGTGCTGTCAGGAGTGTTTAGTACCATTATTTTACTTACTTCTTTTGATTGTCTTAATCCTCCTGGAACTTCAAGGCTGGCTTTCACTGAGGTGGTAATCAGTCGGGTTACACAGGGAAGTATGCATGGCAAGAAGACTTACCCAGTAATAGCACATATGATGATAAAGGCTATTTTCTTCCACCACTCTCCCTTCCAAGACCAAAACCCATCCCACCAGTTCGTGCTGATCAGGGGTGTCCACTGTTGGGTTCCCACATAAGCGATCTTTCTGATCCCTTGGGATATATTTTTGATTACCTCATTCCTGTCATTTATTTCCAGGCAGCATTCAGAGTTATTAAACTTACCACAGATTCCTCCTTCATCAGCCAGTAGATAGTCAACTGCTAGCCTGATTTGGTAGATTATGGAGCGAGTTTGGGTTAGTTGGTCACTGATGTGATCTAGAGCCAGGGCGGTCTTATTGGACACTATTTCCAGTACTGCTTGTAGCCGAATTATTCTATTCAGCATATAAATTGGGGTCCGATATCCCCAGGACCCGTCTTGGGCCCAGGTAGCAGGTCCATAAGTTTTGATGATCTCTTCTGGGCTCCAGATTTTTCCTTTCCATTCTTGGTCACCTCCCATTTGGATGGTCCCTCTCTTTTGTCGGTGTAAGTCCTTTTTTAAATCATCAAACAGTGGAATCCCCAGATTTGCTCCAAGTTCTTTTGGCAATAGGAAAAAAGCAGGCTTCACTATTCCGATCGTGCATGTTCCTGCCCAGCTGCCTGGAAGTTTTGTGTATGCAGTATCTCCGCAAATCCAGAACAAATGTTCTGGTGTTTCCCAGAAATTACTACTGATTGCTGAGGGGGTCTGCCAGAATTTAGACAGTTCTTTCATTGCCCAGAAGGGGTTTGTCTCCCCACCTGCACATTTGTATAATTGATGTCCCTCGTGAAAGGTACAACTGTGGGAATCTTTCTCTATAGACCAATACTTTACGGGGGCCTTAGGTACCCATTGAGTTATTCCTTTCTTGATCTTCAGATAACGCTTACATGCCATGTTTCCTACTGGGATGTCAAACATTTCTCCTCTCCTCAAAATACATTCCTCTCCTATCACCTTGTTCTTTAGGTTCCATTGTTCTATTTTTCTTATTCCTAAAGATGGGAGTTTTGGCTTACTTTGCTTTCACTTAAGTAATTCCAAGGGTCCTAAACTGATACCTTCCCAAGGCCAGATATCTGTCATTTGGGTGTTATCACACACCCAGCAGTTGATTACATTTAATTCCTGGCTTATTCTCTCCACCAGGTCCACAAATAGGTTTTTCCCCCTTGGAAGGTCCAATTCCCCTCCCACATCCTTGGGATGAGTTATTTCTTTTTCTTTTATCAGGTCAATGGGTCTGTTCTGCCTGAGTTCATCTCCGAAGCACAGCCATTGTCCCACAGGACACTCCCCCAGTAGTCTCTGCCGGTATGTGGTAGTGTTTTTAGCCATCCAATATCGCTGTCCGTCCTCCTGACATGGCATGGCTAGGGAAGAGTTTATGCATTTAGGGTTTAAATTCATATGGATTTGCAGTAAGGAACTTCTCTCCTCTTCATAGTAGAGAGGTTGGTAGCACCTGGTGCATGGTCCTGATGGATCTCCTTTAGAGACCCGAATCAGCAAGAGCCACACCACACTCCCTAAGAGTCCAGTATAGGCCATCACTGGAGATCAGCCTACCTGGTCTTGCCTCCTGGGATTTTCTAAGAGGTGCAGGGGAGGAGTTATTTTTGTTCCTTCTGCTCTGAACCTCTTCTCAAACTTCTCTGTAGGGGAGATCCTAGCGGGAGTTTTGGCTTAAGCCTCGGAGAGCCCTAAAATACTCCTTTTTGTGGAAACAAAGTTAGCTTCTCCCACTGAACTACAGCAACTTTGTAACAATTTTAAGTTAGACGTATAACCACAACCTTACAACAACTTTTCAATTTAAGGGTGTAACAACTTTACACTTTAAAAACGTGGTAACAGTCTGAACAACTCAATGATAACTTCAGATTAAAGTCTTTTATACTCCTCTCTTACTGGGAGTCTTCTTCTTGAAAGTTAACTTTAGATTCCCTGAGTCCTTAGACACTGTCCATTGAGGGGGCTTCACAGTGGGTTTGGGATGATCTTGTTCCGGGTCAGGGGGTGTCACTGGTCCCTTCGCCCTAGTGATGTGTGTCCATCCTCTTTCTTGTGTCCGGACTGCAGTGTTCGTCGTGAGGAGGACCTGAAAGGGGCCCTCATACTTAGGAGTCAGTGGGGCAATAGTCCAGGATTTCACTAACACCCAGTTTCCCGGATTGATGTTGTGCACTTTGACATCTAAGGGGGAAGTTTGAGGAAGACAACCTTTTTTACGTAAGTCCTCTAGAGCTCTCCCTATAGTTTTTAGGTATTCCCGAGTAGCTGTTTCTCCATCTGAATAGCTCCCGACTCCAAGGGAAGTAGTGAGAAATGGGAGCCCGAACAGCATCTCATATGGGGAAACTGCTAGGTCCGCCCGAGGCCTGGTCCTGACCCGTAAAAGAGCTAAAGGCAAGCACTTTAACCAGTTCATTTTGGTCTCCTCAATTAACTTAGTAAGCACGTTTTTCAAAGTCTTATTCATTCGCTCCACCCTGCCAGAACTCTGAGGGTGCCATGGGGTATGCAATTCCCTCTTTATTCCCAACGCTCTCATGACCTGGTGTAAGATTTTAGCCGTGAAATGTGGGCCCCGATCTGAATCTATGCGATTTACCAATCCATATCGCGGGATGATGTCTTCCAATAGGACCTTAATTACCACTTGGGCTGTCTCCTTTCTCGTAGGAAATGCTTCCACCCAGTGGGTTAGGTGATCAACTATGACTAAGAGGTGCTTGTAACCTTGCAACAGAGGCATTTCGGTAAAATCTATTTGCACACTCTGAAATGGTCTTTGAGCTATTTCCCTCCCTCCTGGTTCTGTTTTTCTCATTGCCCTCTGATTTACTTTTTGGCATGTTATGCACCCCTTAGTGATAGCTTTAGCTAACCCATACACTCCCATGCATAGATTCTCTCTCAGGAAATGGTCACATAACCCCTGTACTCCCCAGTGTGTTTGTCCATGTAATTCAGAGAGTACTCTCCTGGCTAAAGGTTGATTTAAAAACTGTCTCCCATCTGAAGTCAGCCATCTCCCCCCTTGCTCTTGATGTAGTCCCAGTTCTCTGGTTGCTTTTCTCTCTTTTTCACTATATATAGGTTCTATGTCCCCTTCCTCTTGTTCTTGTGCTTCTTTCAAGTGGAAAGACTTAACTGGGTCCTCCAGCCCTAATGCTGCTTCTTTCGCTGCTTGGTCAGCCATCCTATTTCCTCTTGCCTCCAGGGTATCAGCTCTCTGGTGTCCTTTTATGTGAACTATGGCTATTTCTGCTGGTTTTCTCAAGGCTTCTAGGAGTAGTTTAACTAATTTTTCATGAATTATATTCTTCCCTTTCGAGCTGATATAACCTCTTTCTTCCCAGATCTTTCCAAATATGTGTACTACTCCAAGTGCATATCTCGAGTTCGTGTAGATGGTTCCCGATTTCTCTTCCAGCAACTCTAAACCTCTTTTTAGAGCATAAAGTTCACAACTTTGTGCCGACCAATTTGATGGCAATTTTCCTTTTTCCATTACCTGCATTGTTTTCCCATCCACTATGGCATACCCTGAGGCCCTCATTCCCCCTGTCATCCTTGAGGATCCATCTATAAACATGATTTCACCATGCGGCAAAGGTGTGTCTCCCAGGTCTTCTCTCACTTTTGTTTGTAAAGATATAAGCTCAATACAGTCATGTTCTAAGCTTTCTAGGGGTTCCCCAGAAAGGAACTGGGCTGGGTTTAAGCACTTGGAGGTGGCGATCTCCAAATTGTCTGTATTCATCAGAATGATTTCATATTTCAAAATTCGGGCATCAGTGAGCCATTGCTGTGCTTGCTGGCTGAGCACTGTTCTTAAATCATGTGGGGTATGCACTTTTATTTTTCCGTATAGGGTTAGTCTCTGGGCCTCCTCCAGTAGGATAGCAGTAGCCGCAATTGCTTGCAGACACACCGGCCATCCCCTGGCCACTGGATCCAGTAGCTTAGATAGGTATGCCACTGGTTTGTTGCAATTTCCCCATTCCTGGGTCAGTACCCCATATGCTGCTCCACCCTCTGTGTTTATAAATAAATCAAATCCTTTACTTAAGTCTGGCAGGCTCAGGACTGGAGCTGTGGATAACTTGCTCTTTAAGTTCCGCAACTGCTCCTCATCTCTCTCTGTCCAGCGTACGGGTTCCGGGCTGATCAGTTTCTCATACAGAAATTTTACACATTCTGAGTATCGTTCTATCCACCACCTGCAATATCCTACCAGCCCCAGCAGTTTCCTCACATCCCTCTTAGTCTTTGGGGGCTCAATGGACAGGATTCCCGAGATCCTCTCTGGGCTCAGTTTTTTATAACCACTTCCAATCAGGTGGCCTAAGAACTTTACCTCTGATTCCACAAATTGTAATTTATTTTGTGATACTCTCAATCCTTGTTTGCCCAAGAAATTTAAAAGCCGTATGCTGGTATCTTTTACTTGACTTTGACTCTTTCCCGAGACCAGTAGGTCATCTACGTATTGGAGCAGTTGTACCCCTTCCTCCAAATCAAATTGTTCTAACAGCTTCTCTAATGCTTGCCCAAAGAGGTTAGGAGACTCTGAAAATCCCTGGGGGAGACGTGTCCACCTAAGTTGTTGTTTCCTCCTGGTGACGGGATCATCCCATTCGAAAGCAAACCAGTCTCTACTCTCCTCTGCGAGGGGACAGGTCCAAAAGGCATCTTTCAAATCTATGGTGGTAAACCATTGATGTTCTCTCGGCACTTTGCTGAGGAGGGTATAGGGATCTGGCACAACAGGATGCCTGTAAACAGTCTTTTTGTTGACTTCTCGTAGGTCTTGTACCAGCCGATAACTTCCATCGGCTTTCTTTACAGCCAAAATGGGTGTATTGTGAGGGGACATACAGGGTTCCAAGACCCCTTCTTCTAACAGTTGCCTGATTATTAGGGCTAACTCCTCTCTTCCTTCCGGTGAGATGGGGTATTGTTTAACTCTCACTGGTGGGGTATCTTTCACCATCTCCACCACTATTGGGGGTATCCCCAAAAGTCCTCTCTCTCCTTGGCCAGCCCACACTTCTGGGTTAATTTCCTCCATTTCGTTTTGGGTAAGTGCCATAATTTTTACCACCATCTTCCCATCCTCAGGGATTACTCCCACACCTAAACGGACTTGAAGGTCTCTCCCTAGTAGGTTACTTTCCAGCTTGGGTAAGTAAATGAAATTCACCTTGCATTGCTTGGAGTTTCCCCTTATCTCTACATTTTCAATCACCGGAGCTCTAAATGGTCTCCCCTCTGCCCCTATTACCTCACACGTCTTTTCACCTATGATGACTCCTGATGGCAACTTGTTTATACTAGATCTTTCTGCGCCAGTGTCTATTAAAAATTCCATGTCCTCTCTCAATGGACCCACTTCAAAGTTTGCCAAGGGCTCTGTCAGGTGTTTCATGGGGTCCTCTACTATATAAAGCCCCCGACACCCCTAATCATCCCCTTTCAAAACTTTCTCTAGAACATCGTGTTCTCGGGCAATGGCTTCATCAACCTGCAACTTTTTACAGTCTTTCTGAAAATGTCCAACCTCATTGCAGTAGAAGCAACGTCCGGCCCATGGTTTCCCTGTTCTTTCTGGATACCTCTTCCGAGGTTTTGCTGGCCCTGGCCTCTCTTGACCTGTTGCTGCCGGAGCTCTTTTTTCTGATCCTGCACTTTCTCTGGCAACTGCCACCATTATCTTTGCCCTTGTTCTAGTTTTTTCTTCTTCTCTCCTTAGGTATACTCTGAGAGATTCCCTCAGGAGTTCATTGATGTCTTTTTCCTGCCAGCCCTCCATCTTCTCTAATTTTCTCCTGATATCCGGCCAAGCCCTTGTCACGAATTGCACCTTCAGGAGCATCTGGCCTTCCGAGCCATCTGGGTCAATACTTGAATGCAGCTGAAAGTTCCATTTTAGCCGATTTAGCCAGGCTGCCGGAGTCTCATCCTTCTCCTGCGAGCCGTCAAATGCCAATTTGGCATTACTCCCTCTGGGGACTGACTCTTTCATGCCCCTCACCATCAGGGACCTGTATTCCCTCATATTTCTCCTCCCTTCCTCCTCATTGGGGTTCCAGTGGGGATCTGCTATGGGTACTTTTTGATCTCCCGGGGGTCCTGGTCTATTTTCTTGTTCCCAAATCCGTATTCCTGCCATTCTTATTAGCCGGACCTCTTCTGAGGAGAATAGTATGTTAAAGATTGAATTAAGTTCCCCCACATATACATGTTGGGTCCCAGAAACTGGTCCACTTGTTTGGCTATCCCAACTGGGTCCTCCACCAAATTCCCTATTTCTTTCTTGAAACTTCTGACCTCTGAAGCAGTCAAAGGAACATTCACAAACCCGATGCCACCAGTTGCCCCTCCCATAGGAACCTCCCTAAGAGGGAACAGTTTGGAAGCCTTGGACCGAGTGTTACAATATTGTCCGTCATCTGCCTTAGGACCATCTGCTTGGGAAGTAAATCCCTGTTGAGGGCTAGTAGTAGCATTGGACTGTGGAGGGACAGTAGGTGAAGGATCACCAGAAGGTTGTAGAGGTGACAGTGGCAATGGTGGTGTTGGTTTGCTCTGACCCCAATTAGGAGGATGTAAGGGAACAACGGCTGGGGAAGGAGTTATAGGAGATGTAGTCGTTGGAAAGGATGGAGGTGGTAAAGGAAGGATAGCTGTAGGACGAGTCATGTGCACCTGAGAGGGAGCCGGAGATGCACTCTGGGGAATGGCAGGAACATTTGGAGGGGGCAAGTAGTCAAGGGGGTCCCACTCCTTGTTCTTCCTCCCCTCCTCTTCAGTCTTTTCCCCTTTATGCTGCAACTTACAGATTTTTACTTCTCTATCTCTTGTAACATTCTCCAGCCAACATGCAGCATACCGTATTTCTTCTAGGTCAAACCCGTCCTGTGCCTTTAGATGTTCATTCAGTTGCCTACACATACACTAGTCCTGTGTCCCAACCCATGGCCACCGTTCTGGTAGGTTCAAGTTAGGCCACACCTCCACACAAAAGTGGATTGTCTTTATTTTATCCAGCTCCTTCATTACTTCCCAATCGTCCCATTTGTCCAACAATCTCGCTAAGGGACTATTGGGAGGAATACTCTTAGCTCTCTTAGTACTCTCTTTGCTTACACACCCTCCCATATTTGCAGGCCCCCAAACTAAATAGATAAGGTGCCCCTACCCGAACTAAGATTTAATGACGGGCAACACAAATCTGGACTGCAACTAAACTTTCCTGGCCTCTTAAAAAAAGATATCTCTCAAAAATAAATAATAAAAAAAAATTTACCTCTCCTTCTTTCCAAACAAAACCTCAAAACAACTCAACTTTCCCGGTACTCACACACCCCCTATGTTTTCCAGGCCTCAAACTATAATGGATAAGGTGCCCCTACCCGAACTGAAATTTGATGACGGGCAACACAAATCTGGACTGCAACTAAACTCTCCTGGCCTCTTTCCAAAAGAAAATATCTCCTAAAAAAAAATTTACCTTCGCTTCTTTCAGATAAAACTTCAAAACAACTCAACTTTCTTACTCTTTAATTGAAGTCAGGGTCTACTTAACCCTGTAAGTCAGGGTCCACCTGACCCTTTCTCTGGGGTAAGGTCCCAGCGAGGTTTGCTGCTCTGTCCCTCCCTATACCCCTATCCAACCTAGGGTCCACCCGACCCTTTCTCTGAGGTAAGGTCCTAGCAGGTTCACAGCTCTGCCTCTCCCTATACCCCTATCCAACCTAGGGTCCACCCAACCCTTTCTCTGAGGTAAGGTCCTAGCAGGTTCACAGCTCTGCCTCTCCCTATACCCCTATCCAACCTAGGGTCCACCCGACCCTTTCTCTGGGGCAAGGTCCCAGCGGTGTTTTTCAGCAGCTGATTTACATAACCCCCAGTCGCCATTTCGGGAGGTTCTCCTTCCCGGCCGCCGCTTCGGGAAGCCTCCGGTCGCCATGTTGAAGTCCCCCAGCTTCGGTTGTCGCGCCGGGGCATCCCCGACCCCGGGACCAGCCGGACAGGAGGACCTCCCGAAATGGCGATTGGGGGTTATGCAAATCAGCTGCCGAAAAACACCACCTTGGACAAAAAACCCGATCTATGGAGCATCGGAACACTGAATAAAGAAACTGAAAGCGATGCCCTAAGGTCGGGATCAAGGGACACGACCCACCAACTCCGCTTTCCTCGCCATGACCGGAAAGAGACTCGCTAGAGGTGACACCCCTGGACTTTCGAGCCAAAGGGGACTCCAGGTGTACCCACGAGGACGGAGATCCCGGCTTGGCCTCCATTGCACCCCGTAGGCAGAGCCGCATTCCTCCTCCTCCGAGTCGCTTCAGGGAGCGCTGGCGGTGTGCGCGCGACCCGTCGGGCCCCCACCCAAAGCTGATTCGAATAAAGTCTTTCAAACAGGAGAAGAAGGTCTCCTGGCCCTGTTTTTATCACCCAGCACGGCTGCAGCTGCTGGCACAGCTTGGCCCAGCTGGAGAGCTGCCCCTCAAGAGCCCGGCGAGCAGGGCATGGCTCTGGGCAGGGTCCCTGGCCTGGAGCAGGTCTCAGAGCGCTTCTTCCTTTCAAGGGCAATCTCGTTCCCGCTCTTCCTCCTGCCCACCTTGCTTTGCCTCTGCCTGCTGCTCCTGGGGCTGCTCTTGGCCAGGCAGCCTCCGTGGGAGCCAGCATTGGCTGCAGCCCGAGCGGGCTCCCCAGGACAAGGCCCAGCAGTTAGGAGGGCAATGAAAGGCCTGGGCAGCAGCAGAACTCTCAGCAGAATTCTGTGGACTACCATTGACTACAAACAAGTGCACAGCAGCATGACTATGCGTCAGGCTACCAGTGCTGTGGGCAGAGTTTTAAGACAACTCTGGAGAAAAATCAACAAATTACCTCCTGATCTTGTACACTTTCTGGATCCCAAAATAGCAGCATAGAAGCACAAGTGGCACAGTGGACAGTGTCACTACTGTGTCTATCATGCAGGATTTGAGCACATCCTGGGAGCAGACGGGTCTTGAGAAGTGTTATGCTCCGGGCCTGCATGATCAAGTCCAGGGAGGCTGCAGTTGCTGGTGACAGGCATGGGACTCCAAGGAGAGGTGCTTCTCCTCAGGAAACCATTTATTCAACATGGGAACCAACTGAGCTTTAGATCCAGAGACAGAAAGCCCCAAACAGGGGCAGGGATCCCCAACGGTTCCCAGGGAGAAGGGAACACCATCCGGGGAAAGGCAACCAGGCCGCCTGCTCACCTGCTCGCCATGCTCGCTGTGGAGCAGCCTGGGCAGCCCTGTCAGGCAGGGCCCCTGCCAGGAGCAGCAGGAGGAAGAGGCACAGAGCAAGGGCCATGATGCCTTGCCCTCTGCCCGTCCCACAGCTCTTGCTGCCACCACTGTCCTGTCACCGCTGTGCCAATGTCTGCACCACTGCTGCCGCCGCTGCTGCAGCTGCCGCAACATTCATGGTCAAGGACTGACTGCTCGGTCCTTGTGGTGCTGTGCAAGAGCGGGGCTCTAAGACCTCTGTGACCACAGGGCCTTCTGTGACCTCAGCCTGCTGTGACCTCAGCTTGTTGTAACCCCTGAGATTGCCCTGATCTTGGCCTGTTGTGACCTCAGAGCCTGCTGCGACGTCAGCCTGTTGTG
This sequence comes from Poecile atricapillus, assembly GCF_030490865.1. NCBI lineage: Eukaryota > Metazoa > Chordata > Aves > Passeriformes > Paridae > Poecile > Poecile atricapillus. The sequence continues at coordinate 4,891,094 of NC_081257.1, forward strand.
ACCTCAAATCCTGCTGTGATCTCAGCCTTTTGTGACCTAAGAGCCAGCTGTGACCTCAGCCTGTTGTGACCTCAGATCCTGCTGTGATCTCAGCCTTTTGTGACCTAAGAGCCGGCTGTGACCTCAGCCTGTTGTGACTCCAGAGCCTTCTGTGACCTCAGATGCTGTGACGCTGGAGCCTGCTGTGACCTGAGTCTGTTGTGATCTCAGCCTGCTGTGCTCCCTGAGCCTGTTGTGACTTCAGGCTGCTGTGACCTCAGAGTCTGCTGTGAGCTCAGCTTGTTTTGACTCCTGAGATTGCCCTGATCTTGGCCTGTTGTGACCTCAGAGACTGCCCTGACCTCAGTCTTTTGTGACCTCAGAGCCTGCTGTGACCCCAGAGCCTGCTATGTCTCCAGAGCCGGCTGTGATCTCAGCCTGTTGTAACCCCAGAGCCTGCTATGACATCAGCCAGCTGGGACCCCAGAGCCTTTTGTGATCTTATCCTGCACTGACTGCAGCCTGCTGGGACCTCAGAGTCTGCTGTGATGTCAGCCTATTGTGACCTCAGGTCCTGCTGTGGTCTCTGCCTTTTGTGACCTAAGAGCCTGTCGTCACCTCAGCCTGTGGTGCTTCCAGAGCCTGCTGTGACCTCAGCTTTCTGTGACGGCAGAGACTGCTGTGACCTCAACCTGCTGTGCTCCCTGAGCCTGCCGTGACCTCAGAGTTTACTGTTACCCCAGAGAATGCTGTCACCTCAGCCTGTTGGGACTTCATATAGAGGAATGGCTAGATAGCAAAGGTCACGTTCCCATGCAACAGTTAGCTGGGAAAGAATTAGACAATGGAGTACAGTTGGTGTGAGATGTTGCAGAGTTAGGAAGGCCTTGGTGATAACTGTTAACTGAGTACAGGACGCTGTAATCAGAAGAATGTGAATTCAGCATAGATGAGCGATCACAGGAATGTAGAATTAGGTGGAGTTGACCTTAAATGAAATATCCAATAATGAGCTTGCTTTTGCACTATGTATGAGCCTAATTATTGATGCTATGTAAGTGGTTTTAGAGTTACCAATAAATGATACTTGCTGATCATTCGTATTGACTGCTGCATTTCTCCTGCCAAACTCATCAAAATGCCACCCGAACAACAGGGACCTTTGGGACCTTTGAGACCCTAGGGACCCTTGGAACCTTTGGGACCTTTGGAACTTTTAGGACTTTAAAAAGGAGTCGGAGTCGGCCAAGGGATTTGGTGTCAGGGTACGGGTCCTCCGCAGCAAGGACGGCGAAATGCAACAGCTGTGCTGCATTCCAGGCAACCTCACAGGAGAGTCCTGATCACACAGCAACGTTGCCGCGCCCCAGGTGACCTCAGGGGACAGTCCTGCCGTAACGTGCTGCTGAAACCTTGTAGGGGCTGCAACAGCGCGCTGACGGTAAGATGGGAAGGCAAGCAGCATATGATTTATTTACCTGCTTTTTAGAAAAGCGACAGGTTAAAGACTTTGATTTGTGCAAGGAGCTTCCTGGACTTCTTGCTTATGGGTATGCTCAGGGTTGTTTTCAAAATCCCCATACAGTTCATGAATTAAGTGAGTGGCGAAAATTTGGACATAAATTGTGGGAAGCTCTTTTAAATGATGATAGAACTGGTAAAAAATTGGGAAAACTGTGGCGGACAGTTCATAATGTTCTTTTGCAGTATCAGGCTGAACAGGCAACTGCCACAAAGGCATCTGCAGCCATGTCAAAAAATAGATTATTAGAGGGAATTAATGAGTGTCCATTGCCACCCGCCACAAATACAGTATTTTTGACTCCCCCCACGCAGTCACTGACCCCTGCCACAGCTATTAATCCTTTTGTGCCATCTTCAATACCTTCACCTACTAACCTTAATTCTGGAGAGGAGCCTTTGGCACCGTTACCACCCTCCCCTATGAGAAATCCTGAGGTAGGGAATGAGTTAGGTGAGGCTATTGCACGGGAAAGAAGGGAGACATGGGCTGCATTGGCATGGAATATTTTGCAAGAGGGAGATCAGGAAATAGCAGATGCTGTATTGGAAGTAGCATGTCCCGTAACCTTTGCACCGATTCAAGGGGGAGGAATGCAAGCTCAAATTACAGCTTTAGATTGGAAGTGGTTATCACAGTTGCGATCTACAGTCAGTCAGTTTGGAGTGACCACTGAACCGGTTAGACAAATGATTGATTATTTGTGGGGGACACAGATTTTGTTGCCTGCAGATTGTAGGAGTATTATGAAATTGATTCTTAGTCAGCATTAGCAGCTGTTGTTTAATGCACACTGGCAAGCTTATTGTCAAGAAAGTGTAAATGTGCAAAGACAGGCAGGTGATCCACTGCATGGGCTAACTTTGGAAGAACTTACGGGATTAGGAGCATATAGTCAAGTGGAAGCACAAGCTATTTTGCGACCAGATAAGTTGAGAGAAGGAATGCGGTTAGCACGAGCTGCATTTGATCGGATTAAGGAGCCAGGAGGTATTTCATCTTATATGGGTATTAAACAAGGGCAAGATGAGCCATTTAGAGCATTTATTGATAAAGCAGCTACAGCTATAGAGCGAGCAGGTGTTCCTGAATATATGAAGGAAGCATTATTAAAACAATGTGCATTACAGAATTGTAATCCAGCAACCAGGTCAGGTTTAAATTCCCTAAATGCTAACTGGACTATTGAAGAGGCATTAGAAAGGATGTCTAATATACCAGTGGGGTCACAGGCAATGTTAGTCCAGGCAATTAAAGAACTAGGGCAAGGGTTAAAGAAGCAGGCTGCATCTACTCAAAGTCAGGTTTTAGCAGCTCTTGCACCCCTACAAGCGGCCACAACCAACAATGGCAGGATTCCAGCCTCCCGACTCCAATATTTTCGCTGTGGCAACCTTGGACATATTCGGAAGGAATGTACTGTACCATCTGTTTGGTGCAATCAGTGTCGGTCCAATACCCACGCTGATAATGACTGCCGCCGGAGATCTGGAAACGGGAAGGTCAGCGCGAGGAGCCGCCGCGCCAGGACACAAATAGCAGCTGCTGGAACATCAGTGCAACTTCCCTCCAGCCTGCCACAGCAGGGAGCCTCGGCCTGGACCTGGCAGCCTCAGTGACTGTGGATTTATTGACATCACAACCCTACAAAATTCCCACGGGAATTATTGGACCAGTGATAATAAATGGAAAAGCTATGGGTGCAATAGTGTTGGGACGTTCATCTGCTAGTCTAATGGGACTGTTTATTTTACCTGGAGTAATTGATGTGGACTATTCTGGTGAAATATATATCATGGCATATACACTGGCACCACCAGCCAGAATTGATAAGGGACAGCGAATTGCACAATTGGTGCCACTACCGCAATATACCCATCAGTTGACACCATTGAAAAATCAATTACAGGGTACAGGTGGATTTGGTTCTACAGGAGGACTTACATTACTTACTCTGGACTTAAACACTCGACCCAAGCGAACAGTTGTTCTCAATTATAACGGAGAATCCCACCAATTAGAAGGACTATTGGATACTGGGGTGGACTCAAGTATTGTTGCTCCACAGTATTGGCCCCAGGAATGGCCTTTGTTGCCTAGTATGGTTACTGTTACAGGGGTGGGAGGCTTAACTTTAGCAAAAAAGTCTCCACAAATCCAGATTCAATTAGATGGGAAGGTCATCAGTTTTGTTTTGTCAATTGTCCCATTATCAGACAAAGTTCAATGTCTAATAGGGCGAGATATTTTGTCACAACTTGGTGTTATTTTGACAAATGAGCACCCTTTAGAATAGAGGCCATTGTTTGGACTTTCCCACTCCCACTTAAATGAATAATTCAGGAACCAGTATGGGTTGAACAGTGGCCTTTAAAAAGGGAAAGTCCGCAACAAGCTCATCAATTAGTGCTGGAACAATATCAACAAGGACATTTAAAGCTGTCAACAAGTCCTTGGAATACCCCTATTTTTGTTATAAAAAAGAAGTCTGGAAAAATATCGATTGCTGCATGACTTACGTGCAGTAAATGAACAAATGGAGCCAATGGGGGCGCTACAACCTGGTTTGCCCAATCCTGCAATGTTACCAAAAGATTGGCCCTAGTTAATAATTGATTTAAAGGATTGTTTTTTCACTATCTCACTGCATGAACAGGATACTTGCAGATTTGCTTTTACCTTGCCTTCATTAAATCAAGCAGAACCAGACAAGAGATTTGAATGGACAGTTTTACCACAAGGTATGCGTAATTCTCCTACCTTGTGTCAGCTTTATGTTGATAATGCTTTGCAGCCACTATGTGTTCGGTGGCCTACAACTATTATTTATCATTATATGGACGATATTCTTTTTGCTCAGTCACAACCTTTTGCAGATAAACAAGTTAAAGACATTCAAACACAACTACTTCAGAATAGACTGGTTGTTGCACCTGAGAAAATACAGCAGTCATCCCCATGGAAATATCTCGGGTGGACTTTAACTGAGCACTATGTTGCCCCTCAGAAACTGTCATTAAACATGTCACTTCATACTGTTCATGATGCTCAGCGATTGCTAGGAGATTTACAATGGCTTAAACCTGTTGTGGGTATTCCTATTGAACTTTTACAATCTTTATGACCTTTGTTAAAAGGTACTGATCCTACAGCACCTATACAGGTCACCAGTGAACAACAGGAAGCTCTCAATAAAATAATGGACTGTATCCAGACAGGTGTTGTTCGTAGGCGAGATCCAGACTTGGACATTAACCTTACTGTATGGTTTGGACCTCAACATCTCATCGGTGCCTTAACACAGCAACAAAAGAAAACAGGGGAGATATGGGTATTAGAGTGGTTGTTGCCACCGCTACAACAGAGACATACTTTAATTCAAAAAATTGAAATTTTAGCAAATTTGATAAAACAAGGGCGGAAGTGATTGTGGCAAATTATGGGTGCAGATCCAGCTGAAATTCAGATACCAATAAAAAAGGACACTTTAGATTGGTATTTAATTCACAGTTCCACACTGCAAGAAGCATTGCTTGACAACAGCAGTGTAGTCAGTACTGAGGAAGTGCCTCGAATACCACTACAATGGACAGGTCAGCAGAATTGGATTGAAAAGCCCAAACGATCATTTGTGCCATTACAAGGGGCATCAACTGTGTTCACTGATGCTGGAAAGAAATCTCGCACAGCTGCTGTGACATGGCAAGATTCACAAGGACAATGGAATCATCATATTATTCCAGCTCAAAAGGAGGATACATTACAAACTCTGGAATTAGTCGCTGTTGTTTGGGTTTTGGTGCAGTTTAAGAGTCCTGTTAATGTGGTAACTGATTCTTTATATGTTGCAGGAGTAAGTGAACGTATTGAAAAAGCAGACATTAAGGAAGTAAAAAACCCTCGTTTATATGAAGTGTTTTTGCAACTTCAAAGAGCAGTAAAGTTGAGGACTGCTGCCTTTGCTATTATCCATATTCGTAGCCACAAATGGGATGTGGGTTTAGGAGAAGGAAATGCTAGGTTTTGTCGTTCTAATTAGGAACGGTGGGAAGAACGACACGGACTCTCAAAGGAGTCAGAACAGGAGAGAATCTCTAGTTTATTGCTTCAGTCATGTTATATAGACTAGTTCGTCGAAAGTACAGAAAGGAAACTCTTATTGGTTAGTATAGTGCTACATTACCATCATTGGTCAGTGGGGTTTACCACCCTCTGACTTTCTCCTGCAAGGAAAACACGGGAATCAGAAAACAGCACCTGCAGGCTGTTTTCTGTCTTTGAGGATTGTTTTGAATCCTCCCATGAAATTCCCAGGCTAGCTTCCCAGGCAGGGCTGACAGGCCATGGGGCCTGCAGCTTGCTCTAAAGCTAGCCTCCATAATTCACCCTTTCGGTTTAGGAAAAAAATAAAAAATGTACAGTGTTTGTAACATCCTGCTGGGCCCTTGCAGGAGGGAGAACAAACACGGCACAAGTGGTTTCTTTTACTAGATATTGGAATGGATATTTAATTTGGAATTTTGGTTTATGATGATGTTTAAAGATTGTTTTCCTTGCAAGGATTTGACGGTTGAGTCAAATACCCTTAACTCAGTGAACTAATACAAAACATTGTTAGTCTGTTCAAACTGACAGTCTAACTTGTCAATATAGTAGTTTAAAAGAACACTAGAGTGGTCAGGACTTTGGTGCGGTTCACCCCCTGCAAGGCGGGGGGAATGCGTGCTGGCCGGGGCACTGCTCGAGCCCCGGCACCGTCTCGCGGGGCGGCTCGGGTTCGCAGAAGAACAGAACCCGGCTCGGCGCCTGTAGCACGGTCCGTGCGCGCGCGGGCCGCGCTGACGGGAGCGGGGGGGGAGCGAAGTTCGCTCCCCGTCTTCCCCGCCGCTTCCCCGCTGGAGCGCGGGCGAGCGCGGGGCAGCGGGGGTGTTGTGCAGGTCCCGCGGCTCCGCGCCGACCCTCGCGGCTCGCTCCGCGCGGGGCGCGCACGCGCGGGGGGAGCAGGGGCGTCCACGCGGGTGCCCCGGTTTCGCGCTGCTTCCGGCGGCACAGAAGAAAGGAGCTCATAGGGCGCGCGCGCGCGAGCGAAAGGGGGCCTGGGCTCTCCCCCCCCCTCCCCCGCCGCTTTTCGGCCGGCACTTTGGATGGGTGTGTGGGGGGGGAATGCTCGCCACGGCTCCGGCCCCGGCTCCAGATCCGGGCTTCGGCTCGGCTTTTAGGGGGTTTTTGCAGCCGACCGGAGCTAGGGGGCCCGGCTGGCCGCCCGGCCCGCGGCCGGTGGCGGCGGGCGGCGTCCTGAGTTAGCTTTTTTTTTCCTTCTTTTCCACCTTTTCTCTCGTTTTTTTCTCGCCGCTGCTGCTGCCGCTGTGGGGATTTTACCGGTGGCTGCGGCTCTTCTGTGTGCTCGGGCGTCTGCCTTGGCTCCGCGATGGCGGCGGCGCCCCCTCGCCCCCTGGGAGCGGGGGAAGCTGAAGAGAGGGTTTTTCGCGGCCGCCCTGGCAGGTACTCGGGGCACCGGCGGAGGCTCCACGGCAGCCGCTGGCAGCAGTGCTCGCAACGCTGGTCCTGGAGGGGCCAGCGGAGGCTCCGCGGAGGGCGCAGGCAGAGGGGGCTCTCGCGGCGCTGGCGATGGCGGCACCTGCGGGTGCGGTGAAGGCAGAGCTGCGCGATTTCTGCTCTTTCGTTGTTTTTCTGCTGGTAAAACTTGCACGCCGAGCTCTGCGGACAGCGGGCGCTTAAATTTTTCTGGAGAGGGAGATCTCTGGTCTACGGATTGCTCCTGCCCGCTGCTAAAGTTCTCTAAGGGTCCGGGCAGAGCTGAAGGACTGCTACACAGTTCGGTTTCACTGTTTTTAGGCTGGCACTGTTCCAGTGCCTTAAAAATCACTCCCCAAGTTGCTGCTAAGCTGCACGCACTGGTATCTCCCGCAGCTAGCTTAGTCCACAGGTGGTCTCCCACTGACCACCAAATCTCAAGGTTAAACACATCATTCACAGTCATAGCAAACTCCTGCGCTTTCACCCAGTGGAACAAAGCGCGTATATCTTCTTCAGGAATACAGAGTCCCATGCTCAGCAAGGCGTCTTGCCATGCAAGGCTGACAAGTTGCTCATCAGCTAAATCACAGTTCTCCATTATGAAAAAATTTTTTATCTTGGCGGCTCCGCGAATGCAATTATGCAAACGCTATCGGCTTGGACCCGGGATTTCAAGCTCTGCTTCACCAAGATAGGCCGTTCCAAGCCCGCTCTCCGGCAGGCTCCACTATCCCGTTGGTTAGAAACCAGCTTCCTCTTGGAAAGCCCGGGAGAATTCCACTTTCCCCTCTAGGGGGAAGGGCTGGTATTTTTCCCCGCTCGCTGCTTACCCTCAGGGGATTAGCAGATGTCTTTACGTAGGTTGCTTTCTGACCTCGGGGGTCGGCTGCACATCACGTCGGGTTATCAGACCTCGGAGGGTCGGTCCGTCATCACGCGGGGTCGCCAGATGTCGTTCTAATTAGGAACGGCGGGAAGAATGACACGGACTCTCAAAGGAGTCAGAACAGGAGAGAATTTAGTTTATTTTAGAATCTAGTTTATTGCTTCAGTCATGTTATATAGACTAGTTCGTCGAAAGTACAGAAAGGAAACTCTTATTGGTTAGTATAGTGCTACATTACCATCATTGGTCAGTGGGGTTTACCACCCCCTGACTTTCTCCTGCAAGGAAAACACGGGAATCAGAAAACAGCACCTGCAGGCTGTTTTCTGTCTTTGAGGATTGTTTTGAATCCTCCCATGAAATTCCCAGGCTAGCTTCCCAGGCAGGGCTGACAGGCCATGGGGCCTGCAGCTTGCTCTAAAGCTAGCCTCCATAAGGTTTCACTGGTTTCACTGTCACAAAATAGCCCTGTCCCATCACAGATATTAGCTAGAGAAGCTCATGCCATCTTTCATCAAAATGCAAAAGGTCTCCATTGGGAGTTTCAGATACCTTTAGAGGAGGCTCGGGCTATTGTCAAAGCATGTCCTATTTGTAGTTTTCATAATCAAGGCAGTGGATTGGGTCTTGGGGTAAACCTTAGATGATTACAGGCTAATGAGTTGTGGCAAATGGATATTACTCATGTTGCAGAGTTTGGGAGAGTTAAATATGTACATGTCACCATCGATACTTATAGTCATTACATCTGGGCTACAGCTCAATCTGGTGAGAAAGCACGGAATGTTGAGCGATATTTAGTAAATTGTTTTGCAGTCATGGGAGTTCCACGTTCTATTAAAACAGACAATGGACCTGCTTACTGTAGTAGTAGAATTAAGCAGGTGATGCAATCATGGGGAATCAAACACATAACAGGGTTTCCACATTCCCCCACAAGTCAGGCAATAGTAGAACAAGCAAATGGTACTTTAAAACAATATCTGAATAAATTTAGGGAGATCAAAGATCCACAAGAATGATTATTGCGTTGTTTATTTGTTTTAAATTTTCTGTGTATTTTTGGAAACAGTGATTTGCCTGCAGCAATACGTCATAGTGCACCTGAAGCAGAGAAAACCCAAAGTCCAATATGGGATCGCTATAAAGATCCAAAAACAGGTCGGTGGGGAGGTCCCAGCAAGGTACTGTATTGGGGACGTGGTTATCTTTGTGTGTCTACCCCCACAGGGCCTGTCTGGGTGCCGAAGCCGATGGACTAAACCTGCTGATCCCAGTGATTTACCTTCAGCTGATCCAGAAAATTTAGCAGATACTTCTTGCTCTCTACCATCAACATAGAGAGGGGATCTGATGAACTCTCACATGCAAATCTTGTATACAGTACCAAATTGTGAATGTTATCCTTTTGTATGTTACATTTGTAAAGTGTGTAAAGAAAAGTGGTTTACACATTCTAAGTGGGGTCGATCCCCCAGAGGGATTTGTACAGAGTGTTACAACTTTGAAAGAAATTTGACTTAGATTGCATTACAGGAAGGTGTGCAAACAGGACAATTTGAAAAAGGATCTGAGAGATGGTGGGAGATTTATGCTTTTGGGATAAATCCAGAAAATTATTGTTATCATCCTAATACCCCTTTACCATATATTATTGAAATAACCGCAATACGTTGTCGCAAAACACTGACACAAGTCAGGTGTGATATTCCAGGGGTAAAAAATAAAAATTGGGAGCAATTCTTAAAACGGCAGTCTCGAGAAAAAGGGTCTTTCCTTGAAAGTTATCCCTGCTGCCGAGAAGATGGAACACCCTGTGGTTCAAAGCAACCGAATCGACGGGCGAGGCAGAGGGGTAAAAGAAAAGGGAAGCAAGATCTCACATGGGATTCAGCCAAGATGCTGGCTGAACTGCCGCAATCCTTTTAAAGTCCTTAAAAAAGACTGTCTCTGATCAGGTTGTTGTGGTGGTTTACCATGATAAAGGGAAATGAAGGGTTTTTGATCGACATGGATGAAAGACAAAATATGTGGGTAATGTGGGCTAATCAAACTGGGCAGGATAATTTTTGCCTTTCAATGGCTACCCCTTCAGATCCTTTTCGAACTTGTTTGGTGGGCGCACCTTTAGATGATTCACTTAATGCCACAATGTTTAAAAACTGGACAAAGAATTGGAAAACACCCAAGGAAGCAAACAAAACATTATGTGAAATTCCATCAGGTAAATTCATGATCAATATCTGTGACACAGGTTTAATTCCAGCAAATCCCATTGGTGCTCAAAATTGGTACATTGCTACAGGTTTAAATATTACAAGGTCAGAACCACAAGAGTTAAGACTGTTAGGTTCAGCCCCTAGCAATTATTGTTTAACTTTTGTCAATTGGGCTAGGAACAATCATGCACAAAGGTCTCATGGGCCAAATGTTTCTCCACAAAATTTGCTATATTTGCAAAATAATGATGCATACTGTGGCAATTGGTCTCACAAAGTAAATTCTAGCAGTACACCTCTACAATTATCACCTGGTATTTTTCTAATTTGTGGAGATCGTGCATGGCAAGGACTGCCAGCAAACATTTATGGGGGGCCTTGTTATTTTGGGAAATTGACATTGTTTGCACCCACTATACAGCAACTGTTAAGAGCCAATAGAACCAGGTTACGAATAAAGAGAAGTGTGTTCCAATTGGGGCCAGAATGCAAAGATCAGGTTGAACTTTGGGAATGTCCTACAGTGATTGTGTCATCTATTTTTACACCTGGAGTATCTAGTGCTCAAGCCTTGACACAGTTACGACGACTGGCATGTTGGACAGGAAAATAGTTTAACATTACATCAAAGGTTTTGTCTGATTTGCTTTTAGATATGAAGAGTGTTAGGCATGCTGTATTGCAGAATAGAGCTGCTATTGATTTTTTGCTATTAGCACAGGGCCATGGCTGTGAAGACTTTGATGGGATGTGTTGCATTAATCTTTCTGACCATTCGGTGTCTATTCATGCTCGTCTTCAACAACTACAGAACAATATGAAAAAATTAACCATGGAAACAAATCCATTAGAGGAATGGTTTCAATTCCTAGGTCTCACAGGATGGTTAAAAAATTTGGCACAAATGGCAATTGTTGTTATATTGATCATTGTGATTGTGTTACTGTTTATTCCTTGCATACTGCAATGCTTGCAAAACATGGTAAAGAAGACTACTTCTACAGTTTTGTTAGTACAAAAAGAAAACAGGGGAATTATAGAGGAATGGCTAGCTAGCAAAGCTCATGTTCCCATGCAGCAGTTAGCTGGGAAAGAATTAGACAATAGAGTACAGTTAGTGTGAGATGTTGCAAAGTCAGGAAGACCTTAGTGATAACTGTTAACTGAGAACAGGACTCTGTGATCAGAAGAATGTGAATTCAGCATAGATGAGCGATCACAGGAATGTGAAATTAGGTGGAGCTGACCTTAAATGAAAATATCCAATAATGAGCTTGCTTTTGCACTATGTATGAGCCTAATTATTGATGCTATGTAAGTGGTTTTAGAGTTACCAATAAATGAGACTTGCTGATCATTCATATTGAGTGCTGCATTTCTCCCGCCAAACTCATCAGAACTGCACAATGGAATAGATGACTGCTTGGTAGAGGTTAACATACTTGCAAAATTATGAAGGTGGCCCTTTTTAATACTGGTTACATTTGGTAGGTTTTTCCTTTGCTGGAAGGAGCTGTTTCCCCAGTGGTCAGGCCCAGCATGTCTATAACTGTGCTGAGGCCGCTAAGTACTACTACTAGTACTGCTACTACTACAACTACTATAACTACAACAGGCACTGCTCATGGTGCCCATGGTCTGGGGAGCTGCTGTATGTTGACGCTGCTATTGCCTCACTCTGTGTGCTGCAGCTGCTGCTCTCCAGAGAGCAAGATGGCAGTGACTGTTGTTATGCTTCATGTTGGGGCTCCTGTGGTTGCTGGCCCCTGGAGGTGGAGCGTGCAGAGGCAGATTCTGATGGCCTCAGATTCTGCGTAACCACAGGAAGGCTCCAGCCTTGAGTGTCTGGTCAGGCTGGGGCCATTGAACTCTGGCTCACAAGTGCAGGCTCTAAGGGCAAGCGGGACAGCCAAGGGCTCCCCAGGCCTCGGCCAGGCCAGAGCAGAGCCCCCAGCCCCCAAGGAGCAGACAGGCTCTGCCAAGCCCCGCCTGGGCACTGCCCCCAGCCCAGGGGCAGCCGGCTCTTTGGCCTTATACCCGTGCCAATACCAGCACAGCTGTCACACTCCCATCTGCCACAGATTTCATTGCAGCACATGATGGTGGCCCCGCTCTGGCCACAGACGCAGCAGTGCTGGAATGAGCCAAGCAGCCCCATCAGCGGCAGCCTGGGGGCCTCCCCAGGCAGCCCCAGGGCTCCGGGCAGGGAGCAGGATGGGGCCGCTGCTGGCTCTCAGCCCACAGAGCCAGCTGGTGGAAGAAGCTCCTGTGCCAGAGGCTCCGTGTAGCTGCTGGGAGCCAGACTTTGTCCCACAGCCGGCTGCATGGCCGGCCTTCCTTGCTGGGGGTCGGGCCTCTACTTTGGAGGGCAGTGGAATGCTGGACTCGAGGCCCAGTGTGGCTGGTGGAACATTGGGATGCATTGAGATACGTTGGTGGATGGATAAGACATCGGGGGATGACCAGGATGTGTCATCCTGCGATGGTGCGTCCCTGCGCCTGGGCCTCTCTGCACTTGACGTTCTCCTGCTGCTCCTGTCACGGCGACTCCGCGACCGGACGGATCCATCTGAGGCCTGACCCTGATGGCGAGAGCGGCTTCGCCTGCGGTCAGGCCCAGCACGCCTGGAATGGACCCTGTCCTCAGGGTCCATGGAGCTGCTGTATCTTGCCCTTGGTGTGCTTGGGCTGCCACTGTCTGCCAAGGAAGAGGCTGCACGCCGGGGGCTGCTGTGGCTCCTGCTCCCTGGCGATGGAGAACCAGACCAGATGTCACTGGGCTGCTGGAGCTGGGGGTGATGGCCTCAGATTCTGAGAGGCCCCAAGAAGACTCCAGTCCTGACTGGCTGGTTAGGTTGGGGCCATTGACCTCCAGCTCATCCCTGGAGACTGTAAGCCGCCAAGTGCAACAGGGAGCAGAAGGGCTCTGATGGCAGGGAGCAAGGTGAGGGCAAAGCAGCCCCTCCCACAGCCTGGCCCAGGGGCTGTCGGGATGGCCAGCGTGGGGCCCAGAGCAGAGGCCGGGGCAGGCAGGAGCTGCTCAGCCAGGCCAGGGCTGGGAGCCTCCTTCCTCCTCAAGTGGGGCCCAGCTGGGCCAGGGGGCAGCTGGTGGGAGCCCCGTGCCCGCAATGGCCGCTGCTCTCCAAGGCCTCCAGCCCTGCCCATCAGCCAGGCACGCAGGCAGGGACAGAGCGACCCTTGGGGTCGATGCTGCGGGCTGAGAGCCCCACAGAGCTGCACACGCCCGCTGCCATTGGCTCTGTCCTCTGCAGCATGCCTGCTGTGTCACCGAGCAGAAGCTGACTCCTGTGCTTCCCCAGGCCCTGGCAAGTGCCCCTGTACTGCTCCTGTGCTGCCCAGGGCACCCACGGGCGTTGCTCACGCCTGACAGCGACCAGAACCAGCGGGGAGTGTGACAGCTCTGTTGCTCTGGGCACGGCTGTCAGGCCAAGCCCCCTGGGCAGGGGGCAGTGTCCTTTTGGGCTTGGCAGAGCCCGTAGGCTCCTGGAGGGCTGAGGACACTGCTCTGGCCCAGCCTGGCCCAGGCCTGGGAGGCCTTTGACATTGCTGATTGCCCTCACAGCCTCCAGGGCCGAGCTGGAGCTCAATGGCCCCAGCCTGACCGGACAGTCTGGACTGGAGCCTTCCCGTGGCTCCCCGGAACCCGAGAGCATCAGCGCCAGCTCGCAAACACTGCCTAACCGGGTTTGCCAATATTTTTTCCTGTTAGATCCTTGAAAGGATTTAAAAGGTAAGGTTGTTTGGTGACTTCTTCAAGGAACAAATATGACACGATTCTTTTCAAGAAAGGGTTTATTAGTTTGGGTTCAGTTTCCGTATGGAATTCTTATGCTTCCTTAGACGATCCAGAAATTAATGAAAATCTAACATATTCCTAGGAGAAGTTTTTGAATCCACTACTCGCAGAAGTCTCTAAATTCACTGGTTCTCTTAAACACGTCCCTTACATTTAGTTAGCTAGCTGCTCCTGTAACATAGAGAGATGCAGTGGTTTACTTGGCTGGACATCACAACATCATGTTACACACACCAGTATACTAGCAACTATTTGTTCCCTGACAGTTACAAAGTTTCAGGCTCTTCTGGAGGTCCTGAATTAATTTTGCATGCACATCCATAGCCGTGTTCCCTCCCCATGCTCAGCATTCAGCCACAGTTACCAGGGAACAGACGTTCCATACTCACCTCAAGCAATAATCTACATCTGTCTTCCCAACCCACTTTGTCTTCACTGAGCTCTACGGATCTACAAAAAATAACTTTGGGCCCTCTGCACAAAAGAAAACACAACACCAATCAATAGGGTTCAACCCTTCTGATTCTGCTGCTGCTCCCAACAATCATGAATGAACAACACAACGGTCAAGTCAGAAGCTCTATTCTTCACGTCCCTCCTATTCTCTTGCCCCCCACCACATGTCGGCTCCAACAGAAATGTTCCCTACTGCAGCCTGGTGTACTAAGAAAAATGAAAGGCAGCAGCTGTCTCCCTGAACATGCTGAAATCTAAATTGCAGTGAAACAGCAGCTCTTTCATTAAATGCTCAGCAGCAGAATCCCACAGCTGCCCCCAGAAGTGCTGCCTTCCAGGGGCTGAGATCTCCATTCTAACACATCCTGCAAATCAGACGGGCTGGAAGATTGCAGGGCAGAAACTCTATGAACACAGCCATACATTTCATCAGCGTTATCTAACAAGTCTCAAGAAACGAACGTCATTTAAGCCTGTCTTGAGACTATGTTCTACAAAATAGAACAAGCAATTGTTTTGGTGGCCTGTGTAATTTTTTGGGGCTGTGTATGTTTTCTTTTGTTGTTGTTGTCTTTGTTTTTAAATAGAAAATTCACTGGCTTCAGAAGAGAAAGCCCCAGATTCATTAGGATGAAGAACCGCACGGACGTACGTGGCTGACAAGAACACTCGGCATTCCTAATGGTAACACCAGAAACACGGGAAAAAAAGTTCAAGGAGATAGACCTACCTGAAAGGATCCCAAATGTCTCGGTAACCTGTCTAGTGACTATTTTTCTGCTAAGCTCTAAAAGTTCCTATAGCTATGAGGTAATTATCTGAAAGAAAGGAAAGCCAGAAAGCTGCTCAGCCTTTATTTTTTACCAGGACTCTCTCATGGGATTCTACCACAACTTTGACCACAAGAAAGGATGGCAAATTTTGACTACAGAGCATTCATAACCAGGCAGCATTTTTTCCTCCTTACTCAAGTCCAGTAAGGGTTTAAAAGGGAAAAATATACAAAGGGGGACTGAAGAAGTTGTGTCGTACCTCTTAGGCGTTCGTCATCTATGGAGAAGAAGAAAACTCTAGCACTTTCTGTGCGTGGTAGAGAAAGAACCCTAGACAAGTACAAAGGGGTTTTAGCATCCTAAAAGGTCCTATCAAATGCCATGAGCACGAGTTAGAGCTGTGGTGCCTCAGAGAAATGGTATACATGGAAGAGCTCTACTCCATAGTATGCAAATAAAGCCTTCTATTAAAAAAAACCCCACTTTTTACAAGAAAACTGACTGTGTCTTTGCCTTTTGGCAAAACTCAGTTTGGGGTTGGCCAAACCAAAACAACCCAGTCAATTTCTTGTGCTCAACTTCTCTCTCTTCACATTCAACTTCACATCCAATGGGCTGCTGGGACTCTGGACTCCACACAGCACCAATGGTTTTCCAAGATGACTTTCCTTGCTCAGAGGTGTGCAGTGTCAGTTTCCCATTTCCTCAGTGCTGCCATTCATATTCCCACAGCATCCAACTACTACAGCCAAGTAGACAACAAATACAAATGGAACTTGCCTTTCTTGGTGCTTTTCAATTTCTGACATCTCAGGCTCATCAGCACCCTCAGAAGTGATGTCTTGGAAAGGTGCATCCTCTTGCCACCGGACTTTTTCCGGCTTTATCGTTCCAAGTACGTGAGGCTCTGCAAAACCAGCACCAAAAGAGAAAGAAAGCCAAAACCAGATTATTTCTCTGCTTGCCAGGAAAAATTCCTCCTTTCAAGTGAAATATTTACACTGGGGAAGACAGATTTAGGAAGGACGGAATCTTCTCCTCCCTGATTTCCTGAGCTGTAGCTCTGCTCCAGGATCTTCCACTTTCTTCTAGGCATCTCCTATGTATTCTTCAATATTTATCATTGCATCCAGAAGACAGTGAATAGCTCCTGAATTCAGCACAAGTGTGGTGGGCTTGTTGCTTTGTGGTGTTGTTTTTTAAGATTTTGGATAACTCGGCACGGTTTCCTTTCATTCCTACCTGACTGTGACTTGATTAAACATTCCTTCATCTTCATTTCATAAGGCCTCATTTTATCTGAGGCTAGGACACCCCAATGATCCTTCAGTGTCATTCAGTTTCCTTTTTCTGAAGGTCCAGGAATAGAATTCGGTAACTAACAGAATGTTCATGGAGCTTGGGGTCAACTCCAGGATTTTGCTCCTCCCTCTACCTTAACACCCATTTTCCTTCAAATCCTCTTGGGTTCCATGTAACTTGGTATGACTGCTGTGTCACCTTTTTCCCCTGTTTGCGAAGTTTAGGGCACGACAACAAGCTTTTTCACCACTCTGCAAAAATCCCAATGCCTTCTCAAGGCGTGCATCTCAAAATTCCTGAGATGCAAGCAGCAGTTACCTCTCATTAATCTCCCACAACCTTGGCAAGTAGAAATGAAGATCAAAATGCTTCAGCATAATTACTGACTTCTGCTGCTGAAAATCCTCTGGATTGTGACCTTCTTCACACCATATTGCTCTACAGTGCCTGCCAGAAGCTGTTCCTTAGAAATGGCTCCGTTAGGAGGGTTCTGCTGTTACCTTCTTTGATGCCCAACTCCTCTGTGTCTCCAAAGAAGGAAAACTGGAAAGCACTGGACTCCTGAGTTCTGTCGTTTTCAGGCAAAGGTCCCAGACGTTCGTCTGGGGCAGAGTCCTTCGCATCCTCTTTGTCCCAGGCTATTTCCATTGTCTTTTCCGGTTTGACCTTTGAAGGTCCAAGCAAGTCTTTTAAATCAGCAGCAGTGTCGCAATCGATTTCTCCAGACACCTGAGGCAGTGTCTCACTCTCTTCCTTCTCCCTCCGCTTTACTGAAGGAAGGCTTTACTGAAATGAGATTGATCAAGGCTAGCAACTCAGCACACGGCCTTTTCAAAGACAGCTTCCCTAAGAGCCACCTTGCTCGTCATGTCTCCCTAAACGTATCCAAGCCATTAAGGATCGGTTCACTTTCAAGGGTAAGCAGTGGGGAAATATCTGTCTAAAGGCAGCAATGAGTGTCCTTTCTAATTAGCTACGTCCTCAGGTGGCGTTTCCCTTCACAATACACGGTAACATAGAAATCAAGAATCATAGAAATGCCAAGAGCTAATCTGGGTTTTCCACAGACCTGCAAATCTCAAGGTGCCTGTATTGACCCTTCTCACCTTCACTTCCAGCAGCAGAGGGACTAGAAAGAGAAGATGACACTACGGGCTGCTGATAGAGGTCTGAGTTGAGGCCCGACGTGGCTGGCGGGAGCGGTTGCTCCAGCGTGACCTCCCCGACGGTGTCCCCCTGGGCCTGGGCCTCTCAGCACTTGCTGCTGTCCTCCTGCTCCTGTCCTGGCGACTCCTGGACTGGACAGGTCGGTTTGAGGCCTGGCGTTGCAGGCGGGAGCGGCTGCGTCTGGGGGACGTCCCCGAGGATGTCTCCCTTCGCCTGGGCCTCTCAGCACTTGCTGCTGTCCTCCTGTTCCTGTCCTGGAGACCGCTGGACTGGACAGGTCCATTCGAGACTTGACGTGGCAGGCGGGAGCGGCTGCGTCTGGGGGCTGCCTGCGATGGTGTCTCCCTTCGCCTGGGCCTCTCTGCCCTCGATGTTGTGCTGCTGCTCCTGTCTCGGCGACTCCTCGACCGGGCAGGTGGACTCTGGGCCTGAGCTTCCTGGCGGGATCGGCTGAGTCTGGGGGCTGCCCGCGATGGTGTCTGCCTTTGCCTGGGCCTCTCTGTCCTTGATGTTCTCCTGCTGCTCTGGTCACAGTGACTCCTTGACCAGACAGGTGGACTTAAGGCCCGAGCTTGACAGCAGAAGCAGCTGCATCTGGGGGAAGCCTGCGATGGTGTCTCCCTGTGCCTGGGCCTCTCAGCCCTTGCTCTTGTCCTGCTGCTCCTGTCACGGCGACTCCGCGACCGGACGGGTCTATTTGGGGCCCGACTCTGCTGGCGAGAGCGCCTTCGCCTGCGGTCAGGCCCAGCACGCCTGGAATGGACCCTGTCCCCAGGGCCCATGGAGCTGCTGTGTCTTGGCCTTGATGTGCTTGGGCTGCCGCTGTCTGCCAAGGATGAGGCTGCACGCCGGGAGCTGCTGTGGCTGCTGGCCTCTGGAGATGGAGAACGGGGAGCCAGACCCGATGACACCGGGCTGCTGGTGGGGCTGATGGCCTCAGATTCTGAGAGGCGCCGAGAAGATTCCAGTCCTGACTGTCTGGTCAGGCTGGGGCCATTGAGCTCCGGCTCATCTCTGGCGGCTGTAAGGCCAAACAGGAATGTCAGAGGCCTGTCAGGCCTGGAGCAGGCCATGCCCGACCAGAGCACTGCCCCCAGCCCTCCAGGAGCCCATGGGCTTTGCTGTGCCCAGCCTGGGAACTGCCCCCAGCCCAGGGACACCCGCCTGCTTTGCCTCATACCCGTGCCGAGACCAGCACAGCTCTCACACTCCCAGTGGGTTCTCCTCACTCTCAGGCCCGAGCAGCGCCTGTGGGTGCCCTCAGCAGCACAGGAGGAGCACAGGAGCAGCTCCCAGGGCCTGGGAAAACAAACGGGTTGATGGCTCTGAAGACAAAGTGTCCCAGCACGGGATTGTGCAGCCGAGCACCACTGGCTCCTTCTGCTTTGAGCCCTTCCTGAGACACAGGTGCCCTGCAGAGCCCCGGGTGCAGCTTCCCAACTCACCCCTCTTCCTCTGCCTCCTCCCTGCCTCCTGGGTAAAGGCATTCCCTGGCATTGCACCTGCTGTGCCTCTCTCCTAGATCCGCAAAGGCGTTGTTGTCCTCCCATGTTGGCTGTCTGATGGAGAAAGGAAAAGCTGATGTGTTTCTTTTGCCCTGCCCTCACGGAGGTAACAGGGTGACCCTGTTCTTCCTCCAATGCTTTTCCAAGTCCCCTGAGAAGCGGAAGACCAGACTCCCTGGATGGGGCAGGGCTTGGACTGCTGGGGCAGGGCCTGGCACAGCACGGCACTTGCACCCTCCTGCCTTGTGAGCCCCGCAGAAGGACACCAACCTGACGGGGGTTCGGATGCCCACGCGGAACATTTCGACAAGGAATTCCTCATCATCTCTGCAGAGGGGGCAGCGGAAGGACAAAAGACCAGCGCGCATGGCCTGTCCCTGCAGGGCAAACAGAAGCTGTGTGAGCCAGGCCCTGGTGCTGCTGAGCACCTGCTGTGTCCCAGGCCTGAGGGCATGGCTCCCACCTGCAGGCAGTCCCTGTGGAACCAGGCTCTTTTGCACGTCGGGCACACTATGGTGTTGAACGTCTTCCTGTCCTCCACTGGCTCCATGCAGATGGGGCATTCGGTGCCTGGCTCTGGAGTCACCTGCACGATCTGCACTGGACGGTGCTCAGGGCAGTAGGACCTGGGGACAAAGGGATGGGCATAATGAGAACGACTTGGTCCTTCCCCGAGGGTGGCCAGAAGGGGAGAGGAGCTACCTGTATGGGGCAATGTACTGTGTGACACAGCCGCCCTCCTTGGCACAGGGCAGGTGGAACCATCTGTCGCAGCCTTCCTTGCAGCACATGATGGTGGCCCCGCTCTGGCCACAGACGCAGCAGTGCTGGAATGAGCCAAGCAGCCCCATCAGCGGCAGCCTGGGGGCCTCCCCAGGCAGCCCCAGGGCTCCGGGCAGGGAGCAGGATGGGGCCGCTGCTGGCTCTCAACCCACAGAGCCAGCTGGTGAGGGAAGCTCCTGTGCCAGAGGCTCCACGGAGCTTCTGGGAGCCAGACTTTGTCCCACAGCCGGCTGCATGGCCGGCCTTCCTTGCTGGGGGTCTGGGCTAAGCTCTGGCCAACCTCTCCTGGCACAAATCTCCCTGCTCTTTTGCCAGGCCCTCACCTTCCATGCCGCCCGCCTGACTGCAAGCTGGATATCTCGAAGAAGAAAACCCAGGAGTCCAACACATTTCTTTGCTTGCCGACAAAGCAGCGTGGCAAAATACTGCAGAAAATGGGAAGAGCTGATGAGGACAGGGTGGCAGGGAGTGCCCATTGCAATGCTGGAGGGAGTGCCCGGAGCCACTCACCAGGCAGAAGATGTGGGCATAGAGCCCGTATTTCTCCTGTTTGTCGCCGCAGGTGTCCGGGTCAGCCTCTGCACGGCGACACAGCAGGCATGCTGCAGAGGACAGAGCCAATGGCAGCGGGCGTGAGCAGCTCTGTGGGGCTCTCAGCCCGCAGCATCGGCCCCAAGGGCTGCTCTGTCCCTGCCTGCATGCCTGGCTGATGGGCAGGGCTGGAGGCCTTGGAGAGCAGCGGCCATTGCGGGCACGGGGCTCCCACCAGCTGCCCCCTGGCCCAGCTGGGCCCCACTTGAGGAGGAAGGAGGCTCCCAG
Organism: Poecile atricapillus; assembly: GCF_030490865.1. Taxonomy (NCBI): domain Eukaryota; kingdom Metazoa; phylum Chordata; class Aves; order Passeriformes; family Paridae; genus Poecile; species Poecile atricapillus. The sequence goes on from NC_081257.1 coordinate 4,911,860, forward strand.
CCCCGGCCTGGCTGAGCAGTTCCTGTCTCCCCCAGCCTCTGCTCTGGGCCCCACGCTGGCCATCCCGACAGCCCCTGGGCCAGGCTGTGGGAGGGGCTGCTTTGCCCTCACCTTGCTCCCTGCCATCAGGGCCCTCCTGCTCCCTGTCGCACATGGCGGTTGTCAGCGCTGAGTCCCTGTCCAGGAGCGCCGCTGTCTCCGCCAGGTGCTGGTCCTCTCTCTCTGTGGGAGAAAGAAGAGTGATGGGAGTTTGGAGAACAGGCCCAGAGCTACGAGGGTGCTACTCCCTGGTCAGCCCTGCGTGAGCCCTGCTCCTGTCCGCCTTCTGCTCCCGTCGTCGCCTTGAGGAACACCGCCGTCTCCTCTGGATGTTCCTGCGCTGATTCTGGGAAGGGAGAGGCAGGTGAGCCTGCAGCAAGGGCCCAGAGGCCCGAGGTGTGGGGCCCCTCTGGTCCCTGGGCAGCTGCCTCCCTGCCTTACCTTCTCCTCCCGTTGCCAGGTCGCACTGACACACGGCCTGAGCCCAGCCTTCCCTTTTGGGGCTTTGGTCACACGTGTCACAATGGCCACTCCTCTGACATCAGCATCTTGCTCCCAAGATTGAGGCAGCCATGGCCTCACATGCCCGGCAACCGCTTGAGGCCGCCCCCTTGGGGACCGAGGTTCTGAGATGGTTCCAAGCCTTTGGTCAGCACGGAACCAGGCCAGAGACTCCTGCAGCAAGTGCAGGGTCCAATCCCAGGCCCCAGGGCAGCCATCGAGGGTGGCACTGTAGGCAGAAAGGTGCTGTTCAGGCACGGTCACGCCAGGGCTCCTGCCCCTGGCAGTCGGTTGCCCAGAGAGCTTGTGCAGGGTCTCTTGCACTGCACAGATTCCAAACCTGCTCTTGGTGAACCGACATTTTCCTCAAGACCTCACTGCAGTGAACTGAGATGAACCTGATTTCATGCCCGTGCTGATCACTGTTGGGAACAGGAGATAAAGCTGGGGACCACTGCAGCTGCCTCCCAACCGCAATTTGCCTGTCATCTAATAATCTAATGACTTTGACATTTCATATTAAAAATTTAGTATTAAGTATTAGTGTTAAGCTCCTGAGAAACATCATCTTTTACACTGACTCAGTGGAAACCCAGAGAATTCCTTGGGAGTTTTCTGTGTACGTCTGACTGGAAAAGTTTCAACCGTCCTTGTCTCAGTAGTCCAAAACAGGAGGATGTTTTTCCCACAGTAAAGGAACGTTGCTAGTTTGGTCCATGTTTTCCTTCTAGCAAATATATTGAAAAAACACAGCTTCCCTAAGCACTGCCTTGCTTTTCATGTTTCCCTAAATGTATCCAGGCCTATGAAGGAGTGGTTGCCTTTCAAGGGCAATGTCTGGGTTGACTGTATGACACTGTCTCCCCTGTCATCTGCTCTATGCCCAGACATGGGTCCTGCAGCTTTAAGCTAGGCCCAGGGGGTGGGGGGAAACCAGGGGTGTTCTTTTGTCTGTCTGTTCAAACACAGGTTCTCCTCCACTCTCAGCATTGATTCTTTCTCAGCAGAGATAGGGGGAGTTAAATTCTTGCTTGTAGCTAGCTTCAATTTTGCTAGCTGAGGCAAGAAGTTTCTCAGGACTGCATACAGCTTCTCTGATCATTTCTGTGGCTCCTTCTGCAACTGTTCAGCTTTGCTCCAGTTTGAGAAACCAGACCATCACTGGGAGCCCCACGCCGCAGTCCAGGCATGGGAGGCCACAGGACACCAAATCCCAGCTCTGGACCTTGGGAGGAGCCAAGCAGGACTCTAAAATCTGCCAGCTTTCTCTGCAGCCAGAAGGTCTATTACTTAACAGTATCCATTTTCCTCCGTGCTTGCGTGCACTCTGCTTGTTAAATAAACAGGTTTTTTCCCTTTGCTCCAAGAAATTCCTTTTGTTTGGTGGGGGGAGGCCATGCCAAAATCTGCCTTCTTTAGAGATGCTCCTTTCAGGATATTTCCTCCTAACTTGTCTCAAACCAAGACAGGTAAGCAGTGGGGAAACATTTGTGGTTGGAGTCTAAAAGGCAGGAACAAGTGTCCTTTTTAATTAGCTACATCCTTAAATGACTTCTCACTTAATACACGGGGACATAGAAATCGATGTCTTAAGCACAGATTTCTTTTCTGCCAATAGGAACAGCAAGAGCTAACACGGTTTTCCCAGAGACCTGCAAATCTCAAATCTTTGCCTGTATTGACCTTGCTCACCTTCCCTAATGGCAGCAAACGCACTAGAAAGAAAAGATAATGCTACATGCTCCTTTGCCAGATCTGAGTTGAGGCCCGACGTCGCTGCTGGGAGTGGCTGCATCTGGGGATTGTCCCTGACAGTGTCCCTGTGCCAGCAACTCCTTGACAGGACAGGTGGATTCAGGGTTCAGCTTTGCTGGAAGGAGCTGTTTCTCTGTGGTCAGGCCCAGCACGTCTAGAAGTGTCCTGAGGCTGCTAACAACAACTGCTACGCTACTACTACAACTGGAGCTACTACTACAACTACAATTGAGACTGCTGCCTCAAGCACATCAAACAAGTCCTGCTCTGGGCGGTGCTCAGGGCAGCAGGACCTGGGGGCAAAGAAATGGGAAAAATGAGAACTGCTGGGTCCTTCCCCGGGGCTGGCCAGAATGGGAGAGGAGCTACCTGTATGGGGCAATGTACTGTGTAACACAGCCGCCCTCCTTGGCACAGGGCAGGTGGAACCATCTGTCGCAGCCTTCCTTGCAGCACATGATGGTGGCCCCGCTCTGGCCACAGACACAGCAGTGCTGGAATGAGCCAAGCAGCCCCATCAGCGGCAGCCTGGGGGCCTCCCCAGGCAGCCCCAGGGCTGCAGGCAGAGTACAGGATGGGGCCGCTGCTGGCTCTCAACCCACAGAGCCAGCTGGTGAGGGAAGCTCCTGTACCAGAGGCTCCATATAGCTGCTGGGAGCCAGACTTTGTCCCACAGCCGGCTGCATGGCCGGCCTTTCTTGCTGGGGGTCTGGGCTAATCTCTGGCCAACCTCTCCTGGCACAAATCCTCCTGCTCTTTTGCCGGGCTCTCATCTTCCGTGCCACCCGCCACACCTGACTGCAATTTGGATATCTCGTGAGTGAAAGCCCACGAGTCCAATACGTTCATTTTCTTGCCAAAAAAGCAGAGAGGCAAAATACTGAAGGGCAAGAGCTGATGAGGACAGGGTGGCAGGGATTGCCCATTGTAATGCTGGAGGGAGTGCCTGGAGCCACTCACCAGGCAGAGCACTCGGGAACAGAGCCTGTATTTCTCCCGTTTGTCGCTGCAGGTGCCTGACTCAGACTCACACAGGTGGCTCAGATGCATGCTGCAGGCGACAGAGCACCAAGGTGTGGTCATATTTTAACCTGCATGGATTTACATCTACGACAAGTGGAAAAGAAAGAGCAGTCTGCTAGGGTCACTTGGGTTTTTACCATAAAAGTGAATGTGTTTGTACCAGCTTAACAGCAGAAAACACGTTATTTTGTAGCAGTCCATTACTAAAAAATCCGTTTCCAGGCGACCTGCGTGGATGGTCACGGATCAGCACCACTGGCAAAACGATGACTTCTTTTACTAGCTAACTACAGAACTACTACAAAATGGCAGATTTCTTTTACTAATTATGCATGGATTCCCTGGAATCTAAATACTCAGCTCACTTTACGTGAAGTATTTGAGGGACAACTGTATCAAATGGCATCATTAAACTGGCATGACCAGACAAAGGAATGGTGCCTGCTTTATTTTAAGTGTTTAACACGCTTGTAAAATTAGGAAACAGGCCCTTTTTTATTGTCAAAACGTTTGGTAGGTTTTTCCATCATCACGTTTCCCTTGTTATAGCAAAAATTACTATGAAGATTAAGATTTGGTGTGTTTTCAGTCTTCCTTCTCTTGCTCTTTATCTTTTGGCACACCTTCATTTTCCTTTCAGTTCTATGGTTTCCCTCTGGAGTTTTGTATCAGGTGTTTGTAGTAGTTTGCTCTCTTGTGATGCCACTGTCTCCATCTACTGAAGACGTCCAAGCAGTGCTGGTCTGTCGGCACGTCCCAGCCGTGGCTCCTGCCGGCGGCCCCGGGGTAGGAGCGGCCCCAGCGCTGCCATGGCGGGCTTTCCCTCAGGTGTCGGCACCTCAAGCCCGGCCCGGCCGGGAAGCCCTGGCAGTGCCACGCCGCACGGCAGCTCCGGCCCTGCAGCCTCGGCCAGTAGCGAGATCTGCGGGCCGGGGCCCAGCAGCGGCCGCACGCTTCTCCCAGAGCCCGAGGAAGAGCCGCACGGCTCCCCACCGCGGGCCGGCAACGCTCTGAGGGAGCAGCGCGAGCCCGGCTCTGGGCACCAACCGCCCCGCCCCTCGCGCCCGCCCTCCCCTTCCCGCCCTCCAGCCCCCGCCGCGCGGCGCCCGCGCTGTCATGGCGGCTCTCGCCCAGCAGGGAGCGCCCTGAGCCCTGCAATGGCGCCGCCAGCGTTCTGGCTCTCAGGAAGGTGCGGGCGCGGAGCTGTTGCAAACTGCGGCCTCGGTCACATTTCCTGAAGAAAGGATGGCCTTTCATGCTTGAGCTTTACACGCTTTCAAGCCTGATCGACAAGAAGAGACATCTCACCTGTGACACACAATAGCGGCCTGCGAGCTCCAAGTGATGTCCAGGTGTTAGGAAAGTAAAGGACTTGTTGCTAGAATTGTCTTTCTAAGGCTCAGTTTCAGCGATCTCAGACCCAGAGGGAGGCTGACAAAGCTTGAGAAGAAGGATGCCCACTGCCAGGGGACACAAAGGATGCAGGATTTAGGGGCCATAAAGACATCTGGTAGAAGTGCAAAGATAAGGAAAACACGGATAAAGTCAACTCAGCAAATAGGCTGAACTCAGCTCCAGCTAGGTAAAAAAAGAGTGTGATGTTTGCAGGCAACAGGACTTTGGCACCAACATCATCCTGGGCCTGACCATGGGATGGTGACCTGGTCACCAGAACACAGGTAAAGACGGCGTAGTGCGAGCGCTGGGCATTGTGCTTCAAGAACCCAGCTGAGAAAGCTGGCCAGACTGTGCTGGATTCTGGTGTGGAATCTCCCCCTTCTCTATTCCTTCTCAAAATATATTGTAAGCATGACTTTAAAAACCTAGTTAGAGCCATGTTCACTGCTTTATTCTGAAACCTCGCAGTCGACTTTCACATTTAGTACCTTACAGAGCAGGTTGGAGGTCCTGGAACTGGAGGGATAGACAAGCGATGAAGTGGACAAAAGTCCTTCTGGAATAGAAGGGGCATCTAGGGCAAGACACTGTGCACAATGATCACACTCTGTCCCGAAGAAAGACAGGGTCCTTGCAGGCCTTCTAGAAAGCATCTCAGGGGAAGCTTTTGGTCTCCCCTGCCCGGTTTCCTAGACTTGAGCCGAATCCTTCCCTCACAGAAAGACAGGAAGCTCAGGTGTGTTAGGAGATAACTGTGAGCATTGGCACAGGTGAATGGTCAGGAATCCAGAGGCTTTTGCAACCTTCCTCCATGGAGAATCCCTTGTTGTGTATTTTCACTAAACCGGAGCTTAAATGGCAAGTCAGCGATTGGAGACAACAAAGCTGTAAAGTGCCTTGTTTGGTGAGGAATAAGTAAGACAACAAAAGTTCATCTTCTAAGTATTTGCTATTTGAAGGAGAAAAACTATTTTTTCTAAGCTTCTCCTATTTAATTTTTGTTTTCTTCTCTGTGCCTTTTGAAGATTGCCTACATTCTATTTTTATTGTTTTCTTTTCTCCTGCCTTCAGAATGAAGGCATTACGGATGTTTTAAGTCAAATATAAGAAAAGTATTGTTTTCACATGTTGTTTGGTAATCATGAAAAGATAAGTTTAGAGGGAACAGGCTTTATCTTTGATAATTAGATCAGACTCAATTTTTAAGTACCCTTATATGTCATGTGTGTTTGCAAAGATGTTAAATTGATCTTTGAATTAAACCAAGAAACAAGTACATCAAAGCCTCTGGAGGTGGCTGCCCTGTCAGGTTTCCCTGAGGGGTGGCAGCCCCAGGAATGCCCCATGATGGCTTTCTCTGAGGACTGGCAGCCCCTGCCCCCTCCATGGCGGGTTTCTCTGAGTGCTTGGCAGCCCCTGCCCCCTCCATGGCAGGTTTCTCTGAGGGCTTGGCAGCCCCTGCCCCGCTCCATGGCGGGTTTCTCTGAGGGCTGGCAGCCCCTGCCCCCTCCATGGCGGGTTTCCCTTAGGGCTGGCAGCCCCTGCCCCCTCCATGGCGGGTTTCCCTTAGGGCTGGCAGCCCCTGCCCTGCTCCATGGCGGGTTTCCCTGAGGGCTGGCAGCCCCTGCCCCGCTCCATGGCGGGTTTTCCTGAGGACGGCCCCAGCTCCCGCACATGGTGGTTTCTGTTGCGCGGCCCAGGCTGAATGGGGGGAGCCAGGGCGGCCATAGCGAGCACGGCTTTTTATATCGCCCCCTCGTTCTGTCCTTTCCTTGCATTTTTCGTCAGACCTGTGCTTATTGAGCTTTGACTTTCTGTGCCCAAGCTCTGCATTCCAGGCAGTCAATCTTAAACGTCTGCACCGTGCCCACTCCATTTTGTGGGTAAAGCAAAGCACTTGCTTTTTAGCCAACTGTGCAGGTCCAAGGTCTGCCTACACACAGGATCAAGAACTGACGTGTTTACATTGACAGCTGTGTTTTTCTGCACCTCAGCTGGCACACAGAGACCTCCTGCTCTGCCCGCATGTCCCAGCTCTGTCACACCAGCAGTGTTTTGTGTGTCACCCTAGTGCTGCCATGAGTGTCACACTGCTGTCGTGTGCCACACTGCCACTGTGTGGAGCCTTGCACTGGCACTGGGCTGTGTGTCACGCCGGCACCGTGTGCTTCCAGACAAGGCTTGCAGACCTTGGAGTGTAAGTGGGAGGGTGTGAAAGATGGTGACAAAAGAAAGACGCCAAACGAGAGACCGGTTGCTTCTAGACTCAAAGCCAGGTCTCTGTTATGTAATACTGTTTTCTTCTGCTTCCTCACCTGATGTCAGTCTGCCATGTGCACACTCTGCCCTTCCCTACAGAGCGTGATGCATGGACCTTTGGAAAACTGATTAGAGCAGCAGAGCATTTTAGGAACATCTGTGGAAGCCATCACGAGCCGTCTCTTTGCTGAAGACAGGTGCTGTTTTTAACCAGTGTTTGATTACAGCAGGTCTGTTGACATCCATTTTGTGCAATCCAAAAATAGCTTGTACAACTTGGGAGTGAGGACATGCTGCCTACAAGCCCAGGGAGCCTGAGACTATGGCTTTGCTATGTTGAGAAGGCATCTCTAGTTAGCTTTAATCTAGCTGGACTGAGTACAACAGTACCCAAATAGAAACACAGAGTTTGGAGGGGGTTCACAAACTGAGCAAGTGTCCGGGCTTCCTAAAAGGCTTCTAAAACTCGAAGCAGTCACATCTGGCCCTAGCCTGGCTGCTACAGTCATTTTACTGCGCCTTTGCATAGGAATAAAACTGTGGTGAGACTGAGGAGTGAGAATACTCTTCAAACCAGAACTAAATAATTCAGGTTTATTGGTAACCTGTTCGTACATGCAATTATTTATTATATACCTCTCATGTATTGCTGCAATTCCCCCAAGAAAGCATATCTTGTAATTTCCACATGTGACTCCTGTGATGAAGGACTTGTGACTTCTTGGCCAGTTACTTTTTGTAATTGCATGAGAAATTTCCTATTCCCCACAAATAAATTGAGTTTCAATGCTGGCTATTTAAGTCTGACTTTCTGCTCAACACTTCCACATTAATGCTGGTTTTCAAGATGACACGTAAAGCTGTTAGAGTTGTTTTCTTGATGAACCCAAATTAATGCAATATCCTTATTAACTCAATCTTTTTAATTATATGTAAGGAATTTTCTCAGTAGCTCGGTCCAGTATTTGGGATCATTCACTTTAACACCTCTTTTTATGATCAAAGTGTATTACTGAATCCCATGGGCCCTTCAGGGCTTGCTGCAGCATATCAGTTGTCAGGACATTAAAGTTGTTAATTTTATTAAGTTTCTGGGGTTAGTTCCAAATTCAACATTGCTTTGCACTAGAGTAGGAGCTGAAGAGGCAGGATGTTAGTTTTTCCATTTCATATCTTAAAGCAGTAGGTATTTTTTCAGCACTTTTCCCCAGGCTAGGGCACACCTTTGATTTCCAATTCAGAGTTCCTCCTGGGACAGGTGAGACTTTTAGACACTCAGGTACAGTTTTGTCTGTGCTGATTTTAATACATGGGGCCCACACAAAAGGAAAACATTTTTCTTTAGCTTAAAAATCTAAAATAATCCTCTGTAAAGGTATTTTAGTTGTAAACCCAAGGCTTCTTTTCTTTGAGGAGGGTGTTTAATTTATTTTCTGCCTTTAGTTTAGTACCTTTTGAAATTGCTTCACCTTTGTTTCCCTGCTTTTCCTTCTTACAATGATGACACACTTGAAAGGGATTCCTATTTGATAATACCCAAGGAGGGATTTTAACCGTGTTCTGTTGCTTAGGAAACCAGAAGTTACAGAACACAAGTTTGCTAGGCTTAGCATGAAACGTTTGCGGACTATAATTTTCTGCCTGCGCACAGCTCAGTTTGAGAGAGTTTAGGATCTCGGGCAAACTTGTTACTGTTCTTGAGGGAGGATGGCCATCAGGGTTAGTAATTGGGGACAGCTTGCTGTGCTGTGCTTCAGTCTGTTGTAACAGGGAGCAGGGCTGAATCCGTGGGGCAGGAGCAGGCAGAGTTTATGGAGCAACAGCTCCCCTGGCCAATCGCAGAGATGCTCAGTGCAGTGAAAGCATTTGTGGCACTTCCTCTGCTTTTATTTTTAATATGCTCTTCCCTCCCCCCCACATAAGGTGATGTCCTGAAGCTTTCACTCTGGCTTGTTCAGTAGAACTTGGTTAAACCAAGCATTTTCCATTCAGTCATTTGGTTGTGACCTGTATGTGCCAGGAGAAGGTTCTGTATTTTGTTTTCCTTTGCTTTTCTGAAAAAGTGTGTTGCAGTGTCAGCAGTGCAGCGCAGCCGAGTGAAACGTCTGAATTTCCGTGTACACAGTTTTCAAGAGAACTTAGGAGACACTGAAGAAATTTCATTGGCATTTACTGCACTTTGCCAACATCCATTTTGATTAATGAGGCTGCTGTAGAGGGAGACTGGAGAGCTGGAGAGCTGCATCAACTGGTACTCACCTGTGTCTGCACAATCAGAAGCAGCCTTAGCTGTCAGTGAGGATGCTGGGCTTGGAGTGAAGATACTGCCAAGCAGCCTGGCACCCTAAGGAATGGGCAGAGGTTGAGGAGTGAATGCAAGTCACAAAAGCTGAGGACCTGAACTCTGGCCCCACCTTCCAGGTATCTAAAACAGCTGGGGGCACTGGATAATACCATGATGGAAGAAAGGAATCTCTGATTCTCCTTTCTATTTCTCTGTGTTTTGGAACAGAGGAAAAGGCAAAAAATTGGTTTAAATTCAATTCTCATTTTCTAGGCAAATTGTTAATTGTTTACCTCTCCTTCCATCTCCAGCCCAACCCTCAAGTTTGTTTGACAGTGTGGTAGCAGGCAGTGTCTGCTTTGATGAGTCCAGCACCAGCAGCTGAGTTCCAGGTAAGACACACGTGGTGTCTCTTTCAAGACAGCTTCTTAAACACAGAACCCTTTGTGCTGCTCAGTAACTTGACCTGCTGTGTCTGACAAGTTCCTGAATTTAGCCTTATGTTATTTCAGATCCTACAGTCTCGTTTGCGAGACTCAAATGGTCTCAAATGGTGCCCTACCCAAAGCCAGAAGCCCTGTTGCTCAGCTGCCAGGCTGGGAGGCAGGTGAGGACAGTGACCTGTGGGCACACAACAGACCATGGCACCCCTGGGGAACGAGGAGTCCCCTTTCCAAAGAATAAGCTCACTGAGAGATTGATTCCGTGTGCTGTTTCCAGTGCTTATCAGAAGAAAGGTGGAACCTTTCCTTTCTTTAATGGCCAGTGTTACATTTGTCCTTTGGTAACTTTTTCTGTTTAAGAATGTGGAGTATCAGTTGAAAGTCAGTCCTTTGCCCCTTTAATTTTGTACAAACAAGTGTGCAAATGTGGAACTGATTCATTTTTATGAATAGAATATTTATGCATGTTTTTTTCACCTGAATGTCCATACACATTGCTTTTGTAAGGCTACAAGATTTGTGTTGTCACATCTTGAATCACCAATAATTCCAGGTAAAAGTAATTTATTTTTCATTGTGGTCAGTGGTAAGACAACTAGCGTGGTCTAATAGTGTGAAGTGCTTGCCCCTAGAATTTCTCTACACATCTTCAAAAATCCACCCCTCAATGAACAAAACAAACCCCAAGAAACACTAACCCCCAAAGCCATAAAGGGCCTTATTTTGGTTTATTTCTGAGTGCCCCCTAAGAACAGCCCCACTGCAAGTGGCTGAACATTGAGTTCTTTAGCAAGCCAGAGCACTCTTTCCCATGCTTAGATGTTCCAAAGTGTATATATATATATATATATATATATATATATCTGTGTGTGTGTGAGCTGTGCCCTTGGGTCAGATGGCTACAGACTGCACAGTACCTGAAAACCTAATTCAATTGTCTGCAGCCTTGCCCCTGCTGGAATCATCCTGGGAAGGAATTTTTGCCACTTGCGATACAGTACAGTAGTACAGTACTGTTCTACAGTAGTGTTGTCGTGGTTTTAAAGCAGTAACTAAAAAATTACTAGAAAACTTACTTATTTCTTGCTGTGAGATATGGATTAGAGCAAGAGCAAAACAGGCTTTAAACTTAAAAGGAATAAAGAAAGTTTATTAACAGAACTACAAGAAAAAGAACACCAGAATAACTTCCAGAAAACCTCTTCCTCCCCCACTACTCAAAAATTCCCTTGTTCACATGACAACATAGGGACAAAAAACTTGGAACTCTGGTGTTTAAATCAGTCCCAATTGTTATAAGAGTCTTTTCATCAGTCTCTGTAGAGAAACAGAAGTCTTCTGCTAATCAATGGAGTTTTTCACAAGAAAACTATTTCTGTTGTAGCTTTCTATTTCTCTGATGCCAGCTGCCCAGAAATATGTCATCAGATTTTCTCCTCCCATTTCACATCACTCTGAGGTGTGTATGGGTCAATGACTCTAGGGATGTCATTTTTAAGGATGAGTTATTCAAAGGCAAAAGTTCTCTTCATCTGTCTCTGTGAGCTTCTCTGGAAACAGGAATTTTCTCATTGCCTCTCAAGGCTTCAAATCTTCAACTATTACTTCGCCTCACTCGGTTCCAGCACCTCACTGTATCACAATTACTCTACCTTTTGCCCAAAATCCACACTTTGAACACTCCATTCCTCCCAATATACTCTGTCATGAATTAAAGGAGTTTTTTCAGGACACTATTGTCCATCTCCATAACTTTAACAGAAAAATATTTCAGCTTAATTAAAGCATCTCCTTATTCTCTACCTCTTCTGAAGCTTAATTCTTTTCTTTACTGTCTCTGATAGTTTATAAAGTCTCTTTACATGTTGATGGCTCTCTTTTTCTTTCTCTGGAAATAAAAGATTAATCTGCAAGTCTCATCTGGGTAATGAAAGGTTTAAAATCTTGCCCAGGCTTTTGTAGAAGGTTCTGTGATCTCTGCCGGAGCAGCAGCTGGAGCTGTCTGCGATAGAAGATTCTTCATGGCTGCTCTGGAGAGTGTGGTCACTGTCTCAGCACGCCGCAGGTCAAGAGCTTTTTTCCTTTCTTTACTCGTCAGTCTCTGGTGAATTTCATCACAGCAAAAACTGCAGTGGAGCCAGGGACCGGCCTGGCCCGGCCAGAGCCTGGGGCAAGCCCCGCAGGCCCCATCTCCCGGCCGGGAGCCGCGGCAGGCCCAGCCCAGCCCCTGCACGGGCCGCATGGGCTGGGCAGGGGACGGGAAGCCAGCCGGAGCTCTGTTACCTTTCACAGACAGGAAACAAAGAGAACAAGAGAGCTCTGACTTTACGTCTTAAGGGGGTGTTCACAAGTTGATCTCACTTCTGAATGGTTAAAACCACCGCCAGTTCTCAGAAATGACTGATAATTGGTCAGGAGAAAAGACTCCCATCAGCTTCCAGCAGCTTCAACTTCCTTAGCTCCCAAAGCTATCTTAAAGGTAAAGTTACCCCATGACAAAAGGTATCTGTTCACAGCAGTATCAGTACCCACCCTTCCTGGGTAATTCTGAAAAATCCATTTACCCTTGCTGCCCAGGTCCATGTCCTTTCCCAGTTTGCCCAAGCCTTGGTTTAGGAATATTTTTGGGATTAGTTTGGAAGCAAAGGCTGCATTGTCAAGTCACCTGAATTACTGAACTTTGCAAGTTCCTGGCTTTAATTCTGTCTTTCAAATAATTGTACAGAACATCTATTCCCCAATGTGATTTCTCATGTTCTGCTTTCACTAATGACCATAACATGTAAGAGGGGATCACAAGCTTCCCTTTCCCTTCATCTGTAATAGCCCACTCCTCTTGGTTATAACTTCCGTTTTCTTTCTCAATAAATCTTTTGTCTTTTTACTATGCCTTGGCTTACCTTCAGTGGAAATTTAACCATCTGGAATTAAAGCGGACTCAACTGTCTCAACAATCACCTCACCTTTAGCTGCTTCTTTTGCCTTTCTGCTCAGCAGCTCATTTCCTTCTTCCAATTCAGAGCTCACTTGTTGGTGTGCCTTGATATGCATGATGGCTACCTTTTCGGGTAACTGGACTGCCTCCAACAGTTTTATTATCTCTTGTGCATATTTAATACTTTTTCCTTGTGACTTCAACAGTCCTCTTTCTTTCCAGATGGCTCCATGTGCATGAACTTCCTCAAAAGCATACCTCGAGTCTGTGTGAATATTAATTTCTTTCCAATTGCCAGCTCTAAAGCCTGGGTTAAGGCAATTATTTCAGCCTTCTATGCTGTGGTATTGGTTGGTAATGGTCCAGACTCTATTATGTCTCGACTCATGGTAACCGCTTACCCCGGGTGTCTTTTTCCACTCATGACATAACTGCTTCCCTCAGTAAACCAGGTCTCAGTGTCCTTGAGATTTGGGTGACCAGAGTAGGTGGCTTGGATGGTCTCCAGGCAATCATGGATCACCAGTTCTCCCATGCTACCACTGAGGAAAGGAAGCTGGGTTCACAATATTAGTTACTGCAATTTCTACATCATCTTGTTCTACCATAATGGCTTGATATTTCAGGACTCTCAGCAGGGAAAGCCAGTGTCCACCTTTTACCTCCAGGACCACTGACTGCATGGGACACTAGCACAATACTCTTCTGGCCTAGGGTGAACTTGTGTGCTTCTTGGACGTTCACTGCCACTGCTGCAATGGCTCTGAGACACCCCGGCCACCCTGTAGCTGCTGCATCCAACTGCTTGGAGAGGTAGGCAACTGCCCTGCGATACAGGCCCAGGTCTTGTGCTAGTATTCCCAAGGCAATCCCCTGCTTTTCCTGAGAGAACAAAAGGAATGGTTTACTCACATCTGGAAGTCCCAGGACTGGAGCTGTCATGAGGGCCTTCTTTAGTTGGTCAAAGGCTCACGTTGCTTCTTTTGTCCATTGGAGGTTTCTGTGTCCTTCTGTAATCACGGCATCTAGGGGTCTAACTAACAGCCCATAATTGTAAATCCACAGTCTACACCACCCCATCATGCCCAAAAAGGTTCTCAGTTCTTTTACTCTCTGGGCTTTTGGGGTCTGGCATATTGTTTCCTTATGGTTCCTAAGGTTCTTTGGCCAGCACTAACCTCATAGCCCAAATAAATAACTGTTTGTTTCACCATCTGGGCTTTCTTCTGGGATACTCAATACCCCTGCAGACCCAAAAAGTTTAGCAGGCTTACCGTCCGCTCCACACATGCCTCTTGAGTTTTGGGAGCTATCAGGAGCTCATCCAAATTCTGTAATATCTGTCCTTCTCTTGATGGAGCTTCCCAGGATTCCAGATCTTTTGCCAGTTGTTCTCCAAATATTGTGGGCAAGTTCTTGTAGCCCTGTGGGAGTACACACCACGTGAGCTGAGTCTTGTGTCCAGTTTTGGGACTTTCCCATTCAAATGCAAATATTTTCTGTCTGGCCTCATGGAGAGGAAGGCAAAAGAAAGCATCCTTTAAATCTAGAAGAGAAAACCATGATAGTTCAGGTGTTAAACAAGTTAACAAAGTGTCAGGATTGGCAACCACTGGCTACAAATCCTCAGTTATCCTATTAACAGCTCCTAAATCTTGTACTGTTCAGTATGACCCCTCAGGCTTTTAAATGGGTAGTATAGGAGTATTGAACTCCCACTGACATTCTCTTAATAACTTCATTTGTCAAATATTTACAATTACAGGACTAATTCCTTCTCTGTCTTCTTTCTTTAAGGGATATTGTCTAACTTGAACTGGCTCTTTTCCTTCCTTAAGTTTCAGTTGCACTGGGAGTGCATTCTTTGCTCTCCCTGGTATCTTAGAAGCCCAAACCCCAGGAAATACCGGATCCACTCTTTTTCTATAAATCTCACCTTCACTTTCAACTTTAGCCTCATTAGCCATCAACAGTAAGCTTAGCAATTTCACATATTGTTGAATCTTAACCTCTAAAGTAATCTCCCCATTTTTAAATATTATTTTTGCCTCTAATAGTTCCTTTCCAGATCTCTACCCAAAAGTGCTGATGGTGCACTGGGCATATATAAAAACCTGTGTGTTGTGGTTTTAAACTAGTAACAAAAACTTACTTATTTTTTGCTAGAGATATGGATTAAAATAAGAGCAAAACAGGCTTAAAACTTAAAAGGAATAAAGACAGTTTATTAACAAACTACTAGAATAAGAATACCAAAATAAACTTTCAGAGAACTCTTTTACTTTTCACTACTTGATTATTTCTTTGTACACATAACAACATAGAGACAAAAAAAAGTTTTACAATCTTGGTGGTCAAAAACAGTCTCAATTTTAGAGTCTTTTCATCAGTCCCCGTAGAGAAACAGAAGTCTCTTTCTGCTAATCCATGGAGTTTCTAGAGTCTACTCCTCCAATCTCACACCACTCTGAGGTGTGCAATGGGTCAAATTGAATCTAGGGATGCTATTTTTAAGGATAAGTGATTCAAAGGTAGAAATCTTTTTCAGTTGTCTCTGTGAGCCCTCCTGGAAAACAGCCATCTCCCTGGCTCCTTTAAGGCTTTAAAATCTTCACTTCACTTGCAAGTTCCAGCAACTCACAGCATCACAATCATCTTTCTTTTCTTTAAAGTCCACACTTTGAATACTCTATTCCTCCCATACTCTAGCCATGAATTAAAGGAGTCTTTAAACTACTGTCCATCTCTATAGCTGTAACAGAAAGACTTTTCAGCAACAAGCATCTTCTTTTTCTCTCTTTCTTATTTAAACTTAACTCTTTTCTTCACTGTCTTTGGTAGGTTTATGATGTCTTACATGTTAATTGTCTCTCTTTCTCTGTCTGTTCTAAGAAAAAGGAGTAATCTGTTGTTTATCTAGGTAATAAAGGAGTTAAAAGAAGAAAGCTACAAAAGTTCATAGTGTCTGGTTTCAGTCTAGCAACAGACCTTGAAAACTAAACTAAACTGCTAAACTGCTTTTCTCTCCTTCCCCCCCCTCCCTGCGGCCTTGTCCCGGGCCTGGGAGGGGGGGGAGGAAAGCCAAGACGGAGCTTGTTACCTCTCAAAAGCCGGAAACAAAAAGAGAACGAGACAGCTCTGAGTGTACTTCTTAAGGGAGTGTTTACAAGTTGAATTCACTTTTTAATGGTCAGATCTGCTGTCAATTCTTGAAATGACTGATAATTGGTCAAGAAGAAAAACTCCCATCAGTCACCAGTAGCTTCAACTTCCCTTTTTTTTTTACTCGATCTTAAAGGTGAAGCTAACTCATGACACTGTGAATTCCCCATTGTTTCCCAAGTTTATATTTCAATGGCCTGCAAAAATAGGCTCGTTCAGATTGGCCAGTGGCTCCCTTTACCATAACATAATCATCTGCTATGGGTATTAAAGCTTTATTTAACACAAAGTATGTTGTCCCCATGTCTATCAAACACTCTCTTTTTCTTTGTTCCCGAGTTTCATTTTTACCAGAGGGTCTCCTAGGGTAAGATCCTCTGGCCCACCTCAGTCTTCCTTAACATGAGCAAGCACTGCCTCCCCTTTTCCATCTCTAATTCTTTGATCATCACCTTTTCTTTGTTCTGGACACTGGCTTTTTCAGTGTCCAATTTTCTTGCAGTGTGCACATTGATCTCTCCCTAGCCATGGGGTTCTTGCTTTTGCAACCCTTGTCCACGCCTCCCTTGTTCTTCTTCTTTTACTACTGTTACTAATTTTCTCATCCCTTCTTTACACTTTTCTTTGCGATTGCTGAAACTCTCCATGCCTATTTTAGCCAAGTCTCCAAATCCCATGCTGTTGGCTTCTGAAGTTTTTATCTGATGTCCCTTGTAGATTGTCCTAAAAATAAACCCACTAGTTGTTGTGTCCCTTCCTCAGACTCAGGACCTAAAGTCATATGGCAACGCATTGCTTCTCCTAAATGTTCTAAACATTCAGAAGGTGTTTCAGAGGGACCTTGTTTAATTGCATATAGGCCTGACCAGCTTATTGTTTTAGGAATTGACCTTTCCAACCTCTTTACTATAAAATATTGATAATCTTCTAATTTTCTCATATCATCATCATTATTACGATTCCACTGTGGATCCCGGAGAGGAAAAATTTCATTAATTCTGCTCTGTGTTATTCTGCAAGCATCTTCTGCTAAACCCCCAGCTACTTTCAAAAACCATTGTTTTTCTCTCTCTGTTAAGGCATCCAACAACAGCTGGAGATCTAACCAGTCCGGTTGATGCTGTTTAATCATAAACTTCAACCTCTTTGCCACACTTATTGGGCCACTTCAATAACATTTAGCAGTCTTTTCCCTAACCTCTAAATCCACTGTAGAAAAAGGGATCTTAACTAGCATTGTTTTCCCTTCAGGATTTGCTGCCTCCCTCAAAGGTGTTTGTATAATTTCTTTGGTTTGTTTCTGAGTCCGGGTTGTTGTAGGACCCATTGGAGAGGGCTCCTCTTCCTCACTGTCACTGCTAGGCAGCAGGGAGAAATTAAAGAGTAAGTGGAGTAGTTAAAGTCAAAGGGATCTCCCAACTCTTGCTCCAGTGGGTCGGCTGGGTACACCTTGTCAGGGTGTGTACGGCGTTGATTTATGGAGCATGTACTGCAACATCATTTTAGCTTGGCCTTATTGTCTTTTTCCCAGGCCAATACCAAGGGGTCCAAAGGGGCTCTAAGCCCAAGGTTTCTCTGCCACTCAGGGTGGTTCCAGATGCAGAAAAACATGTCAACATACGTCACCTCCTCCCGTTTCCGCTCCTGTCTCAAAAACAACATAAGCTGCAAAAGTCTCCTAATGTAAAGTTCCATCTGAGGGCCACCTGACGCCCCCCTCAAGCTTGTAAAGTGGCCACCACTGAGGAGAGAACTTAACAAGGGCCCTTTTATTCTCTGTACACCCATACTCTGCGAGCTCCTTCCAATGTGCCAAAATACACCCTCAAGGACTAGTTTTAGGGATCTCTTTACTCTGGTTACTTCCCATCACTCCTCATTTCCTTAACAAGAATCAGCACTTTATTCTGATCCCTACTGTCTCCTCCTTTGCTTTCTGTCTCACTTCCAACCAAATCTAGCTTCACGGATCCGTACAGTTCTTTCTCAGTCTTTTTCCCGCACAGCCCTCAGCTCAGGTACTGAATGTGACATTCCACACACCAGCTTCAAAATCTTTGGTTCTAAATCAACTCCATCTGTCAACACTGGGTACACTCTCTGTACTGATTAGCAAAAGAACAACAGTAACGTCCTGCACAAATGTTACACTGCAACAGCACCCATGCACAAAAAGCTCTAGATGCACCAAAAGCTGCAGGAAAATACAAGCTATTCCATTCACTCCTTCTTGATTTTCTAAATTCTCCACAGCCTGCTCTTCCCAATCCAAAGACACAAGTCCCCCAGCAGATGTCCAATAGAAACCTTCTAAATATATTCTCTCATTTCCCCTATCTATCCACCAGCTTGCTGAATTCACAAACTCCCACAAGTCAAGCCCCAAACCACTCAGGCAAAGAGATTCCTTCTATTCATCTGGCCAGACTGAGTTCTCAGACCAAAGCTACCCTTATTCTTGCAAGGGTGGCTTCAGATTATGCTGACTCAGGGCCTTGCAGTGCCCAGGTATCACAACTAAGCTCTGTTGAGCTTAGTTATCAGTTAAGAGTTTTAAAAATGAGTTAAGAGGCGTCTTTCCAGTATAAAGCCTAGGCCCTGGCCAAGCCTTGACTTTACCTGGATGGAGAATTTACCAATAAACCCAGAAGTTTTCTGCATCAAAACAATATTCAGGTCAATTTGACTTGGCAATTAGTGAATTAATATAGCAGCTGGATTTTTACAGTGGGCTTGGAAAATTGTTATCTGGACATGATTTTCCAATCTTCTCTTGATTTACCGGCTGTGGCAGACTCTGGGATGAGAGTATATATTTAGCATATTCAGTAAATCATATTACAGATTATTTAAATTAGTTTAATATCGCATAATATTAATTATGCATCTTCTTAATAAGTTTTTGATTGCTGTAAAAGTGTTATTTCCTATATGTATACATGTGCACGTGTTTTACTTTGATGGTTTTTCATTGTCAGAACAAGACAGAGGATATTTTACCTTTGTTTACAAGAGAGGGGGAGGAAACAGAGGTTGCAGTTCAGAAGCATGGGAACACTATGTACGTATTTTAGATTTTGGAAAAAATGCAAAGATTATGTATCTATTGCAAATAATTCTTGAACAGTCCTTTTTAAACAAGTCTTTCACGAAGCCAGTTCCATCAATTATCAGGTGTTCTTCTAACAGAACTCAAGCAAAGTTGAGAGAGAATTCTTTGGTTTCTGTCAAAGGTTCAGCAGCAAGAAGATTAAAAATTCATTTCAATTAATAATTTGGAGAAAAGTGTATGTTTGTGTATTCACAGGTTCAAAGCAGAAGTAACTTCCTAGTGAAGTTACATGGAATACATGGAAACTGATCAGCTGCAGAGACAAGCAGACTGCCCAAAGAGCAGAAGAGCGAGCGCGCAGATGTGAACTGTATCAAGACCACAGTTGACAGCTGAACAACTTTGATCCCACATGCAAGAGCAATGAACTTTGGGTTTCATGTGAAAGTGTGGGAAAATCGATATTTTAAAGCCTCATTTGTTAAAGCATGGTGTGAACTGTGTCAAGATTCAGAATCTTGCACGAGAGTCCTTGAATATGAAGGTGAATCAGGTATCAAGCTTGAGCTATATCATTTTGTGGATCACTTTGTGATGCAATTTCACCTGCATCACTTCTTTTAGTTAACTCAAAAGAAAGTATACCTTATCTCAGTGAAAATAAAGTATATTTGTATAATATTCAATTTTTCTGTGTTAAAACAGAATGAAGATGAGATAATGAATGTCACCCCAAATCATGCTCTATACAAAAAGGCAATATCTTAGTGTAACCTTATATCAATCTTAGTCACACCTGATTGTGAAGAGTTTGACTCATGAAATTTCAGATAGACATTTATAACAACTCAGCTTTCAATTCAAGTAGCTTCAGCAGAAACTTTAAAGCAATTAGACAAATTAAGCTACTGGTTAAGTAAGCAACCTAGATCTATTTTTCTAGCTTTGGGTGGTTAGTTAACCGATGTTCAAAACTGGAGGCAGAGCGCTCTGTAGAACAGAGCAGCAGTTCTGTTGTTGGTGCATAGGGCATGAGTGAAGGAAAAATAACCCTTCTTGAAAAGTAATCAAAGAAAAGGTTTGGGTTGATTTTTTTTTTTTTTTTTTTTTTTTTTAATGAGAGGGGCAAATGTTGGCATCTGGAATACAGAGTGTGTGCCCTTGTTTCTGATACTTAGTTATAAGATCCAGAAAAACACTGAATTTCATATTATATGAAATTCATGAGCATGTTTTCATGGTGATACATGAAAACAAATGTTAAAGTTAGAAAAAGCGAAAAGTGTAAGTGTGTAGATTAGAAAGTTTTTTAAATCACTGGGTGAAAAAGTTAGTTTAGAGAACAGGAGACAAGACGGAGGATTTAGGGTGTTGTCTCTTGTCCCTTCTTTCTTCTTCATGTTCTTCTCCTACAGGTTTTTGGGTAATAGTAAGTGATTGGATAGAGAATGCCACAGTGCATCACAGAGGTGATGGGTCATTGGGTCATTAAGAAAAATAACATACGTGTCTATTGTTAATTGGGTAAAAATAGGTATAAAGATAAAAGAACTGCATATTTCAGGGCCATTTTGTGCATCAGAGACGAAGTGTGCCACAAGGCCTTGTTTGTACCATCAGAAGAAAGAAATGTACCAGATTGCAAAGATTAACCTTGTGTAGCCAGCCTGGAGAGACCTGTTAAGTTTTGTGGTGACCTTCTAATAAACATGAGAAACAAGATTCTAACGAGCTCGGGAGTTTTCTTCAAATCATAAGAACTGAGATAAGCAGGGCCCCCCACGAGGGAGGATCCCAAAAGAATTCAGTCCAAAGGAGGCTGAGAAATTCAAGAATAAAAAGAAAAATACAGAAGAGATGCAGCAGAAACAGAGAAACTGAAAAAGACTTTTTAGAGAAAAGTTACAAGCTCTTATCAAGGGCTTCTACTCCTCCTTGCCAAACTATCCTTTGTCTGTCCTCAATCTACTTCAAAAACATTCACGTCTCAGCTCTCACAGACTAATCAGCTCCTCCAAACAGACTACTTCTACTGCTTCACTCAGTATGTACTGCACTTACAACTTTTGACACAGGATAGCAGTGTTGCCTCAAAAATACACCACAGCTTGCAAAACAAATTCAAGTCACTTACACACAAAGCGTCTCTTCCATGCAGACTAACGCCACCATCTTATTATTCTCACGGGAAACACTTACAAACACACTATACTAAAGCACTCAACCTCAATATCTCAAATTTCACAGACAAAAAGCAAACAACTCTTGGAGTGCAAACCCTTTTAACATGAAGCTCGCGTGTTACAGTAAATGCTGTCCCCTGTTAAAAATAAACGAGGCTGGTAACTTCCAAAAGGTAAGCATGTTTATTGGGAACAATGAACAATTGGAAATGAGGCCCCAAGATAAGCCCAGGGCCAGTGTGACAAGCCAGAGTAACAGTAAACGGAGTGACACCTGGGGTGCTCCTTAGGACTTCAAATTCCACAGGAGGAGCAGGTGCTGAGCACCTGGGGGGGGCTTCAAAGTCTTCCAGTCTCCTGGATTGGTGCATTTCTCAATCCTCCTGCTGGCTGGTCTCTTTTCTGTTCACTGGTTGGTCCATACTGCTGTGCAGTTCTGACCAATCATTTCAGAATAAGTCCATTCTGTTGGTTTGCTCGTTCTCCAGTCACGCTTTAGGGTATTGTCGTCATCCCTTTTTCTCCATGAGGCAATATTCTAGGTTTCTCCTGTTAAATCTATTTGATCCTTTCTACACCCCCATCTAGTGGTTACATACCTGTAAATCAGCACATTTAACTTAAATACTCAGTACATTAATTATAGCATTAAAAATGCATAACTTTTTAACATTTATTAATTATATTATTAAAAATTCCTAACTCCACCTACGAAAGCCAACTTATCTATAACACCGTGACAGCTCTCCCTGCCCAAGGGGACAGAGCCAGGCTGTTGCTATATTTTATATATTAGTAAAGGCCTGTATGCACAAACCAGCCTTTGAAGTAAGTCGTGATATTAGGGACTAAAGTCCTTGAAACCTTCATGCAGAAGAGAGAGTAAAGCAAAACAATATCCCTGTGTGTAAGAGAAAAAATGTAAACTGTGTGTGTTAGCCAATAGTAGCTTGCTCTGCCTGCAGACCCTGTAGAACCCTATAAAAGGTGTGCTAAAGATAGAAATAAACGGCATTCACAATTACTTCTGTGAAGACTGGTGAAGAGCTGGCGGTCTCTCAATATTTGGCGCTCTGAAAGGGACACCCTGCAGGCAGGGGGGCTTCAGTGGATCCACGCACGGTGGGACAGAGCCTTGGACCGAGGTTGGTGGAGCGGATCTGAGTGCAGACAGATGCTGCCTTGGATCGGTACCAGATAGGCGGCTCACGAATCAACGGGCGTGAGTCACTGGGGGAGTCCGAAGGCAGGGGCGTGGTAGAAGGCTCGCAACCTTCCCTCCTGCCGCGAGCCGTTAGCATGGATGTGGAATTTGCAGCGGCAGATAAACTGCTTCTCTGCATCCTCGTTAAACGAGGCGGAGCAGCCAAGGAAAAGGACCTGGATATGCTCATTATATAGGCTAATTGTCATGGGCATTTGCAGTGCTCACTGCTTTTTGCGGTGCAAGAACGGACTGATATATCGGCTCTGATATGGGAAACTACAATTACGGAAAAGAGCGAGGACACTGTGTTTCTCGGTCGAACTTGGCAAATTGTAATTAATACCTTAAAAACCAGAAAAGTGAGATATGCTGAGGCTGTGAGCCCCGTAATTCTCCCTGCGTCACAGCGGCAGATGCCTTTATCTCCCACCGCTGGGCAAGCTCTCCTATCTATGCTGCCCATGGAGAGAGGGAGGGAGAGTCAAAGAGAGAAAATAATGAAAAAAAAAAAAAAGTTCCACAGCGAACGCTGAAACAATGAACAGAATCTGTTCAGTTATGGCAGGATGTGATACATCCAGAAATATTTGCTTCATTTTTGGAGTCCCTTTTAGCATTACAACCTTATTGAAGTTCCATCTTTACCACCCTGGAAGAAAAGAAGCCAAATTTAGATTGGTTTCCACCCGAACCAGGGGGACATGGGGGAGCGAGGTGGGTGCAGAGAACAAAGGCACCCTGGGGGTAGAAGCAGCGCAAGAAAAGTTCCAAGGCCACGCTGATAAGCTGCGAGGATCGCCATTGTTAACACCTGGTCATGAGAGACTTTTCCTGTAACATCGCCTGCTTTTGTAAAATCGTGCCCTTTTTTCCTCTATCAGCGAACAACAAGAGAGATTGAGAGAAAAAACTGCATTTGTTAAAGTTAACTTTGTGAGGTTTTTTTTCTTTCTCTCCATTTTTCCTCTCTGCGAGAGTATGTGGAGAATGTGAAGAAAGATAAGAGCAGAGCTGCAGCAGCAGCAGAGTGGGCAGCTCACCCCCCCGCTCCCTCTCTAAGAAGAAGCAGGGGGATAGTACCCAGTTTGTTAAAAAGTCATGATTTATTGGGTTTTCAAAATGTTTTTATATACCATTGTAGAGTTAAGTTTGTGTTTTAAGTAATTATGAGTTCATGCAATTGCAGTTTTTAGAGTTTTACTGGAGAAATTATTGTGGTTTTTCGAAAGTTTAAAAAAAAAAAAAAAAAGTGTTTAACAGAAGTTGCCTTGCAATAATTGGTTTTAGAACCTAAGGTTAAAACATGGTGTGATTTACAGCTTGTAGGAAAACCTTTTAATTAATGTTATCTACAGAAGAGATTTGTGGTTTAAAAAATAATTAGTTAAGAGAACTTTGCTGTACAAGACAAAGTTAAGTTAGAGCATATATTAGCTATTTGCTTGTTTTTTCCACAATTTTAAGAAGATAATTTCAATGTGAGTCCTTTTGTTATATGAAACACATATAACTGCATATATACCAATTTGGATTTTAGATTTTAGTTTAAGAATTGGACTTAATATTTCTGGAAAAATGTAAATGTAGTACTCTTGAAAAGTGCTACAAAAGCTGGATGGCAACTTGCCAAATCCTGTGTTATGGTTTTTCTCTAGAAAAGCTGCACTTTAAAATCCTAACCAATTTCAGCATATACTAGGTAAATTCCTGTTATGAATAAGCATTTTTAGTAACATTTGCAGTTATTGTGGGTTATTCTCAAAGCTAGATGACATAGAATTGTGATGTATTTGTTACATTTTTATAATCTTTATAGTGAATCCATGTTACTGTTATATTGTGTTTGAAAGGTATGTATCAAACTTTTAGTTGCTTTTTGTAGTAACAGAATAAGATTAAGTTATGTTTTCATTTAATATAGGTTAAGTGTTAATGGAATTAAGGATAGTCAAGTTTTATAATGTTTAGGCTTGAATGTTTTTAAGTTAAGTTTTCTAACTTAGATATTCTTTTAAGGTTAAGTTTGTTATTTCCTTTTGTCATATGTAATTATTGTTGGGTTTAGATATTGTTTGATTGAAATTGTTTTGTGCTTTGTTGGAGACACTTGTTTAAACTGCAAAGTATAGTTGTTTTCCTAGAGAGAGGAGGACGGCCACAGCTGAGACAGCTGTGATGGAACACTGGCAAACACCTGCTTGTGGATAAAAGTGAATGCAGTCTGTGACACCCTTGACTTCATTGGGAGTTCTATTGGTTGTTGCAATCTCTGCAGTTTTTGTTTGTCATAGCTTTCTTATTTTTGTTATTTTTTGTGTTATTTTGTTATTATTTGTGTTTCCAGAATTTTAAGAAGATGTGCCATTGCTGAGGATCAGCTGCCATAGGAGAGGCTTCAGATTAAACCAACTGCTGCTTGGTTTAATTGGTCTGGTACCTAAGGCTTCTGATCATTTGCTTTGTACAAATGCATTTTAACAGTTTGCTGTGGTGTAAGCATCTCATAGCTGCTACTATTGAGAACCTTGTTCTAGAAATGAGTTAAGAGGTATCTTTCCAGTTTAAAGCCAGGCCCTGGCCAAGCCTTGACTTTACCTGGACAGAATGTTTGCCAACAGATCCAGATGTTTTCTGTACCAAAACCGTATTTGAGTCACTTTTTGACTCAACAATTTGACCCTATTAATATGACAGCTGGATCAATTTTGAAGTGGGCTTGGAGAATCATTTCCGGAAGTGATTACCCAATCCTTCACTGATTGTTTTGTTTCTGTTTGTTTGCTAACTATGGGATGCTGGTGCAGTGTTTTAGTAATTACTAGTAGTTTTATATTACATATCTTATTAATAATGTTTATGATTTAATTGATTTTTAACTGGTATAGGTTCTTAGTAATTGTGTATATGGTTTTGTGTTGATGTTGATGTTTATAACAGAAGTACATCTCATTTTTATCTTTTTTTAAGAAAAACGGGGGAAATGGATGCCCTAAAAGCATTTGGTTAGTGTAATTCATTAACTTCAAGGACAGAAGTGCCTGTGTTTTGTTGGCAGGTTCAGAAAGGTCACCTGTCCATCTGACCAGACTGTGTGCCTCTGAACACACAAGATCCAGTGAACAGAGATGTCATCACACAGCCTTGGTACTCCAGACATGGATCAGAAGTGGAGCTGTCAGGACACAGTTGTGTCAGAACACTATACAGACAGTTGCCAACAGAAATTCTATGTTGTTATTATGATGTTGTGTCTCTACCAATTTTTCAGGTATCCTTTGTTTTAAGATTTAGAAGGATCTGAAGAACAACTTGAACATCAAAGCCCTCAGTCACCGATCAACTGCCAGCTGACATCACAGGAGCAGTGAAAGTTCCAGGACTGAATCGTGCTGGAGAAATTCTATAGAAGATCTAAGAAGTGTAGAGACTCCATTTAACTGTATATAAAGCAAACTGTAGTTGTGTGTTTACCCTTTTAGCAAATTGCTTTCACGCTTAGACTACATATATACCAGAGCACATGTGTTAAAAGTCGTTAGATAATAGTTTCAGATAAAGAGTTTAGCCTGTGTAGTAATTGTTATGTTAGTATAAAGTATAAGTATTCCCCCTTCAAGAGGTAGTGTAAGCATCTTTGAAAGTTCATTTAACGATTGAAGCTTTAGCTGTGAGTTTGCAAATATGGTGTCATTTACATGGTAAAATGCTTATGGTAATTGTGTTGTGTATAGTCATGACCAACTGTCTGCTAACTAACATCCAAAAGTGACAGAACATATGGGTCACTCTGGCACATTGAGCTCGCCAAAGGTCAATGTGTTTGAGCCTAGCCACCCCTGGAGATCCTTTCACACCTGTCTCGTAGGAGTCCCTGAATGGGATCCTCCAGCATTTAAAGGTTTAATTAGTGATGAGACTCGACTGAATCAATTGGCAATGTTGCAAGAGTGCAGTCGCACTGCTGGCTTCACATTAAGACAACTTGAAGCCTGTTGGCAAGCAAAAATTACCAAAGTTCTTAATGTTACCATAGAACCCTCAGAAGAATTAGATTTGTTAAGTTCCACCAATACCTCAGGTGGATGGATAATGTTTGAACCCCCGACAAAAAGTCATTCTAACGAAGTAATGCGGCACTGGGCTGCAGTCAACCCTATAGCTGATCTCATTACTACCATTGAAAGTAAAGCCTTTATTCGTGGTGCAATCTCACAGGACAATTACCAAAACGATCACCTAGTTCCATATTCCTAATCTGTGGAGATAGAGCATGGGATTAGATTCCTGCTAATCCACATAGAAGACCCTGTTATCTTGGGAAACTCACTTTGTTCCACCCAAGCTTACATCTATTGTTGAATATAGCTAGCAAAATGAAGAACATCAAACAGTCAAAGCGAAGCCTGAATGAATTAAGGCCTAGCAACTCTAAAAAGGCTCGCTTGTTAGACTAAGGAAGAATTGAACTTAACATCCACAATGTTGAGTGAGCTTTCAGCTGATGTGAGTAGTGTATGTCATGCAGTATTATGAAATCAAGTTGCAATTGACCTTTTGCTCTTAGCACAAGGACATGGTTGTGGGGAGTTTGAAGGCATGTGCTGCTTGGATCTTACTGATCATTCAGCTTCCACCCATGAGCAACTACAACAGCTACAGGATGGGTTGCATGCCCTGAAGGAAGGTAGTGACCCCATCGGAAGTTGGTTCGCCCGCTGAGGCATCACTGGATGGTTGAAGTCTCTTGTGCTAGAAGGGGGACGGACTTTACTTATAATGTTAATTGAGATGACAGTCTAAGTTGTATGTTATCTTATCCAAAGCCTGGTTTGTGCAAAAAGAGAAAGGGGGAATTGTTGCTATATTTTATATATTAGTAAAGGCCTGTCTGCACAAACCAGCCTTTGAAATAAGTCGTGATATTAAGGGCTAAAGTCCTTGAAACCTTCATGCAGAAGAGAGAGTAAAGCAAAACAATATCCCTGTGTGTAAGAGAAAAAATGTAAACTGTGTGTGTTAGCCAATAGTAGCTTGCTCTGCCTGCAGACCCTGTAGAACCCTATAAAAGGTGTGCTAAAGATAGAAATAAACGGCATTCACAATTACTTCTGTGAAGACTGGTGAAGAGCTGGCGGTCTCTCAATACCAGGCCCTGTCAGGAGCCAGTGCAGCCCCTGCCCAGTTGGCAGCCAGGGCTGGCTGTGGCCCTGGGCTTGTGGCAGGGCTCCCGCTCGGGGCTGCTCCTGTGCCTTGTGCCTGTGATGCCAATGGCCTGTGCATGCAGCACTTCAAGAAAGTAATGTCTGCCACTTAATACTACAGTGGTGTTAAAGAGATTGATTCCCATCATTGGTGACAAGATGAACAAACTGAAGCCACTTGCTGTAAAAGGTGTGATAAATGGAGATGGTTTGTGCTAATTAAATATTAACTATTTAAAAAGTTGTTATTATTATAAAACAATAAGAGGATTTAGTGTTACAAGGCAGATGGACCCCTTTACAGATGTTACATGTTAAAAACAGGATACAGGATGTAGTTTAAGGTAAGTAATGTGCCAAGACAAAATCGACTTGGAGATGGACAAAGTTGGAGCAACTTTAAGCACAGGGCCTGAAATTATAAAATGTAAGACTAATTAATGGAATATAATGCTTATTTACATAACACAACGCTTAGTACGAACACTGCAACCTGTAAGGTTATCCTGGAAAATGAGGACGAGTGTAAGCCTTCATCCAAAGACCACCAAAAGAAGACTGGAGACCCCTAGCAACAAGTGAGGCATGTGCCATGAAGAATAGTGATGTAAAATTTAAGAACTGGAAGTAGGAGGAAACTTACGGGAATTATTAATGAATATTTATAAGCATACAGTATGTAAGTTTAGTTTGAATTGCTTTGTTTTGTATGTGAGGTAGGCTGAGAAGCCCTCTCCATACCCTGGTCAGTTTTGCTTCTGTTTTAATCATACCTAATTACTGTCAAATTACATACATAAATTGTATTATTCTACTAAATGGTATTCTTTTATACCAAATTGCTATTCAATTCAATAAATTGTATTAATTTTTAATGGAACTTGTCCTGGGTTGAATATGATGTTAAATTGTATCCCCATTCATCCACCTAACCCAGACACAAGTTTTGCATTCTTAAAATTTCATCTAAGAGTAAAAGTGAGTGGAGAAGAACCACCGAGTCTGTTATCAGAGACTGTACTTGCTCCCCCCGCATCCCGGGACAGGGTTTTGACTACAGCACAGACAGACACCAACAGACAGATCGCCTTGGCTTTCCAGCTAGCCGGAGCAGAGAGGTCTTCCTGGACTGTTTTCTTTCCCCTTTCTGAAACAAATCGAACCTGCTCTGAACTGGGGACTCAGGGGAGCACCGGGAGCTTGCAGCCGTGGACTACCAGGAGCCCAGCCTGGGCAGTGGCATTTTCCAGCGCCAGAGGGACTGATAACAGAGCGAACACCCACAGGAAAGAGACCCTCTGAAGTTTGTCATCTCTTCTGAAGGGTGAGAGGTTTTGTAATTTGATATCATTCATTCTTGTGCTGGGTTAAATAAACAGGTTTTTTCCACTTCTCTCAGAGAAATCTCTTCCCGAACCAGTTGGGGGGTGGGAGAAAAGGTGCCACGTGAGTTTGCTTCCTGGGGGGAGCCCCATTGGAGGTTTTTCTCCCAAATTTGCCCTGAAGCAGGACAGGAGTGTAGTTAATTCATTGTCGCCCAATGTGGGGCACGAGAGAGTAGAAAAACCCTGTACTGATTGTACTGAAGTGGCAATTACTTTGTATTGGGATAAGATAAAGCAGTCCCTAGCCATCCAGCCATGCTGTTTGAATCAATAATGTCTTTTGGGGTGCAGGCCTTCATGTGTTTCTGGTTGCTAGGCTTTTTTGAGGTTTTAATACCTTTATGGTCCCTTGGTTTATTTTCTTATCCACAACTAGCCCTGGTATTTTCCCTAACACATAGCTTTTACAGTAGAGGGGCACAGATGAGAATAGCTATTGGGCTGGGCCTAGTGATTAGGATTTCTAAGAAGTTTATTCAGGTGCTGGAGTCTGTTCCAGGTACAAAGGATTCATGGGTATGGTTATGCACCCAGTTTGTTAGAGGAGGAGCAGGGGATGAGGCTTTTCAAAATTTCCTTTCCTTCTTCTCCTCTGAATCTGTTACATCACTGTTGGAGATTGTTCAGTTTCCCCTGAATGTTAAAGAGACCATCTTTCTGGCATTTAATCTGGCAAGTTTCCTCTATGCAGTCTTCAGCCTCTCTAGAATGAGGGCTGAGATTTCTAGAGGGACTGATGAGACCCCTGAACCAGGCATGGAAAATCCTGAGTGGTGTGGAGAATGGGAGGATATGGGCCAAATTCTGAAGCAATTTTCTGACCCGATAGTTTAGGACTTTCCACACGAACAAATTCAGAATCCAGCTGAGGTGGGGAAATACCTGAAAGAGAAGTGTCAGGATGATTCCAAGGGAAAAAAAGATCATTGCAGTAAGCTGGGACCTAGCATATGCTTATCGTACATTGCTGGATACTGTAGGGCAGCAAACAGGAGAAAGGGGACAGGGAGATAAATCAACAGTTACCCCAATTACTCAGGCTGCAGCCAACATCCCAGTTACAAAGCTGGTAGCTAAACCAGACAGCAAGCCTCAACCAATGGCTGTTGCTACTAGCACAAGAAGTGGAAAGTGCACAAACAAAACCGATCGACCAGTGGATGATGATGATGATGATGATGCAGGAGAAGGACCCTCAATGCCTCCTGACATAAAATCAAGAGTCAAAGCAACCGGCACAAGATCAGAGGCTAATATTGAGTCCTTTTCCCTGAAAGACCTTCATGGCCTGAAGAAGGACTACACTCGATGACCTGATGAATCTATCATTAGTTGGTTAGTCCGTCTGTGGGATGCTGCAGATGAGGCTACAGTTCTGGATGGCACTGAAGCGAGGCATCTGGGATCCCTGTCACACGATCCGGTTATCGACCAGGGGATGATGAGGGGAGCTAACCCTCCCAGTCTCTGGGCACGGGTCCTTGAAAGTGTAGCCCAAAGATATCTGTGTGTAGATGATCTCTACATGCAGCAAACACAGTGGAAAACCATCGAACAAGGGATCCAACGCCAGAGAGAAATGGCAGTGGCAGAGATAGTTTTTTCAGATGACATACCAACTTCGAATCCAGACTTGGTGCCATGTACATCCGTGATGTGGCAAAAATTGGTACGACTTGGGCCACAAGAATATGCATCTGCTTTAGCAATGCAGAAGTGGGATGAAAGAGAGGAGACTGTGCTTGATATGGCAAAGAAGCTTCGAGCATACGCAGATGCCGTGCATGGCCCCACACATGCAAGAATCGCAGCTGTGGAAACACGTCTGCTGAAATTAGAAGATAAGATAGAGGAGAGTGACAAGAAACTTAGAGATGAGATTAAAGAGGACCTTCTCCAAATCTCAGCAGTACAGATCAGAGGTCCTGGCACTCAACGCAGACGTTCCCCAGATCGGGAGAGAAGGTATACCCCACGAGCTGAGCTGTGGTTCTTCCTGCATGATTGCAGAGAAAAAATGAGGAGATGGGATGGGAAATCTACTGCAGCTCTGGCACAACAGGTGCGTGAATTGAAGGAGGAGAAGAGTCACAAAGGAAGTTCCACCAAAAGGGAAGCAGCTCCAGTTGCCCGTAGCCAAACTGCCAGGTATGATGATGATGACATGTCCGATCCCCTTGAAGGAACTTCCAAGACATATACCCAAGGAAAGAAGAATAACCAGGCTTAGAGGGGCCCTGCCTCTAGCCAGGTAGAGGCTAGGGAAAACCGTGTTTTTTGGACTGTGTGGATTTGTTGGCCTGGCACATCAGAACCACAAAAATATGAGGCTTTAGTTGACACTGGTGCACAGTGCACGCTAATCCCATCAAGACATGTGGGAGCAGAATCTGTTTCTATTGCTGGCGTGACAGGGGGATCACAGGATTTTACCTTGGTGGAAGCTGATGTGAGCCTGACTGGAAGTGAGTGGAAGAAACACCCCATTGTGACAGGCCCAGAGGCCCCATGCATTTTGGGCATAGACTACCTCCGAAGTGGGTATTTCAAAGACCCAAAAGGATTCAGGTGGGCATTTGGAATAGCAGCTGTGGAGACAGAGGGTGTCCAGCAACTGAACACCTTGCCTGGACTGTCCGAGAATCCATCTACAGTAGGACTTCTGAAGGTGGAAGAACAGCAAGTACCAATTGTCACCTTGACTGTGCACCGCTGGCAGTATCAGACAAATCGAGATGCTGTGATCCCCATCCACAAGATGATCCGAGAGCTGGAGAGCCAAGGGGTGGTCAGCAAAACCCACTCACCCTTCAACAGCCCCATTTGGCCTGTGCACAAGTCTGACAGAGAATGGAGATTGACTGTGGACTATCGTGCATTGAATGAAGTGACTCCACCTCTGAGCGCTGCTGTGCTGGACATGCTGGAGCTCCAGTACAAGCTGGAGTCCAAGGCAGCAAAGTAGTATGCCACTATTGACATTGCCAATGCATTTTTCTCCATTCCCCTGGCAGCAGAATGCAGGCCAGAGAGTATGAGGACCAACGTAAGTTTAAGTTACTTATAAGTTGTGTTGCCCATCTTTAACTTTTTGTTTGGGTGGGGGCACCTCAGAGTTTTAGTGAAGGTCTGATTAAGGAAGTGGGGGATGGGAAAGTGTGTAAGTAAGGAAATAAGCTCCAAAGGAAGGCGTAAGAGAAAAAGAATATTCCCCCTAGTAGCCCTCTGGGGCAAATGTTAGATTGATGGGAGGCACAAGAGGCCACGAAGAGTCTAGACAAAATCAGAACGATATACTATTGCATGGAAGTGTGGCCCAAGTTAAAACTACAAGGGGAGTGGCCGTGGTGTGGAACCAAGGACCCATGGATGTGCTCCCAACTAAATCAGCATTTGAAGGCTCAAGAGGACATTGATTTAGAACAACTATCCTACACAGCTTGTTGGCAGAGGGACACGACAAAGGGTGGTGAGACTGTAAGAATTTGTAAATTATGAGAACAAAAAGAAGAGAATAAAAGGGAAAAGAAACAAGAGAAAAGAGTTAATAGCAACTGGGACCCCCTTCATTACTTACCAACCCCTTCTCCTGTTTACCCAGCAGCACCCCAGGCCTTTCCCCTAGATCCCTCAGCTTTACCTTTCCGTGAACACCCCCATCATATCTTCTGTTGAGACCCCAGTTCTTTCCCCTCCAAAACCCTTACCCATCCCTTCTCCAACAGCTGTAATCTCCTTACCACCTCCAACTACCACCTCTCTCTCAATTTACCCAGATCCTCCACCTAACCCCATTGCCATTCTCCTCAGCTCCACCCCCTGTGACCTCTCTGACTAACTCGGTCCCTTCTCCTTCACCCACTACTGTTCCTTTGCCTCCTCCCAGCTGGGAGTTGGGTTCATCCATGTCTAACCCTGGCCCCTCCTCTAGCATCCATCAAACCCCTTTATCTCCCACTCTTGATCAAAAGATAAACCTTACAGAAGGGCCCTACTGTAATACTAGATCTAAGGCATGTAAGGTAGAGAGACTCTTTCCCTTGAGGGAGGTTCTGATGGGTGAAGTGGCTGGAGGAATTGGTTTTGTGAAGGCCCCACTGACGGCCTCTGAAGTCCGGGGTTTTAAAAAAGAGTTGGGGAATCTTGTAGAAGACCCCATAGGTATATCCAATCAGGTAGATCAATTCTTAAGTCCCTACATCTATACGTGGGGTGAGTTAAATTCCATCCTAAATATCTTATTTAATCTAGAAGAAGTCAGGATGATTTGGATGGCAGGGATAAGAGTATGGAAAAGATAAAATAGATTGGGACCTCCAGGTGACCAAAAGTTGCCACTAGTTGACCCTGGGTGGAATCCAAATCAAGAGGAAGGGAGGAGGAATATGGAGGATTACCAATCTCTGATGATAAAAGGGATAAGAGAATCCCTCCCTCAAGGTAGCCATATGAAGCTAGCCTTCGATGGCGCGCAAGTAAAGGATGAAACCCCAGCAGCCTGGCTATATAGATTAAGAAGGAATTTCCGATTGTATTCAAACATTGACCTGACAGTCTTGAAGGTCAAGTCCTTTTGAAGGTACAATCTGTTACAAGATTGTGGCCTTATATAAAGAGGAAACTAGAAAAAACAGAAGATCGGTAGGAAAAAGGAATGAATGAATGGTTGAAGGAGGCTTTGAAAGTGTATCTGAGAAGGGAAAAAGAAAAAGCTAAAACAAAGGCAAGAGTTATGGTAGCCGTGGCTAGGGAGAGCATAGGAGCAGGCAAAAACCAGCCAAGTGGAGATGAACTGAGGCCCCCACCTGGGGAGGATAAAAGTAAACCTGTGCCACCTTGGGTTAAAACCAGGAAGCCTGGAGAGAACAGGAGATGCTATTATTGTGAGAAAACCTGAAAAAGGATTGTTGGAAGCTCTCACTCAATGAAGCCATAGCTTGAGAGCAAGATACTCTAGAAAGGGTCCTGAGAGGGGATGATAGTGACGATTAGGGGTGTCAGGGGCTTTATACTTTAGGGGACCCAATCAGCCACCAAGAAGAGCCCCTGGTAAACTCTAAAGTGGGTTCCCAATGTGAAGAATTTGAATTCTCCTTTAATTCTCCTGTTGACACAGGAGCCGATTGAACAAGTATAAACAGATTCCCAAAGGGAGTTATTATTAGGAAATGGGTCTGTGATATACTGGGGCAGAGGGAAGACCATTTAAAGCTTCAGTAGTAGAAAATGTCAAAGTAAAAGGGATCTCCAGACAGTGTTTTACAGACTTTGTATATTTACCAGTTTTAGAATGCAATTTATTAGGAAGGGACTTACAAGTCCAGCTAGGGGTGGGAATTATTCCAAATAGAATGGTGGATCCAATCATGAGGCTGACTACCAAAGACATAGAAGAGATAAATCTAGAAGAATGGACAGGAGAAGGAAACTATGGCTATCTAGATATCCCACCAATTAAAATAAAAATGCAAGAAAAACCCCTTCCCATTTGGGTCAGGCAATACCCAATATGCCTAGAAGCCAGGAAGGGAATAGCCCTGGTGATTGAACGTCTACTAGCAGAAGGTATCCTGGAACCATGCATGTCACCTCACAACACCCCCATACTAGCAGTTTAAAAGGCAGAAGGCAAATACAGGCTGGTCCAGGACCTGAGAGAAGTAAACAAAAGAGCTATTACTAGGCACCCTGTAGTATCCAATCCTTATACTCTCCTAAGTCAAATCCCGAGGGAGCATGCATGGTTTACAGTCATTGATCTGAAGGATGCATTTTGGGCAGGCCCATTAGCTGAGGATTACTGAAATTGGTTTGCATTTGAATGGGATTACCCCGATAAAAGGAGAAAGCAACAATTGAGATGGACACGCCTACCCCAGGGGTTTACGGAATCCCCAGATCTCTTTGGGCGGGCATTGGAAGAACTATTAGAACAATTCATTCTTGAAAATTAATTACAAATCCTACAATATGTGGATGATTTGCTAATATCTGGAAAAGAGAAAAGCGGGGTAAGGGAGACCAGGATCCAGCTTCTCAATTTCCTTGGGACCAAAGGCATGAAAGTGTCCCAGGACAAACTGCAATTTGTAAAAAACAAAATCACTTACCTAGGGCTCATAATTGGGGAAGGATACAAAAAGCTGAGCCCTGAAAGAGTATCTGGCATCTTATCTATACCACCCAAAACCAAAAGAGATGTAAGGAAACTCTTAGGTCTTTTTGGGTATTGTAAATTGTGGCTGGACCAGTACACCCAGAGTGTGAGCTTTCTCCATAATAAGCTAGTGGATCCTGAACCCATAGAATGGACAGTTGAAGATGAGAAGCAACTGAGTGATCTAAAAGAGAAGTTATCTTCAGCACCAATTTTAAGCCCACCTGACCTTAAGAAAGAATTTTATCTGTTTATAAATGCAGAGGAAGGAGCCACTTACGGAGTATTGACTCAAGAGTGGGGAGGGTGCCAAAAGCCAGTAGCTTACCTGTCAAAACTATTAGATCCAGTAGCTCGAGGGTGGCCAACCTGCCTAAAAGCAATAGAGGCGGCAGCTATTCTGATAGAAGAAACCCAAAAATTGACTTTGCAAGGAAAGTTTAAAATTCACACTCACATGATCTTAAAACTGTCCTGAGTCAGAGGGCCCAACATTGGCTAAAGGATTCCAGGAGATTGAAATATGAAATTATCTTGATGAATACAAATAGTTTAGAATTGGCCACCTCATAAAGCTTAAATCCAGCACAATTTCTAGCGGGGGAACCCTTACCTGAGCTAGAACATGATTGTCTAGAATTTGTAAATCTACAGACTAAAGTAAGGGAAGATCTAGAAGACGTACCTCTGCC
Organism: Poecile atricapillus; assembly: GCF_030490865.1. Classification (NCBI taxonomy): domain Eukaryota; kingdom Metazoa; phylum Chordata; class Aves; order Passeriformes; family Paridae; genus Poecile; species Poecile atricapillus. The sequence goes on from NC_081257.1 coordinate 4,947,536, forward strand.
CTGTGGAAAGATATTATTTGTTGATGGGTCCTCAAGAGTAGTGGAGAGCAAAAGAAACTTGGGATATGCAGTAATTGTAAGGACAGAAAGAGAAAACATGGAAATTCTAGAGAAAGGGAAATTACCTCTCAACTGGTCAGCCCAGTGCTGTGAAATATATGCCCTAAAAAGAGGATTGGATTTGTTAGAAGGAGATAGAGGGACTATTTACACCGATTCATGATACGTGTTTGGAATAGTCCACACTTTTGGGAAAATATGGGAAGAGCAGGGATATTTGAATTCAAAAGAGAAGAATTTGGTACATGAAGAATGAATAAGATCTGTATTGGAATCTCTGCCTAAACCTAGACTACCGTACTACCTAGTCTACTAAACCTAGACTACTAAACTACCGTACAAATAGCGGTAGTACACATCAGGGGACATCAGAAAGGGAGTACCTTGGAAGAGAGGGGAAATCAATTAGCCGACTGGATAGCCAAAGGAACAGCCTTGGATCTGGAGGAGCCAATAAGAATTCTCAAATAACACACCACCTGGGACAGAGAAGGAGGAAGAACCAATATTCAGTCAAAAAGAACTAAAAGCAATAAAAGAATTGAGACTACATCAAGGGGAACAAGAGAAATGGTTTACATCTGATGGCCACAAATTTTTAAACAATGCTTTAGCCTGAAAGATACTAACCAAGACACATGTATTGACTCATTGGGGAACCCAAGGTTTATGTGACCACTTCTTAAGGGAAAGTCTGTGTATTGGGATATATGATTTAGCAAAAGCTATAACCAAAGGGTGTATAATCTGTCAAAAGGTGAACCAGAAGGTAATGAGGAAAACTGAGCCTGGAGGGAAAGAACTAACCTTTAGACCTTTCCAAAACACACAAGCATACTTCACAGAGATGCCTCCTATACAAGGTTACAAACACCTATTAGTAATAGTTGATCATCTTACTCACTGGGTAGAAGCCTTCCCAACTAAGAAAGAAACAGCAGAAGTGGTTGCCAAAATAATATTAGAGCATATCATTCCCAGATATGGGCTAGTTAATAACCTCGATGCAGACAGAGGGCCACATTTTATTGCCCCAATGTTACAAGCAACAATCAGAGCTCTGGGAATGACATGGAGATTACACACTCCATGGCACCCCCAGAGCTCAGGGAGGGTGGAGAAGATGAACAAAACCCTAAAGAATGTGTTGACCAAATTAATGGCTGAAACCCAAATGAACTGGCTCAAGTGTCTACCCCTTGCCCTCTTAAAAGTTAGGGCGAGGCTTCGATCAGACCTTGGGGTCTCCCCATGTGAGATGATGTTCAGGCTCCCTTTCCTGATAACACCATACAGTGCAGGAGATTACTCAGAAGGAGAGGCAATAACACGAAGTAAATACTTAGGAATTATTGGAAGGACATTAGAAAATCTCAGGAAAAAGGGATTCCTTTCCCAAACCTCTCCCCTTGACACCAATGCCCATCAGATTAACCCTGGGGATTGGGGATTGGTTAAGTCGTGGTATGGCATCCCACTAACTCCAAAATTCGAAGGTCCCTTCCAGGTGTTGCTTACCACCCACATCACAGTACGGACCCAGGAAAAGGGCTGGACTCGTATCACCAGGATTAAAGGACCTGTACCACTTCCCGATGATAAACTGGATCCAGCAGCGACACCCACCAATTCTTCTGAGTGGGTTGTGATTCAAAATCCTGCAGATCTCAAAGTGACCTTTAGGAAACAGTCAAAGACTAGTTGAAAAATACCATAGACTGCAGAACTGTTGTCATGGTTTTAAAGCAGTAACTAAAAAATCACTAGAAAACTTACTTATGTTTTGCTGTCAGATATGGATTAGAACAAGAGCAAAACAGGCTTAAAACTTAAAAGGAATAAAGAAAGTTTATTAAGAAAACTACAAGAATAAGAAAATCAGAATAAAACATCCAGAAAACTCCTTTCTCTCTCACTACTTAACTATTCTTTTGTTTACATGACAACATAGAGACAAAAAACTTTGGAATTTTGGTGTTTAAAACAGTCTCAGGTTTTGCTAGTCTTTTCATCAGTCTTTGTAGAGAAACAGAAGTCTTTTTCTGCTAATTTATGGAGTTTCTCACAAGAAAACTTTTTCTGTTATAGCTTTCTATTTCTCTGATGCCAGCTGCCTGGAAATCTGCCATCAGTTTTCTCTTCTTATTTCACATCACTCTGAGGTGTGTTATGGGTCTAATGAGTCTAGGGAGGTCATTTTTAAGGATGAGTTATTTAAAGGAAGAAGTCCTCTTTATTTGTCTCTGTGAGCTTCTCTGGAAACAAGTTTTTTCTTTGCTTCAAACAGCCTCAAATCTTCAACTATTACTTCTTCCCTTCTGTTCCAGCACTTCACTCTATCACAACTACTCCACTTTTTGCTCAAAATTCACACTTTGAACACTCCATTCTTTTCAATATACTCTGTCATGAATTAAAGGGTTTTTTTCAGAACACTATTGTCCATTTCTATAGCTTTAACAGAAAAATATTTCAGCTTAATTAAAGCATCTCTTTATTCTCTTCTTTATCTAAAACTTAACTCTTTTTTTCATTGTCTTTGATGGTTTTATGATGTCTTTTTCATGTTGATTATAGTTCTTTCTTTTTTCTTTTTCTGGGAAAAGGAGTAATCTGTAAATTTCATCGAGGTAGTAAAAGAGTTAAAGTCTTGGAAAGTTGCAGATGTTCATGGTGTCAGGTTTCAGTTCAGCAGCAGAAACTGCAAACCAAGTCAGGCTGGCTGGCTCCCTTTCTCTTCCTTGCTTTTTGCGGCTTTGTCTGGCCTGGAGCGGGGGGCTGGGGGTGGGGAGAGAGGTTGAGACGGAGCTTTGTTATTTCCTCAGAAGCTGGAAACTAAAGAAAACAAGAGAACTCTGGCTTTACATCTTAAGGTGGTGTTCACAAGTTGATCTCACTTCTTGATGGTTAAAACTGCTGCCAATTCTCAGAAATGACCAATAATTGGTCAGAAGAAAAAACTCTCAGCAGCTTTCAGCAGCTTTAACTTCTTTAGCTCTCAAAGCTATCCTAAAGGTAAAGTCACTCTAGGACAACGGTTCTATCGATGGTTATTGCCAACAGTCATTATAAGAACTGTTATATCAACGGTTATTTTTAACTGTCATTGTAGGAACGGTTATACCAACGCTTATTGTCAACTGTTACTGTAGGGACGGTTATATTGAGGGTTATTGTTAACTGTTATGGAACCAAATTATAAGATTGGAAGTTAAAGGAAAGGTATTGAAGACCAACATCTCCTGCAGAATATTCCCTAAGGGCTATTAAAGTAATAGAAAGTGGGAACAAAGAGAGGGCTCTACCATCTTTTCCAGGAAAACTCCCAGACCCAAGAGGCAAGACCAGGTGAGGCCAAAGAGCAGGTGAGCCATGAAGCCTGCCACACCACGAATGGCTCATACCAGACTCTTGGGAGGACTGATACTAGTCCTACTCATGAATAACATTGTAGAGGGTACAGGAGCTGGATGTACAAAGTGCTATCACCCTCTTTATGATGGAGAGAACCTCGGGTCCCTAATGAGGGTCCATACAAACATTAACCCCACTTGTTTTGATCATTCCCAATTGGGCACCTTCCAAGAGAATGGGAAAACAGATTGGGTTACGAGAAATGCTGCCTCATTTAGGCAGCGCCTGCTTGGGGAATGCCCTGTAGAAGAAGCTTGGTTCTGTTTCGAATGTGAGGGATTGGTTGACATGGTAAAGGAAAAGTCACTAATAAGGAAAAAGGGAACCTTAGATGAACCTCTAGGAAAGAATCTGTTCATAAACTTAATAGGAAAGATCAGTAAAGAACTGAATCTTACAAACTGCTGAGTTTGTGAGAATACCCAAATGTCTGAAATTTGGCCATGGGAAGGAATCAGTTTGGGACCATTTGAAATTTTGAGATGGAAATTAATGGAACAAAAACCCCAAGCTATAGGAGAGAGGAGAAGAGAGCAGTGGGGTTTGAAATCGTAAGTGATTGGTGAAGGATGTATAAAAAGAGCAGGGAAGAGGTATAAAACCCAAGTAGGCAAAATGGCTTGCAAAAGGTACTTGATAGTAAAGGAGGTAAATAGTCATTGGGTTCCTCGAGGACCCAATCAATATTGGTCCATGGGAAAAGGGGAAAAAGTGTATTTACCATGAAGAATATAGGCTATACGAATGTGCTGAGAAAGGGATAAACCCCTTTTGGGGAGTTAGAGAGATATCCAAATATTGGGAATGCCCTATCGAGGTACAAGATGATTTCCAGAAAGCTCCTGAACACCTATTTTTGATCTGTGGGAATACAGCAAACACTCATCTCCCTGGGGACTGGGGAGGGAGTTGCACTGTATGAATTATCAAACCTGCTTTCTTCCTCCTCCCAAAGGAGTCGGGATCAAGTCTAGGAGTCCCATTCTATGATGACCTAAAAAGAGCTAACCAAAAGAAATGACATATAATTGACATGGGGAGTGCTCAGGAATGGAAAGGAAAAATCTGGACCCCAGAAGAAATAATCAGATCATATGGGCCAGCCACTTGGGCCCAAGATGGATCTTGGAGTTATTGTACTCCAATTTACATGTTGAACAGAATAATTCGACTCAAAGCAGTACTTGAGGTTGTCTCTAACAAAACAGCCCTTGCTCTAGACCACATTAGCAATCAGTTAGCCCAGACTCGAGCTGTAGTTTACCAAATCTGGCTCGCAGTAGATTATTTATTAGCTGATGAAGGGGGAGTTTGTGGGAAGTTTAATTGATTGGAGTGCTGCTTGGAGATCAACGACAAAGCTGAAGTAATCAAAAATACCTCTAAAGAAATACGTAAAATTGCATACGTGGGTACCCAAGATTGGACTCCCCTGATAAATTCCAATTGGTGGGATGACTTTCGGTCATTTGAAGGAGGATGGTGGAAGAAAGCAGTGTTTATCATAGCTAGCACATTCGTAAGTTTTCTGTTCCTACCATATCTACTCCCATGCCTAATATGAACAGTAACATCTACAGTCCAAGCAAGCCTCCAAATCCCAGGGGTAACGGATCAAGAGCAAATCAAAATGAAGAGAGTAGAAAATCGAAATCAAAAACATCAAACTGCCCAAATGGTATATGATCAATACTGGAAGTTGAGAAAATTGTATTTCCAGGAGCCAGAGGAGCCGAACGGATGCGGGCCCAAGGCCCGATCAAAAAGATAGAGGAGGGATATTGTGAGGAGTAAAATGTGACCTCCTGACCAGTATACAAAGATGTTTACAGTTTAAACAGTAGAATGTTGTCACCATAAGGTGCCTTCTTTGTTAAAATACCTCATGCTGTGTCATGTTTGGTAAATATCAATGTTGTTGTAACAGCTTTTTTAATGCCACCTGGCCTTGTCTATTGCCTCTGCTGCAGCCAGTACCCCCAATGGCAACTGATGACAGCACCCAGTGTGTAGATGAGCCGAACTCCCATGGGGGGTAACACCCAGGAGAAGTGGGATTAACAGCTGAAGACCCCTAGAATCAGCGAGCCAAAGCACAAACTGGACTCCAAACTACATTGAGGAGCAAGGGAGAACGTTGCGCAGCTGACTGATGTTCTGCACCTCATTGCCATAGCTAAAACAACACTTGCTATCCATGACTACCCAAGATTTACAACGAGCCAGTGTCTTCCTAGGGACTCTCATGAGGACGGAAGCCCCAGCTCTGCCATATGGCAAAGCTGAATGCCTCCTCTGGGTCATTCATTGCGAATAGCAGTGGTCAAGCTCCCCCACCTACAGCTGACCTCAATAAAGGCATTAGAAATGGAGCTAGTCTCCTTGCCTATTCTTTTCACTTTCACTTTAATTCGTTTCAGTGAAACCATCATGAATTTCCTTGCTCTGATACACATGTTCTGTGAAGGTGCATAATTATTTTCTTTGTATTGTTCTCTGTTCCCTTTGTAACACATTTTAATATTTTATTTGCTTTCCTCCCTGCAGCTTAATAACTGCAGATGCAGTCTTGGAGTTATAAAGCTCAAGGATATAACTCTTCAGCAGCTGTAATAATCTCTAAGTTCATTACTGTATTTGCTTCACTGGAGCTGAAAGCATTGCTTGGGGTTAATTTTGGTTTTTAGCCCCCAAAATGAATCTGATTTCATATATGTGGTTCCTGCCACCATCCCATCATTCAGTGTCCTAAGATCATTCTGTGATTCTTCACAACTGATCCTGGTTTTTTGTATCTGGACTAACTGAGCAATTTTAAAATCTTTATTTCCAGTAGTACTTCACCTAAAAGTCAAATCATAATCACAGGATTGTAGCTCTTCGTAGCATGTGATATAAAGCAGATTTCTCCAAACAAAACATGTTTCCAGACTACCAATTGTGGTTGAAATTAGGATAAAGCCAAAGTTAGGTTTCCATCTCCCCCTCAGTGGATATTCTGATCTGAATCCAAGCTTTGTGGTTCAAATGCACTTTTAGTGGAGACACGAATCAAATGACTGAGTTGGAACTTCACTGTTTTTACTTGCAGAGATGGGTTCAGACTCATCTCTGACCAATGGTCTCTTCTGCAGGCTTTAACAAGAGACAAACAAGCTGATGTATCCTGGGGTTTAACATCAGACAGGGTGCAGCTTTTAAAGGAAAAAATAATCTTCTAGAATATAAAATCTAGAGTGATTTTACAATGCACCTCATCCACTAACTACATTACCAATGTGTGCAGATGAATTTGTTTAATCAAGGAGGGATGGGAAGCCCTTTAAATTTACGGATACACAATCTAAGCCACATAAGCTTTTTTACACCTGTTTTATAGCCCTCACCCCAGACCTCACACTTGATATATTATATTCTGGGCCAGATCACAGGTTTACAGTTTCACTTCCAAAGCAATGGAAAAAAGAAAGCATTTTTGTAAAGCTTGGCATGGCAGCATATGTCCCCAGGGTGCTGGGAAGACTTCTGTCACTGAAAAAGTTGCTTCATTCTAAGCTTGGTTAAAATGCAAACCAAACTCCAAAAGCATTGGTTTGCTTTCCTTCACCAAAAATAATAAACCCCTGCAAGTGAACTCAGGTCTCTGCATGTTGAGTTGATGGATGGTTCATAAACCTGCCTTTAAAAACAACGCAGTGCCTGGTTTTCTTTATGTACTTCAGCAGCTCTCCCAGCTCACATTCATCTTGCTCATTGTGAGCTGTTTCAACACAGAACTCCATTAAAACTAGCCATTTCAATGTTATTTGGAGCCTTTCTGCAGGCTCCCTCAGGAGACTCAAGGACAAGGACACCCCTGGAGCACAGGTGACACGCACACCTGGCTGGTGCTGTTCTCCATGCAGGAGCCTCCCTGGCAGGATTAGGGCTGGAAGAGGTAGGGATTTCTGTGCCCCACGAACTGGAGGAACCCAGAGATGAGTGTTGTGGCCATCTGTGCTCTTCCTGCTGTGAATACTGTGTTCCCTTCCCTTGGTATGTTCCGCCACCCCCCAGCTCAGCTGCTTCGGCCCAAGTTGTAGCTCCTCGGTCGCCTGCCAATCCCTGTCCCAGCCCTGCCTCTTCACCCTGAAATGTTCCCTGTGCCTCCCCCCCGGGCTGTCAATCCTGCGTTATGCCTTTCCCCTTGAGTGCCAATCCACCCCGATTCCTGTCCCTTGTTCCAGCGGGTTCCCTGTCAATCCCCCCTTGTGCCGACCCCCGGCTTGGCCCTCCCCTTTGGAATTCCCCTAAACCACGACGCCCCAGTGGATTGTTTGTCTGCTTGTCAGTCTGTGTCCCCTCCCTGTGTTTCGCCATTTGTTAGAGCATTGTAAACCCCACCTTCTGCACCTCCCCTGGCTCTCCCTGATTTGCTGAGAAGTTGTAACCTCCCCCTAATCCTTCCCAGGATAAGAGCCCTCACAGTGCCTCGTTCCCTGTTTTCTGTCGTTGTGACATTTGGTGGCGGTGCTGCTCTCTGGAGCCCACCCAAAGAGCCCCCTTCTCATTCCTGGCCTCCAGCCTTGGTGCTGACAGCTCTAGCGTGTCGCAGAGCATCGGCTGAGAGGCGGATCTGGGCTCAGGCTGCTCCCGAGGTGTGTCCCTGTCCCGAGGTGTGTCCCTGTCCCGAGGTGTGTCCCTGTCCCGAGGTGTGTCCCTGTCCCGAGGTGTGTCCCTGTCCCGGCGTGGTGCCGTGGTGCTGAGCCAGCCTGCCTGCCTGCCGCTGCCCATCCGCGCTCGCCGCCTTTGGTGTGTGCAGCTGCAGCCCTCACCCACCCGCTTTGATCTGAGCTGCCGTCCCCGGGCAGAAAGAGGCTGGCGAGGGAGGAGGGAGGAAAGGAAGCGATGCTTTGACAGCTCCTTTCTGACGGTAGAAGAGCAGAGCTGCTCCTTCTCCGCGCTTTGCTCTCCACAGCCTTTAGAGATGGGCGGAATTCAGCTTTGCTTTCCAGGCGCTGCCCAGACAAACTGGAAGGCTCAGGGTGTTGTGTAGGCTCTGCCCGTGGGGTAATGACTCTGTTTCAGGGTTATTTGCTGTTTATTTCCCGGATGTAATGACAGATAAATGTGGATTAATAGAATTAAAGGTTTGGCTTGAGAACATGAGGTAGTAAAGCATCAATTACTTGCTGGTGATTTCTGCTCTGTGAGTCATGCTCGCTCAGGGAGCAGCTCCATTTATTTAGCTGGTCCCTGGGAACCTGCCATAGGCAAGCTCCCTCTGCTTGGAATGGGAAGGAATGAAGGCTGCCTTTCCAGAATGAATAATTTTCTGTTCTAAAATTGACACCACTTGATAGGTAATTTGGATTGTAAGCAAGGTGCACCCTAACTAGGAGCAAATAGTTCTTGAATGCAAAATATTGCTGCTTGCCAGAAGCAGGGCCTTTCTTGGTAAGGCTGGAGAACTGCAGTCTAAAATGGTTTTTCGTACTTGAAAGCAAGTGCCAAGGCTTATGGATTGACAGTTCCTCAATTTTACAAACAGTACAGGTCTGACCTCTAAGGGTCTCATATCTTTAATGATGGGGTTTTGATACGAAATCAAAGCTTGGATCATTGGTATCCTGCATAGTGTTTAGCTCAAAAGCTTTATACTTACTTAGTTTTCAAATTTCCTATTTTTTAAGAGCATTTGAAACATTCTTTAGAAACTGGAAATGATGTTGAACACAAAGCCCCAAAGGAAAGAGAGAAAAGCAGGCGGGGAACAGGGGGAGAGGGAAGAAGGCAGCAAAGTGCAAGGTTGGCAGCACAGGAATAAACCTGGTGCATAATTCTGCTGTGGAGAGATTAATCACAGCTTTTGTGAGAGACCCCCACCCCTGGCTCTGCTGAAAGGTCTTTTGTTCAAAGTCCGTGCATTTACCTGGCAATATCCCTGCCAGGGCTCCAGAAGTGCAGACACAGTTTTACTGACAAAATAAACGGAGAACATTCTTATTTTTGGTTTTCTTACTCTTTTTTTTCCCTGCTGAAGGAATTGTTCCTGGGGAATGTGGGCAGCATTAGGAGTTAAACAGGACAATGTATATTCATTAATGGACACACAGACATTTCAGACTCTAAGGACCAGCTTGTCTCCCAACTATTGCTTATAACATTTGGAATATTTTCCGTTTTTGGTTTGTTTGTTGTTTTTTTTTTTTTTTTTTTTTTATTTGGTTGATTTAGAAATCTGAGGAAAAAATACTTTGCAACAAAGAGAACTGCCTGTTCAACAAGAAACCAAAGTTAATGGTTTAATTTTATTTCTTACTTGTATGTTAAAGTGTACTTTGAAATTTAATTTATCAATGTCATTCAAATAGTGACGGTGGCTTGTGGGTGACAGCAGAGTGATGCTCCACATGACAGGTGTACACTGGTTGGAAGTGCCACCCTTGCCTGTTTGCTGGCACAGAAATGGGGAGCGAAACCTCCTCTTCTGCGATTCTCATAAGCATTGGCTTTGCTCTGGTTGCTCCTATTTCTGCCTCGTGTAGTTTTGTGCCAAGCAGTGCCCTTCACACCTGCCAGCTCCAGGAGAGTGAAAATTCTGTACTCAGAGCTTGGCTTAAACCTGCCAAAGGCGCTTAGCTTGGCTTAAACCTGCCAAAGGCGCTTTAAAGTCGGCTGACCTCACCCTGTGGAGCCCCAGATACTCTGACGTTGTGTGAACTCACGCCAAGGACGTGTGATGGGGTCAAGTGCAGAGAGGAAAAGCAGAGCAGATGTGCAGGGAGTACCAAATTTTTCAGTGTTATGATTAATGGGACACCATAAAGCCTCCCTGAAACGTTCTGCTGTGAGCAGAGGCTCTGCACAAAACAAAGCACAGGGCCTGATTTTCATTCTGGAGATTTAGTGAAGGGTTTGGGGTCTTTCCACTGAAATCTGATCCACAGCACTTGACACCTCTGTTCCCAAAAGGGGTGATAGGTGCTGTGGTGGCAATTAGCACTCCAAGCTCAGGCAGCCTTCAGGGAAGGTTTTTCTCCTGGAACAAGGAGGGATTGCAACCCACAGTCAGTCCCAGCGTCTACACATTATTTTTCAAGTGGTTTTAGAACGATGCTGTGAAAGGCTGAAGTTGTTTGCCCCACAGAAGTGACTTCCTAATGCTCGGAGATTACATTGGGCATTTATTGCCCGGCCATTTCTTTTTTTCTAAAGTGTGTTCCTATGTGGAATGGTGCACAGAACACAGGCAGATCCTGGGATACAGATACCTGCAATAATGGTCTAGCTTCAGTCCATGCTTTATGTTTTCAGTCTCTGAGCTGAGCTTTAACTTTGTGATCCCTTAAGGCCACACATACCTATTCATTTTTATCAGAATTTGCCAGATTTTCAGATGGGTATTATGAAAAGCTATGAAAACACATAAAAATTCTTTTCTCAGAGACCATGAATGGTCTCTGAGCTAGAGCCAGTCTCTTGATGCATTTTACATCTTTCAGGCTGCTAGACTTGAGCACACATCAGGTTTCACATCTGGAATTGGGAATTGGAGAGTGGTTTGGGTTGGAAGGGATGTTAATCTTCAGATCTTCAGGTGGTCTTAAAGATCCTCTGCCATAGGGGAGGTGGAACGAGGTATACCTGGGTATCTCTTTTCTCTCATGAAGGACTGAAGCGGATACACTGAGCACCTTCTCCTCCTGCCCACCTTGTCTCCCCCACAACCTCGATCAGTCTTTGAATTTCAGTCTGGGATTATGTCAGGACACAAATCTGTAAGACCAGATCCATTTAACCTGAGTTTTACTTCTACAGCAGGACATCCTTTTCTAGCTTTTTTTCCCTGGCTTTTTCACTTTCCTTAGGATGTGACTGCTAAGTTTTCCTTAGGTTTTCTCAGGGGCTGCAGTTCTGAGTAGCTGAGGTTCAGATTCCCAAGGCAAATCCAGGGAAACACGCTGAGTACCACAAAGAGGGATACCCCCAGCCAGGCATGAGAGAGGCAAATATCAGTCTGGACTTTAATCATGCTGCTAAGCAGGCAGATGCGACACTGACAAAGTTGAAAGGACAGCCAGGAGAAGGAAGGGAAGGGAACAGCACAGCAAACACAGGCAGTGATTCAGCAGGAGTGCCAAACAGAGCAAATATTTGCAGGGCTGCTGAGTAACTGCCTTGTGTCAGTGGAAGTGCAGGAGTTGCCTGTAGTGTATTTCCTCACATCAGTGACACTGATTAGCTCAGTCTCAGCCTCCTCAGAGTCCATGCAGTTTTAAATGCTGCTTGACAGGCTACCCCTGGGTGCCTCTGCTCCTGGCAGTGTCCTGAGGAGCACGAGGGTATTTACAGTGTGGCTGAGAGCTGGGTATGATCTGGGAACCTTGCCTGGTGTTGGTTCTTGCTGTAACCGCAAATCAGTGGCTCTGGACTGGGAGCTCAGCTTTCTGAGGATCACAGCCTCCCATGGGGACTCCAGCTTGTTTTTGAAAGGGGTAGATAAGTAAATTTTTTTCTCGAAAGTGATGTTTGTGTGTGAAATCAGTCTTTTTTGGGAGGAGGGAAGCATAAGGCAAGATAGGTAATCTGTTGATCACCTACAAAGCTTGTGCTGTAAGAGAGTCTGCTGCTGGGAGGACTGTGGAGAGTCAGGGCAGGTAGATGGAGGAGGGATATGCACAGCTATCACCAAGCTGCTGCCTGAATTTCCAGGCATTCATTCAGGGAAGAAAAGCTGCAGAAACACTGGCTGCCACATCCCATCCCCTTGGCAAAAACGAATCCCTCTGGTGTAGGAGGGGTTAGCATGATTGAAACCATGCACAGAAGGCTGGAGAAGGCAGCTGGGAAAGGCAGCTGCTGGCTGGGTATGGGGTGACAGAACGGGCACTGCCTTGGGGCTCTGGTTTTGGGCACTTCCACCCCTCCATCCCCAGGAAAGGATGAGCTGGGGACTGCTGAGGGCCAGCTCCAGCAGGGCCAGCAAAAGGAGCCAGGAGGGGACACACGAGTTGTCCCTGTGTGGCACTGCCACTGTGCTGCCACCAATTTGCTCCCTCAGAGCAAACAGGCCGTGGTTCCTTCCAGGGACACGGGCCAAAGCCACAGCCACCACTGACTGTCCCTTCCCTGTGACAGCTCCCCCAGCCCAAGGGGACAGAGCCAGGCCCTGTCAGGACACACTGGAGCCCTGGCCTCCTCCTCTGCCCTTTCCCCGCCATGGACACCCGATGCAGCCGCTCCCAGGGTGTTTCGGGACGTGTCTCGTATGGAGGGGCCCCAGCAGGACTACTCAGCCTGGCTGAGCCTGGCACAGCAGTATACCTTCTGTGGCACTGACTGGTATGTCCTTTTTTCTCGTCCCTTCCATGGCACACACATTTGAGTGGCCCAACTGCAGTGAAAATGAAATCTAAACTGAAGAATTTTTTATTTTTTTATTTTTATTATGGCCTAGTAGGTGGGGAAAACATGCAAAGTTATAAAGCTCTTTGAAGAGATTTAGCCAGCACCCAGCAGCATAAAAATCAAAAGAGCAAAGGATGAGGTGGGCATGGGAAGAATATTCAGCCCTTCCTATTGAAGGGAAAACAGTAAGAAGTGTTATTTGTAGCCAAGAGCACGCTGTTGGTGGCCCAAGGCCTGCTGTGGCTGGCCCACTTTCAGTCCTAGCCCTGGAGCAGGGCGGCCGGCTCGGGAGGGGAGGAGATGGGGGATCTCAGGGGAAATAGGGATCACAGCTGGGCTGGGGGACTGTGGGGGAGGCAGGGAGTGCTGGTTCACTGCTTTCCAGGGTGACTCCTGCTTCTGAGACCCTGAAGGAGCACAGTAAAACCAGACAGTCTCTAAGCTTCCGGTGGACGAGGGAGAGTGGCACATTCTTCGCCAGGCTGCTGGAGCGGAAGAGCTGTTCCTGTGGAGAGAAGAGGTGGCTGAGGCCCCCAGCTGCCGCTGGCACACAGGGCCCCTCCTGCACAGCAGGGCCCAGAGTGACCAAGGCTCCCCAGCACGGCTGCAGCTGCTGGCACAGCTTGGCCCAGCTGGAGAGCTGCCCCTCAAGAGCCCGGCGAGCAGGGCATGGCTCTGGGCAGGGTCCCTGGCCTGGAGCAGGTCTCAGAGCGCTTCTTCCTTTCAAGGGCAATCTCGTTCCCGCTCTTCCTCCTGCCCACCTTGCTTTGCCTCTGCCTGCTGCTCCTGGGGCTGCTCTTGGCCAGGCAGCCTCCGTGGGAGCCAGCATTGGCTGCAGCACAAGCGGGCTCCCCAGGACAAGGCCCAGCAGTTAGGAGGGCAATGAAAGGCCTGGGCAGCGGCAGAACTCTCAGCGGAATTCTGTGGACTACCATTGACTACAAACAAGTGCACAGCAGCATGACTATGCGTCAGGCTACCAGTGCTGTGGGCAGAGTTTTAAGACAACTCTGGAGAAAAATCAACAAATTACCGTCTGATCTTGTACACTTTCCGGATCCCAAAAAAGCCGCATATCAGCACAAGTTGCACAGTGAGGACGGTCAACACTGCGTCTATGACGCAGGATTTGCGCACGTCCCGCGGGCCGACAATTCTTGAGAGGCGCACTGGATCCTTAACATTGACTCCTGTTTCTGTCAAAACATCTGTGAGTGACACTGCTCTTGGCCGCACAGGAGCTCCGGGCTAGCTCTATGGTGCAACTCCGGCACGGGCAGTCGCCAGGAGTGGGGAACTGCAGGGGAAAGGCAATGCCACTGCAGAACCTTCAGAGCACCGACTCCTGCCGGGCTCTGCAAGATCAGGCGTCATGGGCTGAGCTGGCAGCACGCTGCATACGGCCAGGACGTTCTCTGTTTGCCCCTGAGCTGGGGCCTGCAGGCACCTTGCCATCCCTTGGCACAGGCTGTGCCTTCCAACAGAGCCCAGAAGGCCGGGAGCAGAGCCCGGGGACAGCGCAGCTGCTTGGGCAGTGGCTTCTTCCTGGGACACAGGCCAAAGCCATCCCTGAGCAGCCACAGCCACCACTGACCGTCCCTTCCTCGTGACAGCTCCCCCAGCCCAAGGGGACAGAGCCAGGCCCTGTCAGGACACACTGGAGCCCTGGCCTCCTCCTCTGCCCTTTCCCCGCCATGGACACCCGATGCAGCCGCTCCCAGGGTGTTTCGGGACGTGTCTCGTATGGAGGGGACTCAGCCTGGCTGAGCCTTGCACAGCAATATACCTTCTGTGGCACTGTCAGGTACATCCTCCTTTCTCGTCCCTTCTGTGGTACACACATTTGAGTGGCCCAACCGCAGTGAAAAAGACACCTAAACAGAAGAATTTTTTTTGTTTTTTTTAATTTTTATTTTTTTTGCCTAGTAGGTGGGGTAAAACCTACAGAGTTACGAAGGTTTTGAAGATATTCAGCCAGCACTCAGCAGTGTGAAAATCAAAAGAGCAAAGGAAGGGACAGGGCATGGGAAGAATGTTCAGCCCTTCCTATTGAAGGGAAAACAGTAAGAAAACTACCTCTGGTTGTTACCCATAGGCAACAAGTGTTATTTGTAGCCAAGAGCACGCTGTTGGTGGCCCAAGGCCTGCTGTGGCCGGCCCACTTTCAGTCCTAGCTGGAGCAGGGCGGCCGGCTCGGGAGGGGAGGAGGTGGGGGATCTCAGGGGAAATAGGGATCACAGCCGGGCTGGGGGACTGTGGGGGAGGCAGGGAGTGCTGGTTCGCTGCTTTCCAGGGTGACTCCTGCTTCTGAGACCCTGAAGGAGCACAGTAAAACCAGACAGTCTCTAAGCTTCCTGTGGATGATGGAGAGTGGCACATTCTTGGCCAGGATGCTGGAGCTACAGAAGAGTTCCTGTGGAGAGAAGAGGTGGCTGAGGCCCCCAGCTGCTGCTGGCACACAGGGCCCCTCCTGCACAGCAGGGCCCAGAGTGACCAAGGCTCCCCAGCACGGCTGCAGCTGCTGGCACAGCTTGGCCCAGCTGGAGAGCTGCCCCTCAAGAGCCCGGCGAGCAGGGCATGGCTCTGGGCAGGGTCCCTGGCCTGGAGCAGGTCTCAGAGTGCTTCTTCCTTTCAAGGGCAATCTCGTTCCCGCTCTTCCTCCTGCCCACCTTGCTTTGCCTCTGCCTGCTGCTCCTGGGGCTGCTCTTGGCCAGGCAGCCTCCGTGGGAGCCAGCATTGGCTGCAGCACAAGCGGGCTCCCCAGGACAAGGCCCAGCAGTTAGGAGGGCAATGAAAGGCCTGGGCAGCAGCAGAACTCTCAGCAGAGTTATTTGGGAAACCACTGACTACCCACAAGTCCACAGCAGCCTCACTGGAAATGTTTTCTGTCTACAATAGGCTTTCTAAAGAAGCTGTTGGAGGGAAAGATGAACAAAACACTCATCGTTTTCTCTTGCAGGCATACCAGATTCTAAAGCAGCACAACATGAAGATAATCTTCAAACAAAGCACACCTGCTATTAGCTCTAGTCAACAGAAGATTCCCTGACAGGAAGCCCTTTCAATGTCCTTCTGGGAATCAGGAACTTGTGTTGTGCTGGTTGCATCTGTGGGAGCAATGGGCAGTGTGAACCCGTGCTGTGCTGCACTGCTGAGCAGGCACCATGCTGGGTATGTCTCGGACATTCTCCGTTTCCCCCAGAGCTGGGGTCTGCAGGCACCTTGCTGCCCCTTGGCACAGGCTGTGCCACCCAGCAGAGCCCAGAAGGCCGGGAGCAGAGCCCAGGGACAGCGCAGCCGCTTGGGCAGGGGCTCCTTCCAGGGACTCAGGCCAAAGCCATCCCTGAGCAGCCACAGCCACCCCTGACCCTCCCTGCTCTGTGACAGCTTCCCCAGCCCAAGGGGACAGAGCCAGGCCCTGTCAGGAGCCAGTGCAGGCCCTGCCCAGTTGGGAGCCAGGGCTGGCTGTGGCCCTGGGCTCATGGCAGGGCTCCCGCTCGGAGCTGCTCCTGTGCCTTGGGCCTCTGGGCGCTCAGGGCCAGCTCTGGGAGCAGCTGCAGAGGCAGTGATGCTGTTCCTCAAGTCCCATTTCCCAAGGGGTGGGAATGAGCTCCAGAGGCCTCAGAGCTGAGGTGCCTCCAGCTTTGGCTGCCATCGGCCCTGGGGGGAGAGCTGCTGGCACACAGCCCCTCCGAGGGCTGAGCCCAGCACAGCAGTTACCTCCTGTGTCTGGGCCCGTACTCATGTGTGCCATCACATTCCTTCCTGCAGCAGAGGCTGCCGACGAGTGACCGCTGCCTCCAGGAAATGCTGCCTTCCACAGACCCTCTAGGTCCATGTCTTGAGAAAGAATGGAGGCAGCTGGATCATATGGAACTGTTTCCCATTTGTGTGGTGGCATCTTCAGGAGCCAGTATTTATCAATGAGATGGACCAGGAAAGTGCCCAGGTTATTTGGCCTCGGCCAGGGCCCTCCCTTCTCCAAACAGCTGCCCTTTCTGATCTGCTCAAAGACTGGGGAATTGCAGGGGATCTCAGGGTGTGCATGGCCTGTGCTGCAGTTTGGGCTCCCTGTCAGCTGATGCCAAATGCCTTCCTGTGGAGGCTGGGAAGAAGCTGCAGCCAGGCCAGCTTTCATGAGCCTTGCAGGGCATGAAAGCAGCAGGGGCTGCTGCTGTGCCAGGCACAGCGTGTCCAGATGGATAGAGAAAGCCCCCGGCTGCTGAGTCTCAGGAGGAGGCTTAGGGGGACATGAACCCACCAGGCCCTTTCTGCAGTTCCTCCAAAATTCGTTTCCCGATGTTGTCTGACTCCAGTGATTCCTTCTCTCCTCTACGTTTGTCCTTCTCTCTCGGAGGACATCAACAGAAAATATTTCCATTTCCCAGGAATGGATCCCACAAAACCTGTGCTCATCCTGTGCAGTCAGCAGGGAGACCCTACTCACCCCTGCGATGGAAGTGGGGCTTCTGCACACCAATCAGCAAAGGAGCTGGGAAAGTCCTCCCTGCAGACACACCTGCAACTCAACAGCCACAGGAGATTCTGTTACCTGGTTCCTGCCATGTTGTCAATGATTATTTCTCCATGGGACACTGAGAACATACCTGCAGGAGGCGCAGAGGGTTTCAAAACTTTATGGAGCCAAGCTAATGGAGAAGCCTTGCCTGGAACCTTATCTGGAAGGGAGCACAGATGAGAACCTTTATCAGGGTTTCCTGGGATCCCTTTCTGCCTTAGGGATTTGGGCACTGCAATGGGGCTGGGTAAGGCCATGGGAGCCAGGTGTCAATGGACATGGCCAAAGCTGCAGAGAGGCCAGAGGAACTCTGGGCTGCCTCCTGGTCACTCTCAACACCCTTTCCATGCTCTGTGCAACATCCCTGAAGGGCAGGCACTGCCAAGGAGCAGAGGTGGCAGCTCAAGCCTCAGTAGGGCTCAGGCCCAGAGGCACAGCAATTACCTCCTGGGACTGTACCTGGCATGGCCTCCCTTCCTGCAGCAGAGTCTGGCACTGCTGGAATCACTGCTTCCTTCAGGAATTGCTTCCTGCTGCACAGGCTCTCATTTCATTCCTGGAGAATGGAGGAGGGAGAGCTGGATCAGATGGAGGTGTTCCTCATTGGGGAGGTGCCATCTCCAGAAGGCAGTATTTGTGAAAGGCATGGATAAGGATCAGCAAACAGCCAGGATTTCAGGATTGTCCCTGGTTGGTCTCTTCTCCAAACAGCCCCTAGACCTGATCTACCCGGAGACTGGGAAATTGCAGGGGGTCTCATAGTGTGCATGGCCTGTAGGTGCTTTGTGGGGGAGTGGAGATTTTTATGGTGTAAGTTTTAGAAACATTTTAAGCTCCTGATCAAAATTTTATATATATATATATATATATATATATATACATAGGGGCAATTATTGTGAGGTGCCCCAGGAAGGCAAAGATTTAGTTTCAGATAAGCACTGTTAAAGTGGAGGCAGGGCTGAAATGCCTGGCTAGTGTGAATTTTGACCTTCTGCTTTGGGGGATGGGCTGTGTGAGGCCTGGATGAAGTTGCTCCATTCCAGACTCCCTGTGAGCGGTGGCCCAGGAGTTCTGGTTGGGTTTGATCCCCTGGGGTTTCTCCCTTGTTGTGTTTCTAGTGGTCCTTGACTCTGAACTCCACCCTAGTTCTGTCCCTCAAAACTCCTCACCCTGCCTTTGTTTGGGGCTGTAATAGATTGCTATTGTTTGTTAATCAAATTTATATAATAAGATTGTTTAATACAATATGATTGCTGAAACTCTTTGCTTAATACAATGTGAGAGCTGAATCTGCAGAAAGGCCAAACCACAATATCCAGTTGTACAAACAATAATTAGAACATCTCCTCATTAGAAGTCGTATACCTGGTATAGAACCAATGCCTGCGCACTCACATCAAGAATGAGGCAGATTACAAGCACCTAGCAACTAGTGACACAAGCGCAGGTGCAACCCAGGAAAAGTAATGAAGACACCTGTACAGGAAATATGAACTGTATATAAGGGGAAACGTTATCAGCCAAGGCACACGCTGTTGGTGGAGCGGAGACTCCCCGGCCCGCTTGCTGAATTAATAAAATTGATTTTCATGAATGATCATTTAAATTGGCTCTTTGATTTAGTCACGACAATTTATAACAGTGGCTCTCTGTTTCTGAATCTGAGTTTGTTCCCGTGCTGAATAAATGGTTTCATGAACTGAAGCCCGTCTCGTTCCTGTCCCATGCTGCTTCCTGGTAATTATAGCTTCTCTGGACATGATCCTGTGGTTGCAGACTGCAGCAATGGGTCTACCCATGTTCAGCTGTCTTGATGGCTGTTTTTGCGGTCAGCAACACTTGCACAGGTCTATGCTACTTTGCTTCTAGTGGTGCTTCTTTCCACTCCTTAACTAGGACCCAGTCTTCTGGCTGGATGTTGTGAACAGCAAAGTCCAAAGGCAAGGTCTGTGCCAGCTGAGTTTCCTGTTGAAGAGATTTCACAAGAGTCAGTATCTGGGCCACAAATTGTTTTAAATATACATCACTTATCTTTAGCCCTGCCCCAGGCTGAGAATTACAAGCATGAGGAATTCTAAACGTCATTTTAAAGGGAGATAATTCATTATCTTCCCTGGGTCTGGCCCTTATTCTTACTAAAGCCAGTGGCAAGAGCCGTACCTACAGCATCTTAGTTTCTATCACCAGCTTCAGAATGTGTTTCTTCATTTCCCCATTCATCTTTTCAACTTGGCCCGAACTCTGGGGGTGCCAGGGGGTTCCACTGTATCTCTAAAGCAGTCATTACTCCTTTAAGAATTCCTGTAAAATGAATTCCCCTATCTATTGCCTCCACAATCCCATATCTTGGAATTATTTTTTTCCAAAAATACTTTAATAACTGACCCTGTAGTTGCTGAAATGTCTGGAAACGCATCTGGCCACTCTGTTAACTGACATACTATTACCAGAAGATATTTAAATCTTGCCACTCAAGGCATTTCAGTAAAATCTACCAGGCATCTCTGGAAGGGATGTACAGGCCAAGGCCTCCCTCCCCTGGCAAGTTTCTTTGTAACTGTTATTTGTTTTAGCACAAATTAAACAATCTTTAATAGCTTGCTTTGCCAGGGTAAAAAGACTTACGGCAGCATACATTTTGAGGAAGACTTTTGCCAGTCTTTGGGAGCTTTAATGCCTTCTTTCACGAAGTTAACAATTGTAAGGCCAGAGCTTTTGGCATCTAATGTTTACCATTCCTTACAAACTAATTATTTTCACTTATCCTTTACCTTACTCTTTTTAATTATCTCAAGTTTCTCTGGTGGAAAAGACTGGTTTTTTGGTAGCAGTGCAGTTACTGGGAGCAAGGAGAAGATCTTCGAGACTTCTGGCAACAATGCAGCTTTCTGAACTTCTTTATCAGCCTGTCAGTTTCCTATTGCTTCCTCTGAGCACTGTGCCTGCTGTTCCTTGATGTGTATTATCGCCACCCTTTTTGGTAAGTTCACTACCTCCAATAGGTGGGAGACAAAATTCTCAAGAGCCAACATCTTTCCCCTGCAAGCTAATAAACTCTTTTTTTTTTTTTTTTTTTAGTTTCTCAAATGCATGTATTACTTCATATGCATATTTAGAATCAATAGAAACGTTTACTCTCTTGTCTGCTGTCTGAGCTGACCAGGTGGGCGGTAACCTCTGCCTTTTTTTAAAAATTGCTTTCTATTGATGATAGAGTATCTTGTAAATCATTTCTCTTCTAGCACTCTTGAAGACTCATTTACAAACACATTTTCTCCCTCAGGCCAGGGAGTATCTCATAAATCTTCTCTTGCTTGGATCTGGAGATTTACTACCTGAATGCAGTCATGGGTTTCTTCCTGTCCCCCCTCTTCAGGGTGATTCAAACAGGAGGCTGGGTTAAACCTTTTCCTAATTTTAAATTCTAAATCCTCTGGTTCCATTAAACAAGACTCATACTGGAATAACTGAGCACTGGTCATCTACTTAGAGGGTCTCTTAGTTAACAAAGCTTTAATCTGATGTGAAACTTTAACAATCAGATACCTTCCCCCTTGTCAGCTTCCAGGCTTTAGCCATGATCAGTGCTGTGGCTGCACAGTTTTGCAGACAAAGGGGCCAGCCTCTGGCCACCGGGTCTAAGGGCTTGGGAAAATAGGCAACAGGCCTCCGTGTTCCCCCATGCTCTTGAACCAGAATTCTTTTAGCATCACCCTGTTTTACATTCACATATAGTTCTAATTCTTTTTCTGAGTCTGGAAGACCTGAGACTAGGGCATTAACCAATTTGTATTTTAATTTTGTAAAGCTTTGCTTTCCTTCTGGTGTCCATAGGATGACATTAGGATTGTCTTGGGTTAAAAAGAAATATAAAGGTCTGGCCACAACAGAAAAACCTTCAGTCTATACTCTGCACTACCCCAATAACCCTAAAAACTGCTGTAACTCTTTTTTCGGCTGGGCTAATGGTACCAGTAAAATCTCTTTTATTGTTTCTGGATCAATACACCGTAACATTCCAGTCAGAATACATCCTCAACATTTGACCTTTTTTTCTACTAACTGTCCCCTTTTTTTGGACATTCAAGTCTTTTTTTAGCAAGAAAATCAAGCAGCTTTACAGTAGCCTCTTCAACTACCTTTTCCTGTTCCCCTTATAAAAGCAAATCATCCACATACTGCAACAACCTAACTCCTGAGGCTGGTGTAAACTCTTAATATTTTCTGCAAAGCTTTCCCAAACAAAACCGGTGACTCTGTATATCCCTGAAGGAGGACTCTCTATGTCAATTGTTGCTTCCCTATTTTCTTTCCTTCCTCTTGTTCCCACTCACAGGCAAAATACTCTTTACTGTCTTCTGGAATTGGACTCCCCTAGGAAGCATCCTTCAAATCCAGGACTGAATAATACTGATGTGAAGAAGGGATCTGGTTCAGGATTGTATAGGGATCTGGAACTGTGGGATGCCTTGATTTGACATTTCATTAATTATTTTTAAATCTTGTACTTTCTTGTAGGTTCTAGCTGGTGCTTTAACCAGCAGGATAGGGGTGTTGTAGGGAGACATACATGGCCCTAAAAGACCTGCTTGTAGCAGGGACTCAAGGACAGGCTGTAACCCCTTCTTTCCCTCCCTTGAAAGAGAGTATTGCTTTTTAGACACCACTTGTCCTGGTTGCTTCAAAGTAATTTGGAGAGGCTCTTTGTCTAGCTTTCTGTATTTCTCTGGGGCTACCCACACTACTGGGTTTATTTTAGCATAAGCCTTTTCAGACATTTTCCACAAAGATATTACAGTGTTGGACTCTGTGTCATTTTTTACAATCCTAATTTGCATTTTCACTCTAGCCATCAAATCTTTCCCTCTTAAATTACAATCACAAGTAGGAAGAAACAGGAATTTATGCATTTTAAAGCTGTCCTCCACATCTATTAAGAGAGGTTGAATAAAATGCACTGCTTCATCCTTTCCACTCATTTCTTGAGTAACCAATGATCTTTTTGGCAGTTTCTGCCCCTTAGGTATAAAATTTAAGGTGGATCAAGAGGTCCTTGTGTGTGTACCAGAACACACCTCCTCTCGCTCCAGACCCACCTTAGAAGTTCTCAAGGGCTCTAAAGTGGTGGGTCCTTAATATCATGGGAGCTCCTGACACTCTTAACAATCCATTTTCATGATCTTCTGGACTTCCTCCTCCTGAGGGTCCAGCTGTTTCTGTGGACATTCCCTCTGCCAATGCCCTTCTGCCTTGCAGGCAGCACACTGGTTCCTCCCCAGCCGCTGTTTGGGTCGGCTCTCCCTGTCGAGGAGGGAATGCCTCTGCCACTTCCTGTGGCCAACCCCATCCCCTCTGCCCCGGGGGACCCCTTGAACCCTGTGGTGTACTCATTTGGGGTTGCAAAAAGTCTGCAAATATTTTCACCTTAGCCTTTGCTTTTTCCTCATCCCTCCTTACATATATTTGCTGGGTTTTCTTAACCAATTCCTCTAAAGGCTTATTGTGCCACTCTTGATCTTTTTATAACACTTTCCTTATATCAGGCTAGGCCTTAGTAACAAATTGTACCTTCAGCAATGTGTCAAAGGCTGGTCCTTCAGCATCCATCCCCCCATGCTTCCACAAGGCGCCTCTAATCCTCTCTAACCAATGAGAGGGGCTTTCATGTTTTTCTTGTTCTAACCACATAGCCTTAGCTATGTTGTTAGTTCTGGGAGCTGCTGATTTGATTGCCCTAATCAAATAAGCACGCTAATTGCAGAGGTGAGCCACACTGGCCTGGTTATTTGGGTCCCTGTCGTGGTTTTAAAGCATTAGCTAAAAAATCACTAGAAAACTTACTCATTTCTTGCTGTGAGATATGGATTAGAAGAAAGAGCAAAACAGGGTTAAAACTTAAAAGGAATAAAGTTTATTAACAAAACTACCAGAATAAGAAACCAGAATAAAACTTCCAGAAACCCTTTTTCCCCACCACCCAACCATTCCCTTGTTCACATGACAACACAGAGACAAAAAAAACCTGGTGGTTTAAACAGTCTTAACTTTGCTATAGTCTTTTCATCAGTCTTTGTAGAGAAAAAGAAGTTCTCTTCTGCCAATCTATGGAGTTTTTCACAAGAAAACCATTTTTCTCATGCCTTGCTATTTTTCTGATGCCAGCCGCCCAGAAAACTCTGTCATCAGTTCTCTCTTCCCATTTCACACCACTCTGAGGTGTGTTATGGGTCCTAAGTCCAGGGGTGTCATTTTTAAGGATGAGTTATTCAAAGGCAAAAGTTCTCTTCATCTGTCTCTGTGAGCCTCTCTGGAAACAGAATTTTTCTTTTTCCCTCTTAAGGGCCACAAATCTTCAACAACTATTATTTCTCTTATTCTGTTCCAGCATCTCACAGGATCACAACTACTTCACCATTTGCTTAAATCTACACTTTGAAGTACTCCATTGCCCCCAAAATACTCTTTCATTAATTAAAGGAGTTTTTTTCAGAACATTCTTGTCCATCTCCATTGCTTTAACAAAAGAATATTTCAGCTTATTAAAGCATCTCCTTATTTCTCTCCCCATCTGAAGCTTAATTCCTTTCTTCACTGTCTTTGATAGTTTATGTTGTCTCTTTACCTGTTGATTACTCTTTCTTGCCTTCTTCCTGGAAAAAGGATTAAATCTGCAAGTCTCATCTGGGTGGTAAAAGGGTTAAAATCTTGCTCAAGCCGCAGGTGTTGATGCTGCCCGGTTTCAGCTCAGCGGCACCTAGAGCCAGGGACCCCCCTGGGAAAAACTTCAGCCACTCCAGAGGCTTCCCAGGAGGCTGCAGCAGAGCTCGGCCCAGCCTGGGCTCGGGAGAAACCCCGCAGGTCCCATCTCCCGGCCGGGAGCCGTGGCAGGCCCAGCCCAGCCCCTGCTGGGGCTGCATGGGCTGGGCAGGGGATGGGAACCAGCTAGAGCTCTCTTACCGTTCACAGCCAGAAACAAAGAACAAAGAGAGCCAGAAATTCCCAGGCTTAGGTCTAAAGGTGGTGTTCACAGGTTGATCTCACTTTTAAATAGTCAAAACTTCTGTCAATTCTCAGAAAAGGCCAGTTATTGGCTAGGAGAAAAACTCCCGTCAGCCTCCAGCAGTTTTAACTTCTTTAGGTGTTTCTCTTTGTTTTCTTAAATGCCAATCTATCACAGTCCCACTGGGGCTCTGCCTGGGGGTTGGCATCATCCACTGTAGGTGCATTAGGTGCAGCCCCCCTCCACTGCTTGTGGATGTCCATCTTCCCACAGCTGCCGAGCTTTCTGCAAAATTGTTCAGTTCTCTGATGACCCAAACAAAACCCCCAGAAGAAAATCTCAGTCTTTCTCTGTATAATCCATGTTTCCCAAATCTTCCTCTACCTTTCCCCCACCCCAATGGGATCATCTTAATATGAGTGTAATTCTTTTTTCAATCCTCTTTTATCCTGGGTGCTAAGTGCTACAATTACAAAGCCAAACCCTCCCCCCTGACCTCCCAAAGGAACTTGGCCGAGTGGCATCTGGTGTACCCCTGTCTTTGGGTCTGGGGGGCTTCTAATGTCCTAAACTGAGCTCCTCTTCTAGTTCTAGGGGATGATATGATATGCTGCTCCCCTCTCACTACACCATTATTATTTGCAGGTGGGACCATAGGAACAGCATTTCCCTGATCCCTTTGCTCTGGAAGTTGAGGATACAGGGGACCTGCAGCTGGCAACACTGGGTTACAAGACAGGGGAAGGTGCTGAAAAACATCCTAATCTTCACTGTTTTCCTCTTCCTCCTCTTTTTCTTAACACATAGATTTCTCCTGCTGCTTGTCAAAACCGTATCAATCTACATTCCCTTTCAATCTATCTTTTCCAATTCTCCTCTACCTAGTTCCACAAAATTTGACACAAACAAATTCCATTTGTCTTATAAGGTGGCCATATAAGCCTCTTTGGCAATTTAAATTCTGGCCACACAAAATAAGAATATTTTACCATTATCTCCCCAGTTACCTCCGGGTGAATGCATAATCTGTCCCAAGAGCTCAGCATTCTCCCCAAGGGATTTTTGGAGGCTATTATGGGACTGTCATTCCTTTTGCTGGGGGCCCTTCCCAGCTTTACCTTTGCAACCCTCCATGGGTGCCCTCTCAGATTTACCTGTGCTACCCTCCATGGGTGCACTCTCAGGTTTGCTCCCCAAAGATCCCATTTTACTCACCAGTGAGATTTTCAGTGGTCCTTCCCTGTGGTCTCTTCATGGACCCCCCTGGTCCACCTCTCGTCTGTCTCCTGGACAGTCTCGGGAGCCCAATCGATCGCCCGGTGCTGGCCACCACCAAGGGCAGCTGACCACCAAAACTGGGTGAGGCGCCTTCAGCTGCGCTCACTGCCCACCGCCCTGGATGGTGGAAATATCCCAGACAGAGCTGCTATTTTGTCAGGAAAATTAATCTACAAACACCAGAGGTTTATGTCCAAAACGGAGACAGAGGAGTCCTTTTACTTTATTCAAATACAGAGGCCATGGGGCATTCCCCAGGGGTCTCTCCAATTTTTGGAGGATGCAGCCTCCTTTATATCCTAATTTCCTGGTGACACATCCCTCTCTCCCCATTGGCTGAGGTACTTGAGAGGTACAGACTTCCCAGAGTGCCTGATACCTAAGATTCCCCTCTAATGTTCCCTCTTAATTTTTAATTCTTATAGTATTTATGGTTTTTTGCCATTGTTTCTTTCCTCTTTCAATATCCAGTTTTATTCATCAGCAAACTTACAGTTTGTTTCTAAAGGCAAATATCTTTTTTCTATTAATCAATCAGTGGAATCTTCCCACTGTTTCTTTTATATCTCAATGCTAGTTTTATCTACCAGCAGACCCACGGCTTGTTTGTAAAGGCAAATGCGTCATTCCTCTCAGCCCCACAAAGATGCTGCTTAGATTCTGCAGACCCCATGTGCTGGAACCAAGCTCAAAGTTCTCCACAGAAGCCCAATTAGCCACAGGTGAGCCAAGAGCATCTCCAGAAGCTCCAAGGGATCCTGACAGATGAATTTCTGTCCCTCAGGAAGGCAGGGCTGGTTCTGAAGGTAAAGGGTCTGACCCTGCACCCACCGGTGCATGGCAGCAGCCGTCCCATGCTTTGTGCAAGGCACACAATGTGTGACACTTCATTCAGCACAATACTTTTGGAAGTAAAAATATTTGTTGGGATTAATGGTGTTAGCACTGGCTTAGTCAATCTTAGAAAGCTCTTTAAAAAATCAGCCTGGGCAAAAGCTTATTTTTTATGTTAGTTTGCTTTTGAGGTTCGTTCTTTGCTTTGGTGCTCAGAGATTATAGAGGGAGGGTCAGATTTTCTGTTCAACTTGCCTGTCAGTGTGCAGGGGGTGAGAAAAGAAGAACAGCTGTTCACCAGCTGCTTTAGGAGCTCAAAAAGCAATTGTGATGTCCCTAATGAAGGGGTGGGGGCACCGCTAACAGCCTGGATTGTCCCCACCTGTGTTCCTCTCCTTACCACAGTGCCGTGTAGATCCAGAGCCTTATACCTCGACATGATGGTGCAAAAGTGCCCCCAACACCCCCCTGTTTGCAAAAACAAAGGCTTTGTGCTCATTAATATGAAAAGCTGTATGGGTGGCCTGTAGTTAATGTTCTTTTGTTGCCTGGAGCCCTGTCAGTGCTCACATCTAAATGACTGACACAGCCTCAAACTGCTCTTAAGACTGATTTGATCAAAGGGACTGGAAGCTCTGTTGGCTAAAAATTCTCTAGGAAAACAAGCGCAGGAACTAGGAGAATATTGGTGACAAAAGCAGAGTGCAGAGCTGAAACTTTGAGGCCACCTCACTGCTGCCTGCCCCCACCCTTTTATTTTTAATTGATTTCATATTCTGAGTGCCAGTCCTTACCTGAAATGGGCCCTCAGCAAGGAGCTGCTGGGCCTCCTGGCTGTGTCCCTTTGTGCTCCCAGTGCTTCTGGTCTGCTTTGGCTGGGAAACTTGTCCATCATGCACTCTGGGGCTGTTTCCTGTCATTCCAATGCACAGCCCTTTCCTGCTGCTTGCCATAGAAATACTTGGATTATTTTATTGGTTAACTTATATCTTGCACTTGATGACATTAAATTGTGTTAATCAGACTCTGTCATATCTCGAGTTTCTGGAACACATTTTCAAGCCTTCCAGCTGCAGCCCAAGGGAAGCTGTTTCTGTCTGGCATCACAGAAGTGGCAGGTTTTTTGCAAAGACAGCCCTTTACAAAGGACTTCTTGCCTGCATCAACATCCAAGGAGGTGCTTTCAAAGACAGACAAAAAATCCACAAGGAAACAGCAAACCGACCAAACAACATATTATTTTTAGCTCTCACTTTTAATATTTTCCAATCTGTCCTCCTTTTCCACTGCAGTGTTTTTTCTTTGGACAGAAAAACAGCCTTGCCAGATGATGTGACTTAACAAGGAAAACAGAACTTACACACAGTGGATAGATTACAGGTAAACATGCAGAGCCCCATTATCACAGACATCATCTGCTATAATTTCTATGTCCCCTGCCTCTCTGTCACCACTATCTGCCCAGCAGCAGCCAGGGAGACAGAGGAGATAGTTTTAGCTTAGAAAAGAAGAACCTAAAAACAAGGCTCTTTCCCTTAGCTGAGATGCAAGTGCAGCTTTATTTCTTGGGGTCCCACGGAGAAGAGCAGGAGGGAAAGAGGAAGAGGTACCGATAAGCACCCCTTTTTCAAGGCAGGGGGAAGAGGGTGGTTTACATTCACACAACCAGTAAGGGGAACTGGGGAGAAAGAGATAAGGGAAAGAAACTTAAAATTCTGTATTTTCGGGGGTACATTCTTTGGGTCATACCATTTTTCCTAACTGCATTACAACATTGTCCTACAATCATCTTCAGCTAGGTCTTTAGCTACCTTTAATACCAATAGTTTTTCTGTCTCTGTCAGGGCATTGAGCAATAGCTGTAAATCTCCCCAATCTGGTGAATGCTGCTTAACCATAAACCTCAGTTTCTTAGCAATGCCTACTGGATCACTCTGATAACTCTCAGCAGTCTTTTCCCAAACCTCCAAATCCATTGTAGAAAAGGGAATCTTGACTAATCTTGTCGTTCCCTCAGGGGTCATTGCTTCTCTCAGAGGTGCTTGTATAACCTCTTTAACCTGCTTTCAGGTCCTGGAAGCTACGGGGCTTGGTGGGGGAGACCTAGTAGTTTTGGTATTTGATGAGGAAGGTCCAGGCTCCTCATCCTCACTGTCACTGCTAAGCAATGGTGGTTCTGAGCCTGCTTCCTCTTCCACCCCCCCTCTCTCTAATCTTCTAAGAGGTGGTCTTAACAAGCTTGCTGTTTCCCGTTCCAAAAGCTCTGTTTGGTATGCTTTATCAGGCTGAGTACATCTTTGATTTATTGAGCATGTTCTACAACTCAGTTTAGACTTTCCCTCTTTAGCTTTGTTATCTTTCTCCAGGGCTAATACCAAGGGATCAGACAGTGGTCTAATCCCACAATCCCTCTGCCACTCGGGCTGGCCACAAAGGCTGAAAAACATATCAGCATAAGTCACTTCCAGCCACTTCTGCTCACGCCAGAGGAAAAGCATTAACTGCAATCAAGTTTCATAGTCCAGCATACCATTTACTGGCCACCTCACACCCCCATCCAGCCTATATATGGCCACCATTGCATACAGAACTTAACAAGCTCCCTCTTGGCTTCTGTACAACCATATCCCACTAGTTCTTTCCAATGTGCTAAAATACATCCTAAAGGACTACGCTTAGGAATTCCTTTACTCTCATTTGCTCCCATCCCAGAAATTCTTGTTCTCCTAACGTTTCTTTATCCCAACTTCAGAGTTTCACTTTGTAATATTCAGGTACCCAATTATCTTGGGCACACTCAACCCTAAGAATTTCAATTGGTTTCTTTAGGGTCCCTGAAACTCCATTCTCTAATAACTCAAATATCTCACTGCTGCCACGGGTCACTCTACCAGTTACTAGCAAGATTTTTATTGCTATCTGGATGGCTTTATTCTCTTTTGTGCTACAAAAACAACAGAGTCCCTGCTTGGGGATCCTCCACCTAAATACTCATCGAAGCCAAGATTCTTGACAAGCTACACAGTGAAACACAATCCAAAGAGCTACAACCACAACCTTTCTTTAGACAAAAAAATTCCTTTTCTCTAGCTCTCCAACGCCCCTCCTGATCTCTAGGCATACAGTCTACAGTTATAACTCTTGTCAATAAATGGTGGTGTCTCCTCAAAAACATTTATCACAACGCAAACCACAAGGAAAAGGGGAGTTTTTATTAATGGGGTCTCATGCAATCAAACATACAACCCAACCGCTTCATCCTTTTCTAGCCGCTTGCGGTCATCCGGAGTGGAACCGTAGACAGGGACTCCCCACTCGCCCCGTGCCGATAGCATGTCTCAAACACACACTTTTGCTCACCTTTCAGGGCTCACACACACACACAATGCTGGCTCTGTCACTCGAGCCTCTCCTGGTTCCAAGCCTCTCCCTCTTCAAAACTACCAGCCCAACAGCCCACCAGTTGCTATAGATCACCTCTGCTGAGCCTCTCTCACTAATAACATAAATCACTCTGCCAAGCCCCTCTCAGCTAAAAACACAACCCAAAATCAACCTTTATAGCTCTCACCAGGACCTTTCCTGTCCCCAAACCTATAATCATTACCACAAACTGTGACTTATCAAGCCGTTTTTTAATCACAAATTAAACAAAACAGGGACCACCACTGGCCCAAAACACAACAAACCATCAATCCTGTTGTCACCACCGTTTCACTTCAAAAAACTAACTGTTAACCCCCAGTGCCGCTCCTGGCACTACTTAAAACACAAACCACTGGCAGCTTATGGTGCACTTCTTGCCCTTAACTTAAGAGCTCAAACTCTTAAAACCAATTTTTCTGTGGAAATATCAAAGCAAAGCCACAGAGGCATTTGTTGCACGTAAAGAGGTCTCTTTACTATTTACCAACAGCCTTTTAACCTTGCATATGCCTTACACCACTTCAGAGGTACCTGTTTCAATTTTAAACATACATTTACTGTCCATAGTCCTGGCAGTTCCTAGTCTTTCTCCAGAGTGTCAGTGAGGACACAGGAGCCCCCTTCTCCCAGAAATATCTGGGTGGGCCCAAGGGGGTCCCAGACCCCTGCTGGCCCCTCGGCTCTAGAGAGCAGAGTCCTGTCGCAGTCGCCAAAATGATTTACCAAAATATGGATATGATCTTGTATCGGTATCCAACTATAACAAACCAAGACTCTTTAACTGATTAGGGTTAAAAAATGTATGTTTATTGGCAGCGCTGGGCTGATGTGCAGGGTCACCCCTTAATTCACACGGCCCCAAATACAGGCAATTACAAACTTTTTATTTACCAAGATATTGAATACAAATACATATTCACAACCCAGTTACCACCCACTCCCTGCTTCCTATGCTAATTAAGAAAAATCAATTAAGCATGCGCAGTTTCTTCCTTGAAATGAGTCAGTGGTCTCGTTATGGAGAGTGGTCATACAAGGGAGGAAGGGATATGGCTCTTCCTCATTCTGACCTTTCTACCTCTTCAATACAAAGTGGCAAATGAACCCCTGGCCATGCTCCTAGTTTCATGTTTCCAAGTGGTTTCTGATTTGCAATTGTCTTACGTCCTTGAAGTTCCTTACAAGATTTCACGTTTCCCATTAAAAGCCCAGCTGAACAAACATAAGATTGACAGACAATTAGTTATTGGCTAATGATTAGCTCCTAAATCCAGTAGCGCCTCCCTATTAAATTTAACAAGGATTAGGTTTTTTTATTAGATTTAACAAAAATTAATTTTAATTAACGCCTTAGCTTTTCTAGTATCTCACATTCTTCAAAGTACATGTTTCAGTGTGAATGGCAAAAAGAATTTGCTTGTCAATAGATGATTATGTCCCACTCCAGAATGAACAAAATCTGCCGTTACTTGGAAGAAAGTAGACATGGAGCAATGCAGTATTTGGGTTTTATCCAGTGATAAATGGGGCAAGAAGCTGTAACAGCTTAGCTGTTTGACAGAACACAAGTACTGATAGAGCCAATAGTGCACCCAGTTTGAAGGCATCTTCAGGACATTCCTTTATTGCTTAACAAGGAATGGGCAGCAAAATGCTGGCATTTCTCTGAACTGGAAGCCATGTTCCTCTCCTGTTTCTCCTTGAGCACACTGCTCTTTGCAGACTTCACTGGCCAGCCCATCAATCCTCTCTTGGCCAATAGCTAAATGGCACAACTACCGAAACACAGGTGCCAGCATCATCACCCCAGCGTTATTCCAGCACTGCTTTGCACAGGAACACAGAACGGCTTGGCTTGCAAGGGACATTTAAAGGCCATCTAGTCCAATGCCCTGCAGTGAGCAGCGACACCTTTAGATCAGGTTGCTGAGTGCATGACCTTGAATGTAAGCAGGGATGGATGCCCACCTCTCTGAGCAACCTGTGCCAGGCTTTTAAAACCCACAGTGTAAAAAATGGCTTTCTTATGCCTAGGCTGAATCTACCATCATTTAGATTAAAAACATTCCTCCTCAGTCTTGTCACAACAGGCCCTACTAAAAAATCTGTCCCGTCTTTTTTACAAGCTTTCTTAAGGTTCTGAAAGGTAGCAGTCAGGTCTCTGTGGAGCCTTCTCTCTTCCAGGCTGAACACCCCCAGCTATCCCAGCCTGTCTCCAAAGCAGAGGGGCTCCAGCCCTCAGAGCATTTTGTCCCTCCTCTGGATTAGCTCCAACATGACCATGTCCTTCCTGTGCTGGGTGCCCAGAGGTGGATGCAGTACTCCAGGAGGGCTCACAGCAGAGCAGAAGGGTGATGGAATCTCGTCCTTCAAGCTGCTGGGCACCCTTCTGTGAAGGCACATGGCTGGCTCATGCCCAGCCTCTCATCTAGCAGCAGCCACAAGTCCTTCTCAGCAGGGCTGCTCTCCATCCCTTCATCCCCAGCCTGTGAGATCAGATGGGCTGGAACCCTGTCATAGCCCTTGGACAGAGCTGCTGAGCAGGATGAGCTGCCTACTGAAGGAGGCAGATCCTACTCCCCACACAATTCCACAGTGGCCATGAAGTCACAGCAGGCACTGGGGTCACAGCAGGCTGAGGTCACAACAGGCTCTGAGGTCACAGAGGTCCCAGAGCCCTATTCTTGCACAACACCACAAGGACGGAGCAGTCAGTCCTTGACTACGACTGTTGCAGCAGCAGCGGCGACGGCAGCAGCGGCAGCAGCAGTGGTGCTGACATTTGAACAGCGGTGTCAGGACAGTGGTGGCAGCAAGAGCTGCAGGACTGGCAGAGGGCAAGGCATCATGGCCCTTGCTCTGCGCTTCTTCCTCCTGCTCCTCCTGGCAGCGGCCCTGCCTGACAGGGCTGCCCAGGCTGCTCCACAGCGAGCATGGCGAGCAGGTGAGCAGGCGGCCTGGCTCCCCTTTCCCGGGACGGTGCTCCCTTCTCCCTCAGCAGTGTTTGGGATGGTTTTCCGCAGGGCTTTATGGAAGGTTTCCTCTGTGGGAGGGAGAGAGTCCCCAGAGGCCCCGGGCTGGTCCTGTTGAGGCCTGACCAGTGATGTTGCACAGGGCCTGCAAAGAGGGGGGAGAGAGATCGGAGCCAGCCAGAGTTCCCTGGGCCCCTCTCCAGCTTTGGCCATGTCCATTGACACGTGGCTCCCATGGCCTTACCCAACCCACTTGCAGTGCCCAGTTCTCTAAGGCAGAAGGGGATCCCAGCACACCATGGAATGGTTCTGATCTCTGCTTCCTTCTAGATTGGGACCGTGACAAGGAGTATATAAAAAAGCTGGTAAATGGTGGTTGGGAGACCTTTCCAGATGGTGGAGGCAAGTTCTCAATGTCCCCTTCAGCACAGAATAATCAGTGTCAATGTGTAAAAGTGCAGCCATGTGCCATTTCCCGTAAGAGTTTGAAGGTTGATGGATTCTGGAAGCCATTCTATGCTCCTTTTGGGAGCCCTGAGTGATCCCACAGCATGGCTGTGGGTGGGAGGAAGGAGCATTTAGCTGTCTTATGAGTCTTCTTCCCATGTGCAATGCCAGTGCGTCCATGTGCTCTGTGCAGCCACGGAGAAGAGCAGAGAGGGAAGGGGCCAGGCCCGGAGCTGTGCCCCGGGGCTGTGCTTTGCATGGCTCCTTTGCCAGCTCCAGGGAGCCTGACGATCTCCGACAGAGTCATGGGAGCTGTTCTGTCCTACCTTTCCTTGCAGCCAAGCCTCTTGGTGAAGGTGATCTGGCTTCCCAACTCATGTCCAAGACTGAGCCTCTGGGAGATGGTGAGGGTAGGTCAAGGCCTTTCCCCCTGGGAATGCTGCCAGCTCAGAGCCCAAAAGTCATCCTGATATCAGAGATGACAGAAGCTTCTGTGGCTGCTGAGTTACAGGTGTGTCTGCAGGGGGAATTTTCCCAGCTCCTTTTCTGGATGCTGCACCCAAGCCCCGCTCCCATCGCAGGGGTGAGTAGTGTGTCCCTGCTGACCCCAGAGCCTGAGCAATGATTTTGTGGAATCCATTCCTGGGAAATTTTCCTCTAAGGTCCTCCAACAGGAAGGAACAAAGCTACTGGACACAAGAAACCCCGTGAACCGTCTAATACCATGCAGCAAATGCTGAAGGAAATGCAAGGAGGACAAGGTGGGTCCATGTCCCTCAGCTCCTCCTGAGACTCAGCAGCCGGGGGCTTTCTCTGCACATCTGGACACGCCGTGCCTGGCACAGCAGGAAGGGATCCATGGCAGCCTCACTGCCTTGCTGCTGCTTTCATGGCCTGCAGGGCTGTCTCCCAGCCTGGCCTGGCTGCAGCTTCTCCCCAGCCTTTGCAGGAAGGCATTTGGCATCAGCTGACAGGGAGCCCAAAGTGCACCACGGGCCATGCACACCCTGAGAACCCCTGCAATTTCCCACTCTCAGGGTTGACCAGAAATGACAGCTGTTTCGAGAAGGATGGGTCCTGACCAATCCCAAAAGTTGATATGATTTCATGATCCTTATCCATGACTTTGACAAGCATTCCCTCCTGAAGATGCCACCTCCTATCTCTGAGACGGTTCCATCTGATCCGTTTGCAAAACATTCTTTTTCCAGAGATGAACCAAAAGGCTGTGCTGAAGGCAGTGTTTCCCAGAGGAAACAGTGGCTCATGGGCAGCCTCTGCTGCAGGAAGGGAGGCCATGCCAGGCACAGTCCCAGGAGGTAATTGCTGTGTCCCTGGGCCTGAGCCCTGCTGAGGCTTGAGCTGCCATCTCTGCTGCTTGGCAGTGCCTGCCCTTCAGGGATGTTGCACAGAGCATGGAAAAGGGGTTGAGAGTGACCAGGAGCCAGCCCAGACTTCCCCAGGCCCCTCTGCAGTACTGGCCATGTCCATTGACATGGGGCTCCCATGGCCTTACCGAAACCCTTGCAGTGACCTGTTCCCTAAGTCTGAAGTGGATACCAGCACACCATAGAAATGGTTCTGATCTGTGATTCCTTCTAGATTGGGATCGAGACATGGAGTACATGAAAATGCTGGTCAGTGGTGGTTTGAAGACTTTGCCAGATACTGGAGGCAAGTTTTCAGTGTCTCTCTCTGCATGGAATAATCAGTGTCAATGTGGCAAGAGCCATGTCCATTGACATCTGGCTCCCACAGCATTACCCAAACCCCTTGCAGTGCCCAGATCCCAAAGGCAGAAGTTGATCTTGGCACACACTGGAATGGTTCTGATCTGTGCTCCCTTCTAGATGAGGGTGCTGAGACAGCTTCTCCAGCAGCTGGGATGGAAGATGGTTTGGAACCATTAGGAGGTTCTGCAGGTAAGTTCTCAGCTTCTGCTCAGAGCATAATCATTGACAACCTGCCAAGAAACAGGTGACAGATGCTTCTGTGGCTGTTGAGTTACAGGTGTGTCTGCAGAGAGGACTTTCCCAGTTCCTTTCCTGACGCCTGAACGCAAGCTCGGCTCCCATCGCAGGGGTGAGTAGTGTGTCCCTGCTGACCCTACAGGCTGAGCCCTGGTTTGTGGGACACGTTCATCTGAAATGGAAATACTTTCTGTTAAGGTCCTCCTAGAGGGAGGAACAAACCTACAGAAGATATCAAGTCCCTGGAGACATCGAAACACATGGATGAGATGCTGAGTGATCTGGACAGACACCGTGGTAGGTGCATTCCTCTCAGCAGCTGGGGCCTTTCTCTGCACATCTGGACACGCTGTGCCTGGCACAGAAAGAAGGGATCCATGTCAGCCTGGCTGCCCTGCTGCTGCTTTCACAGCCTGCAGGGCTGTTTCCCCAGCCTGGCCTGGCTGCAGCTTCTCCCCAGCATCTGCAGGAAGGCATTTGGCATCAGTGGACAGGGAGCCCAAACTGCACCTTGGCCGTGCACACCCTGAGATCCCCTGCAATTTTTCAGTCTCAGGGTAAATCAAGAGGGGCAGCTTCAGGAGGAGGGAGAATC
Source organism: Poecile atricapillus (assembly GCF_030490865.1). NCBI lineage: Eukaryota > Metazoa > Chordata > Aves > Passeriformes > Paridae > Poecile > Poecile atricapillus. The sequence continues at coordinate 4,983,441 of NC_081257.1, forward strand.
TTGTGTCAGCCCAAAGAGCCTTGGACTTTTCCTGATCAAGCAATCATGACCAAGACATGGATATGTCTTTGACAAGTATTACTTCCTGAAGAAGCCACCTCCATGATGGCCAGTAGTTCCATCTGATTCAGCTGTGCCTCTTCCTTTCTCCAGAGATGTACCAAAAGCCTTTGCAGGAAGCAGAACTTCCTGGAGAATGGAAGGGCTTCATGCCAGGTGCCTCTACACAAAGGGAGGAGATACCAGACAGTGCTACAGAAGGTATATTGCTGTGCCAGGCTCAGCCAGGCTGAGCAATCCTGCTGGGGCCCCTCCATACGAGACACGTCCCGAAACACCCTGGGAGCGGCTGCATCGGGTGTCCATGGCGGGGAAAGGGCAGAGGAGGAGGCCAGGGCTCCAGTGTGTCCTGACAGGGCCTGGCTCTGTCCCCTTGGGCTGGGGGAGCTGTCACGGGAAAGGGAGGGTCAGTGGTGGCTGTGGCTGCTCAGGGATGGCTTTGGCCTGTGTCCCAGGAAGAAGCCACTGCCCAAGCAGCTGCGCTGTCCCCGGGCTCTGCTCCCGGCCTTCTGGGCTCTGTTGGGGGGCACAGCCTGTGCCAAGGGATGGCAAGGTGCCTGCAGGCTCCAGCTCAGGGGCAAACAGAGAACGTCCTGGCCGTATGCAGCGTGCTGCCAGCTCAGCAGTGGAGCACAGCTTGGGCTCAACGCTGCCCATTGCCCCCACAGATGTTATCACAGAAACAGGAGTTGATATTAAGAATCCAGTGCGCCTATCAAGAATTGTTGGCCCGCGGGACGTGCGCAAATCCTGTGTGAGAGACACAGTAATGACAGTCCTCACTGTTCAGCTTGTACTTATATGCTGTTATTTTGGGATCCGGAAAGTGTACAAGATCAGGAGGTAATTTGTTGATTTTTCTCCGGAGTTGTCTTCAAACTCTGCACACAGCACTGGTAGCCTGACGCATAGTCATGCTGCTGTGCACTTGTTTGTAGTCAATGGTAGTCCACAGCATTCTGCTGAGAGTTCTGCTGCTGCCCAGGCCTTTCATTGCCCTCCTAACTGCTGGGCCTTGTCCTGGGGAGCCCGCTTGTGCTGCAGCCAATGCTGGCTCCCACGGAGGCTGCCTGGCCAAGAGCAGCCCCAGGAGCAGCAGGCAGAGGCAAAGCAAGGTGGGCAGGAGGAAGAGCGGGAACGAGATTGCCCTTGAAAGGAAGAAGCGCTCTGAGACCTGCTCCAGGCCAGGGACCCTGCCCAGAGCCATGCCCTGCTCGCCGGGCTCTTGAGGGGCAGCTCTCCAGCTGGGCCAAGCTGTGCCAGCAGCTGCAGCCGTGCTGGGGAGCCTTGGCCGCTCTGGGCCCTGCTGTGCAGGAGGGGCCCTGTGTGCCAGCGGCAGCTGGGGGCCTCAGCCACCTCTTGTCTCCACAGGAACAGCTCTTCCGCTCCAGCAGCCTGGCGAAGAATGTGCCACTCTCCCTCGTCCACCGGAAGCTTAGAGACTGTCTGGTTTTACTGTGCCCATACAGGGTCTCAGAAGCAGGAGTTGCCTTGCAAAGAAGAGCACCAGCACTCCCTGCCTCCCCCACAGTCCCCCAGCTCGGCCGTGATCCCTATTTCCCCCGAGATCCCCCCACCTCCTCCCCTCCCGAGCCGGCCGCCCTGCTCCAGCTAGGACTGAAAGTGGGCCAGCCACGGTAGGCCTTGGGCCACCAACAGCTTGCTCTTGGCTACAAATAACACTTGTTGCCTATGGGTAACAACCCATACAGAGGCAGTTTTCTTTCTGTTTTCCCTTCAATAGGAAGGGCTGAATATTCTTCCCATGCCCACCTCATCCTTTGCTCTTTTGATTTTTATGCTGCTGGGTGCTGGCTGAATCTCTTCAAAGAGCTTTATAGCTTTGCATGTTTTCCCCACCTACTAGGCCATAAAAAAAAAAAATTAAAAAAAATTTCAATTTATATTTCATTTTTAGAGTGATTGGGCCACTCAAATTTGGAGCAACTCATTTTCCATTTCCCTTTTCCTTCCTATCTACAAAAAGTTCATCTGGACATGCAAATCAACAGAATTACTGAGATTCACCTCAAAGCCCAGAGGAGAATCTGGCACAAAATATTCTCCCTGTGTACTGCCCAGGAAGAAACATTCACAGGAAAATACAGTGGCAGCTGAGGCTCGTGTAGCTCCCAGAATCCTGAGCCTGCAGAGGAGCCAAACACAGCCTGGCAGTGGCTGAGGGGACTTCTCCTCACAGACTCCTCTGCATGTGTGTCCCTTCCGGAGGGGAAAGCTTTTAAAGCTTTGCCTTACCTTCCTCCTGTGCTAAAATGTAAGGCTTCTCCTTACATTTACAGAGAAAATACTGAGCTACAATCAATTCTCTATTCCTCACCAAAGCTAGTCAGGTGCTCGACTTCAACAGCAAAACCAAATGTGGTCAGAAATTTCCCATCAAAGCCCATTTGTAGAGAAACCTCACCATATGTCAGCAAATAATTATTAGCACCGTTCACTCAAGAGATTGCTCCTTTTTTATCCCAGAGAGAATATTAGAACCATTTGTTCTTGACAGGACTCCTTGGACAGCCCCCAGAGCTGCCTCCTCACCACGCCTTGCCTGGGCTGTTCATGCAGCCTGGTAGCACCACCTGACTTTGCCACCCTGTTCAGACCTTGGGCATGGCTGGTGCCACGGTCCCCTCTGGTGCCACGGTCCTCTCCTGGATCGTGGCGTGTCCCTGCTGCTGGAGGAGCCCTGCTCGTGCTGCTGCCTGTGTTCAACCAGGCCGGGGTGCTACTTCCCAGCCAAAGAGAGACTAAAGTCACTGCTTTGGGCAGCTCATTGGAATGAGTTTAACGCTTCCTCATCTCTATCAAAGACCACTTAAAAGCCACAAAGCAACAGCATAAAGTCACCTCATCTACAGAGGTGAGGAGGCCTGAGTGAACAGAAGGTCAGCTTTCAAGCACACTGGGTTTTTAATTTAGTGGAATCATTCAGTCTTTCACAAGCCTTACTTGTCAAACTGGACTGTGTCATGCTCTTGTCTAGCTTGTGCTAGAGAGGAGGCAGGGAGAAATTAGTTAAGGAACCAGAAACACTGGGGGTGCTTAGGCTTGGCTAACAAAGGGAGCATGGTGGCACCGGCCTACTTTGCCTGACAAATTTTGCCTGATATAATGCATCCCTTTTCCTGCTGGATAGAAGTGGACAAGGCTCCACTGAGGGCACCATGGAAATGGTTCTGATCTGTGATCCCTTCTAGATTGGGATCATGACATGGATTATCTAGAAGTGCTGGTAAATGGTGGTTTGAAGACCTTGCCAGATGCTGGAGGTAAGTTCTCAATGTCCCTTTCATTGCAGAATAATCAGAGTCAATGTGGCAAGAGCTCACTCATGTGCCATTTCCCTTAAGAGTCTGAAGATTGATGGATTGTGGAAACCTTTCAATGCTCCCTTTTGGAGCCCTGAGTGATCCCACAGCATGGCTGTGCTTGGGAGGAAGGAGCATTTAGCTGTCAATCTTCTTCCCATGTGCAATGCCAGTGTCTCCTTCAGTGTGCTCTGTGCAGCCATGGAGAAGAGCAGAGGGAAGGGGCCAGGCCTGGAGCTGTGCCCTAGGGCCGTGCCTTGCATGGCTCCTTTGCCAGCCCCAGGGAACCTGAGCTGCTTCTGCTGCTGCTGTCAAGCCCTGGCCCTGCCTGGTGTTCAGGTCAGAGCTGCTGGCAGCTCCAGGGTTTCCTTTCTGCCCTGACTGTCCATGCATGTGGCTCCTTCCATCCCAGTGTGGGGCCACTCCAGGCACGTGGTCCTCCTGCCCCTGCTCCTGAGGGGAAGGCAGAGATGACGGAATGCCTTGGACGGTAGCAGTCACCCTGATGCACTTCATGCTCCTCCAGACTGAAGGAGAAATGGAACTGCTTTCCATTCAGGTCCTCCTACATGGACGAACCAAAACATAGAAGACGAGAAATCCCTGGAGGCATCCCGACTTCTGGACAAGATGTTGAGTGATCTGGAGACACGCCGTGGTGGGTGTAATTCCCTCAGCAGCTGGGGCCTTTCTCTGCACATCTGGACACGCTGTCTCCGGCACAGCAGGAAGGGATCCATGGCAGCCTGGCTGCCCCACTGCTGCTTTCACGGCCTGCAGGGCTGTTTCCCCAGCCTGGCCTGGCTGCAGCTTCTTCCCAGCCTCTGCAGGAAGGCATTTGGCATCAGCTGAAAGGGAGCCCAAACAGCAGCACGGTTCATGCACACCCTGAGATCCCCTGCAATTTTTCCCAGTCTCAGGGTAGTTTAGGTGTAGGTGCTGTTTGGAGGAGGAAAGGTCCTAGCTAATCCCAAACGTTGATATGATTTCCTAATCTTTATCCATGGTTTTGACCATTATTGTCGCATGATGATGCCACCTCCCTGGAAGGGGAACGGTTCTGTCTTATCCATCTGTGCCTCTTCCTTTCTCCAGAGATGAAGAAAATGGCTTTGCTGAAGGCAGTGTTTCCCGAAGGAAACAGTGGCACGTGGGCAGCCTCTGCAGAAGGAAGGGAGGCCATGCCAGGCACAGTCCCAGGAGGTAATTGCTGTGTCCCTGGGCCTGAGCCCTGCTGAGGCTTGAGCTGCCATCTCTGCTGCTTGGCAGTGCCTGCCCTTCAAGGATGTTGCACAGAGCATGGAAAGGGTGTTGAGAGTGACCAGGAGCCAGCCCAGAGCTCCCCAGGTCCCTCTGCAGCTTTGGTCATGTCCACTGACATCTGGCTCCCACAGCATTACCCAAACCCCTTGCAGTGCCCAGATCCCAAAGGCAGAAGTTGATCTCGGCACACACTGGAATGGTTCTGATCTGTGCTCCCTTCTAGATGAGGGTGCTGAGACAGCTTCTCCAGCAGCTGGGATGGAAGATGGTTTGGAACCATTAGGAGGTTCTGCAGGTAAGTTTTCAACTTCTGCTCAGAGCATAATCATTGACAACCTGCCAAGAAACAAGTGACAGCTGCTTCTGTGGCTGTTGAGTTACAGGTGTGTCTGCAGAGAGGACTTTTCCAGCTACTTTCCTGACTCCTGAACGCAAGCTCGGCTCCCATCGCACGGGTGAGTAGTGTGTCCCTGCTGACCCCACAGGCTGAGCCCTGGTTTGTGGGACACGTTCATCTGAAATGGAAATACTTTCTGTTAAGGTCCTCCTAGAGGGAGGAACAAACCTACAGAAGATATCAAGTCCCTGGAGACATCGAAACACATGGATGTGATGCTGAGTGATCTGGACAGACGCCGTGGTGGGTGCATTTCTCTCAGCAGCTGGGGCCTTTCTCTGCACATCTGGACACGCTGTGCCTGGCACAGAGAGAAGGGATCCATGGCAGCCTGGCTGCCCCACTGCTGCTTTCACGGCCTGCAGGGCTGTTTCCCCAGCCTGGCCTGGCTGGAGCCCAAACTGCACCTTGGCCATGCACACTCTGAGATCCCCTGCAATTTCTCAGTCTCAGGGTAAATCAAGATGGGCAGCTTCAGGAGGAGGGAGAGTCTTGTGTCAGCCCAAAGAGCCTTGGACTTTCCCTGATCAAGCAATCATGACCAAGACATGGATATGTCTTGGACAAGTATTACTTCCTGAAGAAGCCACCTCCATGATGGCCAGTAGTTCCATCTGATTCAGCTGTGCCTCTTCCTTTCTCCAGAGATGGACCAAAAGTCTTTGCAGAAGGCAGAAATTCCTGGAGAATGCCAGGGCTTCATGCCAGGTGCCTCTACACAAAGGGAGGAGATACCAGACAGTGCTACAGAAGGTATACTGCTGTGCCAGGCTCAGCCAGGCTGAGTAGTCCTGCTGGGGCCCCTCCATACGAGACACGTCCCGAAACACCCTGGGAGCGGCTGCATCGGGTGTCCATGGCGGGGAAAGGGCAGAGGAGGAGGCCAGGGCTCCAGTGTGTCCTGACAGGGCCTGGCTCTGTCCCCTTGGGCTGGGGGAGCTGTCACAGGGAAGGGACGGTCAGGGGTGGCTGTGGCTGCTCAGGGATGGCTTTGGCCCATGTCCCTGGAAGGAACCACGGCCTGTTTGCTCTGAGGGAGCAAATTGGTGGCAGCACAGTGGCAGTGCCACACAGGGACAACTCGTGTGTCCCCTCCTGGCTCCTTTTGCTGGCCCTGCTGGAGCTGGCCCTCAGCAGTCCCCAGCTCATCCTTTCCTGGGGATGAAGGGGTGGAAGTGCCCAAAACCAGAGCCCCAAGGCAGTGCCCGTTCTGTCACCCCATACCCAGCCAGCAGCTGCCTTTCCCACCTGCCTTCTCCGCCCTTCTGTGCATGGTTCCAATCATGCTAACCCCTCCTACACCAGAGGGATTCGGTTTTGCCAAGGGGATGGGATGTGGCAGCCAGTGTTTCTGCAGCTTTTCTTCCCTGAATGAATGCCTGGAAATTCAGGCAGCAGCTTGGTGATAGCTGTGCATATCCCTCCTCCATCTGCCTGCCCTGACTCTCCACAGTCCTCCCAGTAGCAGACTCTCTTACAGCACAAGCTTTGTAGGTGATCAACAGATTACCTATCTTGCCTTATGCTTCCCTCCTCCCAAAAAAGACTGATTTCACACACAAACATCACTTTCGAGAAAAAAATTTACTTATCTACCCCTTTCAAAAACAAGCTGGAGTCCCCATGGGAGGCTGTGATCCTCAGAAAGCTGGGCTCCCAGTCCAGAGCCACTGATTTGCGGTTACAACAAGAACCAACACCAGGCAAGGTCCCCGGATCATACCCAGCTCTCAGCCACACTGTAAATACCCTCGTGCTCCTCAGGACACTGCCAGGAGCAGAGGCACCCAGGGGTAGCCTGTCAAGCAGCATTTAAAACTGCATGGACTCTGAGGAGGCTGAGACTGAGCTAATCAGTGTCACTGATGTGAGGAAATACACTACAGGCAACTCCTGCACTTCCACTGACACAAGGCAGTTACTCAGCAGCCCTGCAAATATTTGCTCTGTTTGGCACTCCTGCTGAATCACTGCCTGTGTTTGCTGTGCTGTTCCCTTCCCTTCCTTCTCCTGGCTGTCCTTTCAACTTTGTCAGTGTCGCATCTGCCTGCTTAGCAGCATGATTAAAGTCCAGACTGATATTTGCCTCTCTCATGCCTGGCTGGGGGTATCCCTCTTTGTGGTACTCAGCATGTTTCCCTGGATTTGCCTTGGGAATCTGAACCTCAGCTACTCAGAACTGCAGCCCCTGAGAAAACCTAAGGAAAACTTAGCAGTCACATCCTAAGGAAAGTGAAAAAGCCAGGGAAAAAAAGCTAGAAAAGGATGTCCTGCTGTAGAAGTAAAACTCAGGTTAAATGGATCTGGTCTTACAGATTTGTGTCCTGACATAATCCCAGACTGAAATTCAAAGACTGATCGAGGTTGTGGGGGAGACAAGGTGGGCAGGAGGAGAAGGTGCTCAGTGTATCCGCTTCAGTCCTTCATTAGAGAAAAGAGATACCCAGGTATACCTCGTTCCACCTTCCCTATAGCAGAGGATCTTTAAGACCACCTGAAGATCTGAAGATTAACATCCCTTCCAACCCAAACCACTCTCCAATTCCCAATTCCAGATGTGAAACCTGATGTGTGCTCAAGTCTAGCAGCCTGAAAGATGTAAAATGCATCAAGAGACTGGCTCTAGCTCAGAGACCATTCATGGTCTCTGAGAAAAGAATTTTTATGTGTTTTCATAGCTTTTCAAAATACCCATCCGAAAATCTGGCAAATTCTGATAAAAATGAATAGGTATGTGTGGCCTTAAGGGATCACAAAGTTAAAGCTCAGCTCAGAGACTGAAAACATAAAGCATGGACTGAAGCTAGACCATTATTGCAGGTATCTGTATCCCAGGATCTGCCTGTGTTCTGTGCACCATTCCACATAGGAACACACTTTAGAAAAAAAGAAATGGCCGGGCAATAAATGCCCAATGTAATCTCCGAGCATTAGGAAGTCACTTCTGTGGAGCAAACAACTTCAGCCTTTCACAGCATCGTTCTAAAACCACTTGAAAAATAATGTGTAGATGCTGGGACTGACTGTGGGTTGCAATCCCTCCTTGTTCCAGGAGAAAAACCTTCCCTGAAGGCTGCCTGAGCTTGGAGTGCTAATTGCCACCACAGCACCTATCACCCCTTTTGGGAACAGAGGTGTCAAGTGCTGTGGATCAGATTTCAGTGGAAAGACCCCAAACCCTTCACTAAATCTCCAGAATGAAAATCAGGCCCTGTGCTTTGTTTTGTGCAGAGCCTCTGCTCACAGCAGAACGTTTCAGGGAGGCTTTATGGTGTCCCATTAATCATAACACTGAAAAATCTGGTACTCCCTGCACATCTGCTCTGCTTTTCCTCTCTGCACTTGACCCCATCACACGTCCTTGGCGTGAGTTCACACAACGTCAGAGTATCTGGGGCTCCACAGGGTGAGGTCAGCCGACTTTAAAGCGCCTTTGGCAGGTTTAAGCCAAGCTAAGCGCCTTTGGCAGGTTTAAGCCAAGCTCTGAGTACAGAATTTTCACTCTCCTGGAGCTGGCAGGTGTGAAGGGCACTGCTTGGCACAAAACTACACGAGGCAGAAATAGGAGCAACCAGAGCAAAGCCAATGCTTATGAGAATCGCAGAAGAGGAGGTTTCGCTCCCCATTTCTGTGCCAGCAAACAGGCAAGGGTGGCACTTCCAACCAGTGTACATCTGTCATGTGGAGCATCACTCTGCTGTCACCCACGAGCCACCGTCACTATCTGAATGACATTGATAAATTAAATTTCAAAGTACACTTTAACATACAAGTAAGAAATAAAATTAAACCATTAACTTTGGCTTCTTGTTGAACAGGTAGTTCTCTTTGTTGCAAAGTATTTTTTCCTCAGATTTCTAAATCAACCAAACCAAAAAAAAAAAACAAAACAACAACAAACAAACCAAAAACGGAAAATATTCCAAATGTTATAAGCAATAGTTGGGAGACAAGCTGGTCCTTAGAGTCTGAAATGTCTGTGTGTCCATTAATGAATGTACATTGTCCTGTTTAACTCCTAATGCTGCCCACATTCCCCAGGAACAATTCCTTCAGCAGGGAAAAAAAAGAGTAAGAAAACCAAAATAAGAATGTTCTCAGTTTATTTTGTCAGTAAAACTGTGTCTGCACTTCTGGAGCCCTGGCAGGGATATTGCTGGGTAAATATGCACGGACTTTGAACAAAAGACCTTTCAGCAGAGCCAGGGGTTGGGGGTCTCTCACAAAAGCTGTGATTAATCTCTCCACAGCAGAATTATGCACCAGGTTTATTCCTGTGCTGCCAACCTTGCACTTTGCTGCCTTCTTCCCTCTCCCCCTGTTCCCCGCCTGCTTTTCTCTCTTTCCTTTGCAGCTTTGTGTTCAACATCATTTACAGTTTCTAAAGAATGTTTCAAATGCTCTTAAAAAATAGGAAATTTGAAAATTAGATAAGTATAAAGCTTTTGAGCTAAACACTATGCAGGATACCAATGATCCAAGCTTTGATTTCGTATCAAAACCCCATCATTAAAGATGTGAGACCCTTAGAGGTCAGACCTGTACTGTTTGTAAAATTGAGGAACTGTCAATCCATAAGCCTTGGCACTTGCTTTCAAGTACGAAAAACCATTTTAGACTGCAGTTCTCCAGCCTTACCAAGAAAGGCCCTGCTTCTGGCAAGCAGCAATATTTTGCATTCAAGAACTATTTGCTCCTAGTTAGGGTGCACCTTGCTTACAATCCAAATTACCTATCAAGTGGTGTCAATTTTAGAACAGAAAATTATTCATTCTGGAAAGGCAGCCTTCATTCCTTCCCATTCCAAGCAGAGGGAGCTTGCCTATAGCAGGTTCCCAGGGACCAGCTAAATAAATGGAGCTGCTCCCTGAGCGAGCAGAAATCACCAGCAAGTAATTGATGCTTTACTACCTCATGTTCTCAAGCCAAACCTTTAATTCTATTAATCCACATTTATCTGTCATTACATCCGGGAAATAAACAGCAAATAACCCTGAAACAGAGTCATTACCCCACGGGCAGAGCCTACACAACACCCTGAGCCTTCCAGTTTGTCTGGGCAGCGCCTGGAAAGCAAAGCTGAATTCCGCCCATCTCTAAAGGCTGTGGAGAGCAAAGCGCGGAAAAGGAGCAGCTCTGCTCTTCTACCGTCAGAAAGGAGCTGTCCAAGCATCGCTTCCTTTCCTCCCTCCTCCCTCGCCAGCCTCTTTCTGCCCGGGGACAGCAGCTCAGATCAAAGCGGGTGGGTGAGGGCTGCAGCTGCACACACCAAAGGCGGCGAGCGCGGATGGGCAGCGGCAGGCAGGCAGGCTAGCTCAGCACCACGGCACCACACCGGGACAGGGACACACCTCGGGACAGGGACACACCTCGGGAGCAGCCTGAGCCCAGATCCGCCTCTCAGCCGATGCTCTGCGACACGCTAGAGCTGTCAGCACCAAGGCTGGAGGCCAGGAATGAGAAGGGGGCTCTTTGGGTGGGCTCCAGAGAGCAGCACCGCCACCAAATGTCACAACGACAGAAAACAGGGAACGAGGCTGTGTGAGGGCTCTTATATTGGGAAGGATTAGGGGGAGGTTACAACTTCTCAGCAAATCAGGGAGAGCCAGGGGAGGTGCAGAAGGTGGGGTTTACAATGCTCTAACAAATGGCGAAACACAGGGAGGGGACACAGACTGACAAGCAGACAAACAATCCACTGGGGCGTCGTGGTTTAGGGGAATTCCAAAGGGGAGGGCCAAGCTGGGGGTCGGCACAAGGGGGGATTGACAGGGAACCCGCTGGAACAAGGGACAGGAATCGGGGTGGATTGGCACTCAAGGGGAAAGGCATAACGCAGGATTGACAGCCCGGGGGGGAGGCACAGGGAACATTTCAGGGTGAAGAGGCAGGGCTGGGACAGGGATTGGCAGGCGACTGAGGAGCTACAGCTTGGGCCGAAGCAGCTGAGCTGGGGGGTGGCGGAACATACCAAGGGAAGGGAACACAGTATTCACAGCAGGAAGAGCACAGATGGCCACAACACTCATCTCTGGGTTCCTCCAGTTCGTGGGGCACAGAAATCCCTACCTCTTCCAGCCCTAATCCTGCCAGGGAGGCTCCTGCATGGAGAACAGCACCAGCCAGGTGTGCGTGTCACCTGTGCTCCAGGGGTGTCCTTGTCCTTGAGTCTCCTGAGGGAGCCTGCAGAAAGGCTCCAAATAACATTGAAATGGCTAGTTTTAATGGAGTTCTGTGTTGAAACAGCTCACAATGAGCAAGATGAATGTGAGCTGGGAGAGCTGCTGAAGTACATAAAGAAAACCAGGCACTGCGTTGTTTTTAAAGGCAGGTTTATGAACCATCCATCAACTCAACATGCAGAGACCTGAGTTCTCTTGCAGGGGTTTATTATTTTTGGTGAAGGAAAGCAAACCAATGCTTTTGGATTTTGGTTTGCATTTTAACCAAGCTTAGAATGAAGCAACTTTTTCAGTGACAGAAGTCTTCCCAGCACCCTGGGGACATATGCTGCCATGCCAAGCTTTACAAAAATGCTTTCTTTTTTCCATTGCTTTGGAAGTGAAACTGTAAACCTGTGATCTGGCCCAGAATATAATATATCAAGTGTGAGGTCTGGGGTGAGGGCTATAAAACAGGTGTAAAAAAGCTTATGTGGCTTAGATTGTGTATCCGTAAATTTAAAGGGCTTCCCATCCCTCCTTGATTAAACAAATTCATCTGCACACATTGGTAATGTAGTTGGTGGATGAGGTGCATTGTAAAATCACTCTAGATTTTATATTCTAGAAGATTATTTTTTCCTTTAAAAGCTGCACCCTGTCTGATGTTAAACCCCAGGATACATCAGCTTGTTTGTCTCTTGTTAAAGCCTGCAGAAGAGACCATTGGTCAGAGATGAGTCTGAACCCATCTCTGCAAGTAAAAACAGTGAAGTTCCAACTCAGTCATTTGATTCGTGTCTCCACTAAAAGTGCATTTGAACCACAAAGCTTGGATTCAGATCAGAATATCCACTGAGGGGGAGATGGAAACCTAACTTTGGCTTTATCCTAATTTCAACCACAATTGGTAGTCTGGAAACATGTTTTGTTTGGAGAAATCTGCTTTATATCACATGCTACGAAGAGCTACAATCCTGTGAATATGATTTGACTTTTAGGTGAAATACTACTGGAAATAAAGATTTTAAAATTGCTCAGTTAGTCAAGACACAAAAAACCAGGATCAGCTGTGAAGAATCACAGAATGATCTTAGGACACTGAATGATGGGATGGTGGCAGGAACCACATATATGAAATCAGATTCATTTTGGGGGCTAAAAACCAAAATTAACCCCAAGCAATGCTTTCAGCTCCAGTGAAGCAAATACAGTAATGAACTTAGAGATTATTACAGCTGCTGAAGAGTTATATCCTTGAGCTTTATAACTCCAAGACTGCATCTGCAGTTACTAAGCTGCAGGGAGGAAAGCAAATAAAATATTAAAATGTGTTACAAAGGGAACAGAGAACAATACAAAGAAAATAATTATGCACCTTCACAGAACATGTGTATCAGAGCAAGGAAATTCATGATGGTTTCACTGAAACGAATTAAAGTGAAAGTGAAAAGAATAGGCAAGGAGACTAGCTCCATTTCTAATGCCTTTATTGAGGTCAGCTGTAGGTGGGGGAGCTTGACCACTGCTATTCGCAATGAATGACCCAGAGGAGGCATTCAGCTTTGCCACATGGCAGAGCTAGGGCTTCCATCCTCATGAGAGTCCCTAGGAAGACACTGGCTCGTTGTAAATCTTGGGTAGTCATGGATAGCAAGTGTTGTTTTAGCTATGGCAATGAGGTGCAGAACATCAGTCAGCTGCGCAACGTTCTCCCTTGCTCCTCAATGTAGTTTGGAGTCCGGTTTGTGCTTTGGCTCGCTGATTCTAGGGGTCTTCAGCTGTTAATCCCACTTCTCCTGGGTGCTACCCCCCATGGGAGTTCGGCTCATCTACACACTGGGTGCTGTCATCAGTTGCCATTGTGGGTACTGGCTGCAGCAGAGGCAATAGACAAGGCCAGGTGGCATTAAAAAAGCTGTTACAACAACATTGATATTTACCAAACATGACACAGCATGAGGTATTTTAACAAAGAAGGCACCTTATGGTGACAACATTCTGCTGTTTAAACTGTAAACATCTTTGTATACTGGTCAGGAGGTCACATTTTACTCCTCACAATATCCCTCCTCTATCTTTTTGATTGGGCCTTGGGCCCGCATCAGTTCGGCTCCTCTGGCTCCTGGAAATACAATTTTCTCAACTTCCAGTATTGATCATATACCTTTTGGGCAGTTTGATGGTTTTGATTTCGATTTTCTACTCTCTTCATTTTGATTTGCACTTGATCCGTTACCCCTGGGATTTGGAGGCTTGCTTGGACTGTAGATGTTACTGTTCATATTAGGCATGGGAGTAGATATGGTAGGAACAGAAAACTTACGAATGTGCTAGCTATGATAAACACTGCTTTCTTCCACCATCCTCCTTCAAATGACCAAAAGTCATCCCACCAATTGGAATTTATCAGGGGGGTCCAATCTTGGGTACCCACGTATGCAATTTTACGTATTTCTTTAGAGGTATTTTTGATTACTTCAGCTTTGTCGTTGATCTCCAAGCAGCACTCCAATCAATTAAACTTCCCACAAACTCCCCTTCATCAGCTAATAAATAATCTACTGTGAGCCAGATTTGGTAAACTACAGCTCGAGTCTGGGCTAACTGATTGCTAATGTGGTCTAGAGCAAGGGCTGTTTTGTTAGAGACAACCTCAAGTACTGCTTTGAGTCGAATTATTCTGTTCAACATGTAAATTGGAGTACAATAACTCCAAGATCCATCTTGGGCCCAAGTGGCTGGCCCATATGATCTGATTATTTTTTCTGGGGTCCAGATTTTTCCTTTCGATTCCTGAGCACTTCCCGTGTCAATTATATGTCATTTCTTTTGGTTAGCTCTTTTTAGGTCATCATAGAGTGGGACTCCTAGACTTGATCCCGACTCCTTTGGGAGGAGGAAGAAAGCAGGTTTGATAATTCATACAGTGCAACTCCCTCCCCAGTCCCCAGGGAGATGAGTGTTTGCTGTATTCCCACAGATCAAAAATAGGTGTTCAGGAGCTTTCTGGAAATCATCTTGTACCTCGATAGGGCATTCCCAATATTTGGATATCTCTCTAACTCCCCAAAAGGGGTTTATCCCTTTCTCAGCACATTCGTATAGCCTATATTCTTCATGGTAAATACACTTTTTCCCCTTTTCCCATGGACCAATATTGATTGGGTCCTCGAGGAACCCAATGACTATTTACCTCCTTTACTATCAAGTACCTTTTGCAAGCCATTTTGCCTACTTGGGTTTTATACCTCTTCCCTGCTCTTTTTATACATCCTTCACCAATCACTTACGATTTCAAACCCCACTGCTCTCTTCTCCTCTCCCTTATAGCTTGGGGTTTTTGTTCCATTAATTTCCATCTCAAAATTTCAAATGGTCCCAAACTGATTCCTTCCCATGGCCAAATTTCAGACATTTGGGTATTCTCACAAACTCAGCAGTTTGTAAGATTCAGTTCTTTACTGATCTTTCCTATTAAGTTTATGTACAGATTCTTTCCTAGAGGTTCATCTAAGCTTCCCTTTTTCCCTATTAGTGACTTTTCCTTTACCATGTCAACCAATCCCTCACATTCGAAACAGAACCAAGCTTCTTCTACAGGGCATTCCCCAAGCAGGCGCTGCCTAAATGAGGCAGCATTTCTCGTAACCCAATCTGTTTTCCCATTCTCTTGGAAGGTGCCCAATTGGGAATGATCAAAACAAGTGGGGTTAATGTTTGTATGGACCCTCATTAGGGACCCGAGGTTCTCTCCATCATAAAGAGGGTGATAGCACTTTGTACATCCAGCTCCTGTACCCTCTACAATGTTATTCATGAGTAGGACTAGTATCAGTCCTCCCAAGAGTCTGGTATGAGCCATTCGTGGTGTGGCAGGCTTCATGGCTCACCTGCTCTTTGGCCTCACCTGGTCTTGCCTCTTGGGTCTGGGAGTTTTCCTGGAAAAGATGGTAGAGCCCTCTCTTTGTTCCCACTTTCTATTAATTTAATAGCCCTTAGGGAATATTCTGCAGGAGATGTCGGTCTTCAATACCTTTCCTTTAACTTCCAATCTTATAATTTGGTTCCATAACAGTTAACAATAACCATCAATATAACCGTCCCTACAGTAACAGTTGACAATAAGCATTGGTATAACCGTTCCTACAATGACAGTTAAAAATAACCGTTGATATAACAGTTCTTATAATGACTGTTGGCAATAACCATCGATAGAACCGTTGTCCTAGAGTGACTTTACCTTTAGGATAGCTTTGAGAGCTAAAGAAGTTAAAGCTGCTGAAAGCTGCTGAGAGTTTTTTCTTCTGACCAATTATTGGTCATTTCTGAGAATTGGCAGCAGTTTTAACCATCAAGAAGTGAGATCAACTTGTGAACACCACCTTAAGATGTAAAGCCAGAGTTCTCTTGTTTTCTTTAGTTTCCAGCTTCTGAGGAAATAACAAAGCTCCGTCTCAACCTCTCTCCCCACCCCCAGCCCCCCGCTCCAGGCCAGACAAAGCCGCAAAAAGCAAGGAAGAGAAAGGGAGCCAGCCAGCCTGACTTGGTTTGCAGTTTCTGCTGCTGAACTGAAACCTGACACCATGAACATCTGCAACTTTCCAAGACTTTAACTCTTTTACTACCTCGATGAAATTTACAGATTACTCCTTTTCCCAGAAAAGGAAAAAGAAAAAAGAAAGAACTATAATCAACATGAAAAAGACATCATAAAACCATCAAAGACAGTGAAAAAAAGAGTTAAGTTTTAGATAAAGAAGAGAATAAAGAGATGCTTTAATTAAGCTGAAATATTTTTCTGTTAAAGCTATAGAAATGGACAATAGTGTTCTGAAAAAAACCCTTTAATTCATGACAGAGTATATTGAAAAGAATGGAGTGTTCAAAGTGTGAATTTTGAGCAAAAAGTGGAGTAGTTGTGATAGAGTGAAGTGCTGGAACAGAAGGGAAGAAGTAATAGTTGAAGATTTGAGGCTGTTTGAAGCAAAGAAAAAACTTGTTTCCAGAGAAGCTCACAGAGACAAATAAAGAGGACTTCTTCCTTTAAATAACTCATCCTTAAAAATGACCTCCCTAGACTCATTAGACCCATAACACACCTCAGAGTGATGTGAAATAGGAAGAGAAAACTGATGGCAGATTTCCAGGCAGCTGGCATCAGAGAAATAGAAAGCTATAGCAGAAAAAGTTTTCTTGTGAGAAACTCCATAAATTAGCAGAAAAAGACTTCTGTTTCTCTACAAAGACTGATGAAAAGACTAGCAAAAACTGAGACTGTTTTAAACACCAAAATTCCAAAGTTTTTTGTCTCTATGTTGTCATGTAAACAAAAGAATAGTTAAGTAGTGAGAGAGAAAGGAGTTTTCTGGATGTTTTAATCTGATTTTCTTATTCTTGTAGTTTTCTTAATAAACTTTCTTTCTTCCTTTTAAGTTTTAAGCCTGTTTTGCTCTTGTTCTAATCCATAACTCACAGCAAAAAATAAGTAAGTTTTCTAGTGATTTTTTAGTTACTGCTTTAAAACCACAACAACAGTTCTGCAGTCTATGGTATTTTTCAACTAGTCTTTGACTGTTTCCTAAAGGTCACTTTGAGATCTGCAGGATTTTGAATCGCAACCCACTCAGAAGAATTGGTGGGTGTCGCTGCTGGATCCAATTTATCATCGGGAAGTGGTACAGGTCCTTTAATCCTGGTGATATGAGTCCAGCCCTTTTCCTGGGTCCGTACTGTGATGTGGGTGGTAAGCAACACCTGGAAGGGACCTTCGAATTTTGGAGTTAGTGGGATGCCATACCACGACTTAACCAATCCCCAATCCCCAGGGTTAATCTGATGGGCATTGGTGTCAAGGGGAGAGGTTTGGGAAAGGAATCCCTTTTTCCTGAGATTTTCTAATGTCCTTCCAATAATTCCTAAGTATTTACGTGTTATTGCCTCTCCTTCTGAGTAATCTCCTGCACTGTATGGTGTTATCAGGAAAGGGAGCCTGAACATCATCTCACATGGGGAGACCATGTGAATTTATAACACCAAGGTCTGATCGAAGCCTCGCCCTAACTTTTAAGAGGGCAAGGGGTAGACACTTGAGCCAGTTCATTTGGGTTTCAGCCATTAATTTGGTCAACACATTCTTTAGGGTTTTGTTCATCTTCTCCACCCTCCCTGAGCTCTGGGGGTGCCATGGAGTGTGTAATCTCCATGTCATTCCCGGAGCTCTGATTGTTGCTTGTAACACTGGGGCAATAAAATGTGGCCCTTTGTCTGCATCGAGGTTATTAACTAGCCCATATCTGGGAATGATATGCTCTAATATTATTTTGGCAACCACTTCTGCTGTTTCTTTCTTAGTTGGGAAGGCTTCTACCCAGTGAGTAAGATGATCAACTATTACTAATAGGTGTTTGTAACCTTGTATAGGAGGCATCTCTGTGAAGTATGCTTGTGTGTTTTGGAAAGGTCTAAAGGTTAGTTCTTTCCCTCCAGGCTCAGTTTTCCTCATTACCTTCTGGTTCACCTTTTGACAGATTATACACCCTTTGGTGTCATCTGAAAAGACAATCTCTGCCACTGCCATTTCTCTCAGGCGTTGGATCCCTTGTTCAATGGTTTTCCACTGTGTTTGCTGCATGTAGAGATCATCTACACACAGATATCTTTGGGCTGCACTTTCCAGGACCCGTGCCCAGAGACTGGGAGGGTTAGCTCCCCTCATCATCTCCTGGTCGATAACCGGATCGTGTGACAGGGATCCCAGATGCCTCGCTTCAGTGCCATCCAGAACTGTAGCCTCACCTGCAGCATCCCACAGACGGACTAACTAACTAATTATAGATTCATCAGGTCGTCGAGCGTAGTCCTTCTTCAGGCCATGAAGGTCTTTCAGGGAAAAGAACTCAATATTAGCCTCTGATCTTGTGCCGGTTGCTTTGACTCTTGATTTTATGTCAGGAGGCATTGAGGGTCCTTCTCCTGCATCATCATCATCATCATCCACTGGTCAATCTGTTTTGTCTGTGCACTTTCCACTTCTTGTGCTAGTAGCAACAGCCATTGGTTGAGGCTTGCTGTCTGGTTTAGCTACCAGCTTTGTAACTGGGAGGTTGGCTGCAGCCTGAGTAATTGGGGTAACTGTTGATTTATCTCCCTGTCCCCTTTCTCCTGTTTGCTGCCCTACAGTATCCAGCAATGTACGATAAGCATATGCTAGGTCCCAGCTTACTGCAATGATCTTTTTTTCCCTTGGAATCATCCTGACACTTCTCTTTCAGGTATTTCCCCACCTCAGCTGGATTCTGAATTTGTTCGTGTGGAAAGTCCTAAACTATAGGGTCAGAAAATTGCTTCAGAATTTGGCCCATATCCTCCCATTCTCCACCCCACTCAGGATTTTCCATGCCTGGTTCAGGGGTCTCATCAGTCCCTCTAGAAATCTCAGCCCTCATTCTAGAGAGGCTGAAGACTGTACAGAGGAAACTTACCAGATTAAATGCCAGAAAGATGGTCTCTTTAACATTCAGGGGAAACTGAACAATCTCCAATAGTGATGTAACAGATTCAGAGGAGAAGAAGGAAAGGAAATGTTGAAAAGCCTCATCCCCTGCTCCTCCTCTAACAAACTGGGTGCATAACCATACCCATGAATCCTTTGTACCTGGAACAGACTCCAGCACCTGAATAAACTTCTTAGAAATCCTAATCACTAGGCCCCGCCCAATAGCTATTCTAATCCGTGCCCCTCTACTGTAAAAGCTATGTGTTAGGGAAAATACCAGGGCTAGTTGTGGATAAGAAAATAAACCAAGGGACCATAAAGGTATTAAAACCTCAAAAAAGCCTAGCAACCAGAAACACATGAAGGCCTGCACCCCAAAAGACTTTATTAATTCAAGCAGCATGGCTGGATGGCTAGGGACTGCTTTATCTTATCCCAATACAAAGTAATTGCCACTTCAGTACAATCAGTACAGGGTTTTTCTACTCTCTCGTGCCCCACATTGGGCCCCAATGAATGTATTTGTCCTGGTTTAGGGCAAATTTGGGAGAAAACTTCCAATGCCCCCACCCCCCCCCCGGGAAGCAAACCCACGTGGCACCTTTCTCCCATCCCCCAACTGGTTCGGGAAGAGATTTCTCTGAGAGAAGTGGAAAAAAACTGTTTATTTCACAGGCACAGCACTACCCAGCACAAGAACAGTATCAGATTACAAAACCTCTCGCAGCTCTGAAAAGATGACAAACTTCAGAGGGTCTCTTTCCTGTGGGTGTTCGCTCTGTTATCAGTCCCTCTGGTGCTGGAAAATGCTGCTGCCCAGGCTGGGCTCCCGGTAGTCCACGGCTGCAAGCTCCCGGTGCTCCCCCGAGTCCCCAGTCCAGAGCAGGTTCGATTTGTTTCAGAAAGGGGAAAGAAAACAGTCCAGGAAGACCTCTCTGCTCCGGCTAGCTGGAAAGCCAAGGCGATCTGTCTCTTGTTGTCTGTCTGTGCTGTAGTCAAAACCCTGTCCCGGGATGCGGGGGGAGCAAGTACAGTCTCTGATAACAGACTCGGTGGTTCTTCTCCACTCACTTTTACTCTTAGATGAAATTTTAAGAATACAAAACCTGTGTCTGGGTTAGGTGGACAACTGGGGATACAATTTAACATCATATTCAACCCAGGACATTTACTTCCCAAGATCTTACATACAACACATATGCCTAATCCCAGCACCTCCTGTCCCCATTCAATATTAAAATGAATCTATTAGTCCTGCACATGTGCACAATTCTTCTCTTGATTTGGGACTGTGGTCTCAAATTGAGTCAGTTGTCTTCAAAGGATGAAGTTAGGAAAATCTTTATCAGGTTTCTGTGACCCTTTGGCACGATCCAAGGTCCCCTGTTTGGTGATTGATTGGTATAGAGTCCAGGTGCTGGTCATTGTTCTCACTGGTTTCAACCTGTTCTTATAACGGTTCACTTACTCCACTTTCTTTTAGAAACCAGCTCATAATAGCAAGCAATGTAACAATTAGCTCTGGCTTAAGCATCTAATAATCATTAACCTATCATTTGCTTATCTGACTTAATCTAAGTTGCTTCTAACTCTTAGCTAAAATCTTAACTCTCCAAAAATCATGATTCATTTCCCCACTCCTTTTTAAAGTTAGTAAATTCTTTTACTAATATACAGATTCTTCTTCACCTAGCAAAGCTGTGTGGTAGGCGTACTTTAAGACCATACCGTATGCTCTTGATATTGAAGTTAAAGCTGCTACTCGCTTCAGCATTCTCCAATTTCATACAAGTATTATAACAGACAGAATCAAACTTAGACTAACTAAAATAAGCAAAACAGGAATTGAGTGAACCAAGGTATTAAGCAGACCGGTTGCCATTGGTGACCACCCAAAAAGCACATCCTACCAATACTGGGGTGGGCCTTCTTCTAACTTTTAAAATACTCTCTATATAATCTCTGTGTCATGATTCATCATAATTAAAGTTTTCTTCTCTTAATTTTTAATTTCTTTAAGAATTTATTTCAATTCATTGTGTTTCAATAATTGTGCAACTGAAGTTAAGTTCATCCCTATAGGCATAGGTGATTTCTTGCACAGTAGTCAAGTTTGCCTTTGTATGTTGAAGCAATATGACAGGTGCCTGATAGGAAAAATCACATCCTTCAAATTTTGACAAAGTTACAAATGCACAAGTTAAACTGACTTTCATTCACAATGATCTCATCTACCACTATAGTGGGGCATGCTGTACTAACACAGACACAACCTTGTCCTGTATGTACAAGCAGAGTTGTTTGATTAATGGGATGCATTTCAAAGGGACAAATGCTTTGCTCCCTATCCAAACAAGTATCTTTTATTATTACTTACATTGCCCTCACATATAAACCCCAATTGCTCCCTCATCGAACAGGATTCGAAATTAATGGTTCAGCCACCTTCCTTTAACTTTTTGTGCCCACATTCTGTCCCACCCTTCTATATTTTCTCTTTCTGGTAATATTTTAGACAACTTCCACTGTCTGGCACCTAATGCCAATAAGGAATATTGTAAAGGTTGTTTCAGTTTAACTATATCACTGTCAATTACTGTCAATTTGTCCATTAATACTTCCAAATCCATGGTGTTTAGAACCCCTAGTCCCATCCCAAATAATTCAGTAAGGTCTCTCTTCTGTTTGGACATACAAGGTTTACGCTGCTGCAGCCAGGTGGTCAAATCCAGAAAAGAGGTCCTTAAAAATGGAGCACACTCGGGCCGAATATCAGACCTGCATTGCCATCTCTACCCGTTTCAATGACCAAATTGGATTAACCAGCGGTTTTTGAATGCCTGTCTTCTTAACAGCATATGGCCCAATTTTGGTAATTATGGGGGTTATAAAGTGTCTTGACTCATCCGTTGTGGTTCTTCTAATGTTAGCACTGGTCAAGGTGGTTATCATAACTTCATCTTTTAGGGGAGCACTACAAACTTGAGTTATATTAAAATTAATCTTCAGGTCTTTAATTGCACGTCCTTCTATTTTGAGCCTAAACTCAGAAGAGTTAGTTAAGCATTTGTCACAGCATTCAGGGCCAATTCAAATAGGTTTCATGTGTTTCTGATGAGATTCAAGGAATCCATCTTGGACAAATGCATATTCACAATCCCCAAACATTTCTTCCTTCCCACACAGTTGCATTTGTAACTTTTAGCATCTGAATCAGACACTCACGTAATTCAAAATCATAAGCTTTTCTTTTGCACTCATATATACCAGACACATTTTATACAAGTGGTGCTGCATTAGCTGTGGCTAGAGAGATGAATGTAAATGTCACAACTCTCCAGGCTATAATTACTTGATTATCCATTACAACTACAAACTCTTCTCTTTTTCAGAGAGTTGCTATATTATACTTACTATTCCACCCATACTCTTATGTATTTTCCTGAGAAAGCTTTTGTTTCAGTTCATTATCACCCAGTATAACTTTCCAGAGTCCTTCAGGAGCCTTCTTCACTCAGGAGTGATGGATCCAGGTGCTTTGTTCCTTGATCTCGATTGCAGTAAAGGTGGTGAGGAGCACTTGGAATGGTCTTTCCCACTGTGGTTCCAAAGCTTTTTCTGCAAAAGACTTAACATATACATAATCCCCAGGCTGCACATCATGTACTGGTCCATCTAATTCTCTGCTTCGAGCCCCAGCCACATGTTTCTCAATTTCTCTAAGCTGCTTGTTTAGGGCTATCATATATCTGTGTAGGGTTTCTTCCCCTACCTGAGTGAATGTTGTTCCTTCTTGAATTCCATATGGCCTTCCATACAATATTTCAAAAGGGCTTAGTTTTTCTTTTACTCTTGGCTTAGTCCAAATTTGTAATAATGCTAATGGAAGAGCCTGAGGCCAAGGTAGCTTTGCCTCTTGTGCCAATCTTATAATTTGCTGCTTAATCAAATGGTTCATTTTCTCCACTTGGCTGCTTGACTGAGGATGATATGGAGTATGAAGTTCCCAGTCTATGCCTAAATGGTGGCTAATTTGCTGCACAATTTTTGAAAGAAAATGTGGCCCCCTATCTGAGGACATTGTAGCTGGGACTCCAAAGTGTGGTATTATTTCTTGTAACAATGCTTTGGTTACCTCTTGTGCTTTGGCAGTTCTGGTAAGGAAGGCTTCTGGCCACCCTAAAAAGGTTCACAGTAGTAAGTATCAGTACCCACCTTTCTTGGGTAATTCTGAAAAATCCATTTGCCCTTGCTGCCCAGGTCCATATCCTTTCCCAGTTTGCCCAAGCCTTGGTTTAGGAATATTTTTGGGATTAGTTTGGAGGCAAAGGCTGCATTGTCAAGTCACCTGACTTACTGTACTTCGCAAGTTCCTGGCTATAATTCTGTCTTTCAAATAATTGTACAGAGCATCTATTCCCCAATGTGTTTTCTCATGTTCTGCTTTCACTAATGACCATAACATGTAAGAGGGGATCACAAGCCTTCCTTTCCCTTCCTTTGTAATAGTGCACTCCTCTTGGTTATAACTTCCATTTTCTCTCAATAAATCTTTTGTCTTTTTACTATGCCTTGGCTTACCTTCAGTGGAAATTTAACCATCTGGAATTAAAGCGGACTCAACTGTCTCAACAATCACCTCACCTTTAGCTGCTTCTTTTGCCTTTCTGCCCAGCAGCTCATTTCCTTCTTCCAATTCAGAGCTCACTTGTTGGTGTGCCTTGATATGCATGATGGCTACCTTTTCGGGTAACTGGACTGCCTCCAACAGTTTTATTATCTCTTGTGCATATTTAATACTTTTTCCTTGTGACTTCAACAGTCCTCTTTCTTTCCAGATGGCTCCATGTGCATGAATTTCCTCAAAAGCATTTCCTGGAGTCTGTGTGAATATTTATTTCTTTCCAATTGCCAGCTCTAAAGCCTGGGTTAAGGCAATTATTTCAGCCTTCTATGCTGTGGTATTGGTTGGTAATGGTCCAGACTCTATTATGTCTCGACTCATGGTAACCGCTTACCCCGGGTGTCTTTTTCCACTGCTGACATAACTGCTTCCCTCAGTAAACCAGGTCTCAGTGTCCTTGAGATTTGGGTGACCAGAGTAGGTGGCTTGGATGGTCTCCAGGCAATCATGGATCACCAGTTCTCCCATGCTACCACTGAGGAAAGGAAGCTGGGTTCACAATATTAGTTACTGCAATTTCTACATCATCTTGTTCTACCATAATGGCTTGATATTTCAGGAATCTCAGCAGGGAAAGCCAGTGTCCACCTTTTACCTCCAGGACCGCTGACACTGCATGGGACACTAGCACAATCCTCTTCCGGCCTAGGGTGAACTTGTGTGCTTCTTGGACGTTCACTGCCACTGCTGCAATGGCTCTGAGACACCCCGGCCACCCTGTAGCTGCTGCATCCAACCGCTTGGAGAGGTAGGCGACTGCCCGGCGATACAGGCCCAGGTCTTGTGCTAGTATTCCCAAGGCAATCCCCTGCTTTTCCTGAGAGAACAAAAGGAATGGTTTACTCACATCTGGAAGTCCCAGGACTGGAGCTGTCATGAGGGCCTTCTTTAGTTGGTCAAAGGCTCACGTTGCTTCTTTTGTCCATTGGAGGTTTCTGTTTCCTTCTGTAATCACGGCATCTAGGGGTCTAACTAACAGCCCATAATTGTAAATCCACAGTCTACACCACCCCATCATGCCCAAAAAGGTTCTCAGTTCTTTTACTCTCTGGGCTTTTGGGGTCTGGCATATTGTTTCCTTATGGTTCCTAAGGTTCTTTGGCCAGCAATAACCTCATAGCCCAAATAAATAACTGTTTGTTTCAATATCTGGGCTTTCTTCTGGGATACTCAATACCCCTGCAGACCCAAAAAGTTTAGCAGGCTTACCGTCCGCTCCACACATGCCTCTTGAGTTTTGGGAGCTATCAGGAGCTCATCCAAATTCTGTAATATCTGTCC
Source organism: Poecile atricapillus (assembly GCF_030490865.1). Taxonomy (NCBI): domain Eukaryota; kingdom Metazoa; phylum Chordata; class Aves; order Passeriformes; family Paridae; genus Poecile; species Poecile atricapillus. Next base: position 5,008,108 of record NC_081257.1, read on the forward strand.
TTCTCTTGATGGAGCTTCCCAGGATTCCAGATCTTTTGCCAGTTGTTCTCCAAATATTGTGGGCAAGTTCTTGTAGCCCTGTGGGAGTACACACCACGTGAGCTGAGTCTTGTGTCCAGTTTTGGGACTTTCCCATTCAAATGCAAATATTTTCTGTCTGGCCTCATGGAGAGGAAGGCAAAAGAAAGCATCCTTTAAATCTAGAAGAGAAAACCATGATAGTTCAGGTGTTAAACAAGTTAACAAAGTGTCAGGATTGGCAACCACTGGCTACAAATCCTCAGTTATCCTATTAACAGCTCCTAAATCTTGTACTCTTCAGTATGACCCCTCAGGCTTTTAAATGGGTAGTATAGGAGTATTGAACTCCCACTGACATTCTCTTAATAACTTCATTTGTCAAATATTTACAATTACAGGACTAATTCCTTCTCTGTCTTCTTTCTTTAAGGGATATTGTCTAACTTGAACTGGCTCTTTTCCTTCCTTAAGTTTCACTTGCACTGGGAGTGCATTCTTTGCTCTCCCTGGTATCTTAGAAGCCCAAACCCCAGGAAATACCGGATCCACTCTTTTTCTATAAATTTCACCTTCACTTTCAACTTTAGCCTCATTAGCCATCAACAGCAAGCTTAGCAATTTCACATATTGTTGAATCTTAACCTCTAAAGTAATCTCCCCATTTTTAAATATTATTTTTGCCTCTAATAGTTCCTTTCCAGATCTCTACCCAAAAGTGCTGATGGTGCACTGGGCATATATAAAAACCTGTGAATTCCCCATTGTTTCCCAAGTTTATATTTCAATGGCCTGCAAAAATAGGCTCGTTCAGATTGGCCAGTGGCTCCCTTTACCATAACATAATCATCTGTTATGGGTATTAAAGCTTTATTTAACACAAAGTATGTTGTTCCCATGTCTATCAAACACTCTCTCTCTTTTTCTTTGTTCCCTAGTTTCATTTTTACCAGAGGGTCTCCTAAGGTAAGATCCTCTGGCCCACCTCAGTCTTCCTTAACATGAGCAAGCACTGCCTCCCCTTTTCCATCTCTAATTCTTTGATCATCACCTTTTCTTTGTTCTGGACACTGGCTTTTTCAGTGTCCAGTTTTCTTGCAGTGTGCACATTGATCTCTCCCTAGCCATGGGGCTCTTGCTTTTGCAACCCTTGTCCACGCCTCCCTTGTTCTTCTTCTTTTACTACTGCTACTAATTTTCTCATCCCTTCTTTACACTCTTTGCGATTGATGAAACTCTCCATGCCTATTTTAGCCAAATCTCCAAATCCATGCTGTTGGCTTCTGAAGTTTTTATCTGATGTTCCTTGTCGATTGTCCTAAAAATAAACCCACTAGTTGTTGTGTCCCTTCCTCAGACTCAGGACCTAAAGTCATATGGCAACGCATTGCATCTCCTAAATGTTCTAAACATTCAGAAGGTGTTTCAGAGGGACCTTGTTTAATTGCATATAGGCCTGACCAGCTTATTGTTTTAGGAATTGACCTTTCCAACCTCTTTACTATAAAATATTGATAATCTTCTAATTTTCTCATATCATCATCATTATTACGATTCCACTGTGGATCCCGGAGAGGAAAAATTTCATTGATTCTGCTCTGTGTTATTCTGCAAGCATCTTCTGCTAAACCCCCAGCTACTTTCAAAAACCATTGTTTTTCTCTCTCTGTTAAGGCATCCAACAACAGCTGGAGATCTAACCAGTCAGGTCGATGCTGTTTAATCATAAACTTCAACCTCTTTGCCACACTTATTGGGCCACTTCAATAACATTTAGCAATCTTTTCCCTAACCTCTAAATCCATTGTAGAAAAAGGGATCTTAACTAGCATTGTTTTCCCTTCAGGATTTGCTGCCTCCCTCAAAGGTGCTTGTATAATTTCTTTGGTTTGTTTCTGAGTCCGGGTTGTTGTAGGACCCATTGGAGAGGGCTCCTCTTCCTCACTGTCACTGCTAGGCAGCAGGGAGAAATTAAAGAGTAAGTGGAGTAGTTAAAGTCAAAGGGATCTCCCAACTCTTGCTCCAGTGGGTCGGCTGGGTACACCTTACGTACAGGGTGTGTACGGCGTTGATTTATGGAGCATGTACTGCAACATCATTTTAGCTTGGCCTTATTGTCTTTTTCCCAGGCCAATACCAAGGGGTCCAAAGGGGCCCTAAGCCCAAGGTTTCTCTGCCACTCAGGGTGGTTCCAGATGCAGAAAAACATGTCAACATACGTCACCTCCTCCCGTTTCCGCTCCTGTCTCAAAAACAACATAAGCTGCAAAAGAGTCTCCTAATGTAAAGTTCCATCTGAGGGCCACCTGACGCCCCCCTCAAGCTTGTAAAGTGGCCACCACTGAGGAGAGAACTTAACAAGGGCCCTTTTATTCTCTGTACACCCATACTCTGCAAGCTCCTTCCAATGTGCCAAAATACACCCTCAAGGACTAGTTTTAGGGATCTCTTTACTCTGGTTACTTCCCATCACTCCTTAACAAGAATCAGCACTTTATTCTGATCCCTATTGTCTCCTCCTTTGCTTTCTGTCTCACTTCCAACCAAACCTAGCTTCATGGATCCGTACAGTTCTTTCTCAGTCTTTTTCCCGCACAGCCCTCAGCTCAGGTACTGAATGTGACATTCCACACACCAGCTTCAAAATCTTCGGTTCTAAATCAACTCCATCTGTCAACACTGGGTACACTCTCTGTACTGATTAGCAAAAGAACAACAGTAACATCCTGCACAAATGTTACACTGCAACAGCACCCATGCACAAAAAGCTCTAGATGCACCAAAAGCTGCAGGAAAATACAAGCTATTCCATTCACTCCTTGATTTTCTAAATTCTCCACAGCCTGCTCTTCCCAATCCAAAGACACAAGTCCCCCAGCAGATGTCCAATAGAAACCTTCTAAATATATTCTCTCATTTCCCCTATCTATCCACTGTTACCTCTGTCTCTCTTTTCCTTGCCTCCTTTGGGCTCTGTTCTCTGTGGATATATCTTTTCTTTGTCTCTCAGCCTTCTCTGGGCTCAATTCTCTGTGAATACAGCTTTCTATAGTCTCCCAGCCTCCTCTGGGCTGAATTCTTCTGTAGATACAGCCTTTCTATAGTTCCCCAGCCTTCTCTGGGCTGAATTCTCTGTGAATACAGTTCTTCTCTAATTCCCCAGCCTCCTCTGGGCTGAATTCTCCCGGGATCCTCCCTCGTGGGGAGTTCCACTTATCTCAGTTCTCATTATTTGAAGTAAACTCTGGAGCTCGTTAGAATCTTGTTTCTCGTGTTTATTGAAGGATCCTCACAAAAGTTAACAGGTTTCTTCAGGCTGGTTACAAGGTTAATCTTTGCAATTTGGTACATTTCTTTCTTCTGATGGTACAAACAAGGCCTTGTGGCACACTTCATGTCTGATACACAAAATGGCCCCGAATTACGCAGTTCTTTTATCTTTATACCTATTTTTACCCAATTAACAATAGACACGTATATTATTTTTCTTAATGACCCAATGACCCATCACCTCTGTGATGCACTGCGGCATTTTCTATCCAATTACTAACTATTACCCAAAAACCTCCAGGAGCAGAACATGAAGAAGAAAGAAAAAGGACAAGGGACAACACCCTAAATCCTCCATATTGTCTCCTGTTCTCTAAACTACTTTTTCACCCAGTGATTTAAGAAACTTTCTAATCTACACACCTACCTTTCTTATCTAACTTTAGCATTTGTTTTCATGTATTACTATGAAAACATGCTCATGAATTTCATGTTATATGAAATTCAGTGTTTTCTTGAATCTCAGAACTAAACATTAAAAGCAAGGGCACACAGTCTGTATTTCAGACTCCAACATCTGCCCCTCTCTTTAAAAAAAAATTAAAAAAAATCAACTCAAAGCTTTTCTTTGATTACTTTTCAAGAAGGGTTATTTTTCCTTTACTCATGCCTTATGCACCAACAACAGAACTGCTGCTCTGTTCTACAGAGCACTCTATCTCTAGTTTTAATCATCAGTTAACTAACTACCCAAAGCTAGAGAAATAGATCTAGGTTGCTTACTTGACCAGTAGCTTAATTTGTCTAATTGCTCTAAAGTTTCTGCTGAAGTTAATTGAATTGAAAGCTAAGTTGTTATAAATCTCTATCTAAAATTTCAAAAGTTAAACTCTTCACAATCAGGTGTGACTGAGATTGATATAAGATCACACTAAGATGTTGCCTCTTTGTATAGAGCATGATTTGGAGTAACATTCATTATCTCATCTTCATTCTGTTTTAACACAGAAAAATTGGATATTATACTAGAATCTATTTTCTGAGATAAGGTATACTTTTCTTTGAGTTATCTAAAAGAAGTGATGCAGGTGAAATTGCATCACAAAGTGATCAACAAAATGATATAGCTCAAGGGTGATACCTGATTCACCTTCATATTCAAGGACTTTATCTCTCGTGCAAGATTCTGAATCTTGACACAATTCACACCATGCTTTAACAAATGAGGCTTTAAAATATCGACTTTCCCACTGTTTCACATGAAACCCAAAGTTCATTGTTCTTGCATGTTGGATCCAAGCTGTTCCGCTGTTGACTGTGGTCTTGATACAGTTCACATCTGCATGCTCGCTCTTCTGCTCTTTGGGCTGTCTGCTTGTCTTTGCAGCTGATGAGTTTCCATGTTCTTTACTAGGAAGTTACTTTTGCTTTGGACCTGTGAATACACAAACATACACTTTCCTCCAAATTATTAATTGAAATAGATTTTTTAATTCTCTTGCTTTTAAACTTTTGACCAGAACTTAAGAGATCTCTCTCAACTTTGCTTGAGTACTGTTAGAACAATACCTAATAATTGATGGAACTGGCTTCGTAAAAGACTTGTTTAAAAAGGACTGTTCAAGAATTGTTTGCAATAGATGTAAAATCTTTATGCTTTTTCCAAAAATTTAAGATATATAAGGTTTTTATACTTCCGAGGCATAGCCTTGGTCCCCCCCTTTTTCTTTATATAATTAAGGTATTTGGTTTTTTGTTATGAAAATGAAAAACCATCAAAGTAAAACACTTGCACATGTATACACATAGGAAATAACACTTTTACAGAAATCAAAACTTATTAAGAAGATGCATAATTAATATTATGCGATATTAAACTTATCTAAATAATCTGTAATATGAGTTGATAAATGTACTAAATATATACTCTCATCCCAGAGTCTGCCACAGCCGGTAAATCAAGAGAAGATTGGAAAATCATGTCCGGATAACAATTTTCCAAGCCCAATGTAAAATCCAGCTGCTATATTAATTCACTAATTGCCAAGTCAAATTGACCTGAATATTGTTTTGATGCAGAAAACTTCTGGGTTTATTGGTAAATTTTCCATCCAGGTAAAGTCAAGGCTTGGCCAGAGCCTTAGGCTTCATCTGGAAAGATGTTTCCTAACTCATTTTCAAAGCAAGGGGTTTAAAAATAACAACTATAAGATGCTTAAAACACAGCAAACTTTTAAAAAGCATTTGTATAAAGCAAATGACAAGAAGCCTTAGGTACCAGATCAATTAAACCATGCAGCAGTTGGTTTAATCTGAAGTTTCTCTCATGGCAGCTGACCCTCAGCAATGGTACATCTTCTTAAAATTCTGAAAACACTGAAAAATAAGAAAGCTATAACAATAGCAATAACAATATATCAACAATATAACAATATAACAATAATAATATAACAACAAACAATAGAACTCTCAATGAAGTCAAAGGTGTCACTGACTGCATTCACTTCTGTCCACAAGCAGGTGTTCATCTTCATCTTTTTAGGAAAATAACTATACTTTGCAATTTAAACAAACATCTTCAATAAAACATAAAGCAATTTAAATTTAAACCTGTTAGAAATTAATTATGATAAAAGGAAGTAACAAAACTTAACATTAAAAATTACCAAAGTTATAACTTAACTTAAAAACACTTAAACATAGTGAAATTTAACTTTGATTCATTCTATTAACTCTTAATCTATATCAGATGACAATACAACTTAATCTTACTCTATTATTATTAAAAAAAGGCAATTAAAAGTTTGGTATACACTTCTTTGAACACAATATAATAGGAATATTGATTCACTATAGAGATTATAGGGATGCAACAAATTTATCATTATTCTGTGTTATCTGGTTTTGAGAATAACTCATAATAATTGTAGATGTTATTAAAAATACCAATTCATAACAAGAATCTGCTTGGTACATGTTTACATTTGTTAGGATTTTTAGAATGCAGTTTCACTAGAAAAAAAATACAGCACCACAGATTTGGTAATTTGTTATTCAGCTTTTGTAGTACTTCTCAGAAACATTAAGTTTAACTTTTTAACTAAAATTCAAAATCCAAATTGATATATATGCTGTTATACATGTTTTTTTATAACAAAAGGACTCACATGAAAATTGCCTAATTATAAAAAAATACCAAGCAAATGGATAAGATATGGTTAACATAATTTTGAGATTACTGAAAACTGTATTGAACTAACTCCACAATACACATACTCAAATGAAAAGAAAGGTTAAAAATATAAGAAAACTTGTCATTCAATCCTTTTTCTGTAGGGTTAATCATATGATCTTTTAATTCAATTTTAAAGAAATGCTTCTTGCAGAAACTGACTGTAAGTACAGTAATAATGCTTGATGATCACTCCACATGATACAGTATTACATTATCAGTAGATGTATAGAGAAGATAACCTTTTCAAAACCTTCATATATTAGGAATACTGAAACAGAATAAAAATCTTTTAAATTTCTTGGGATGTATAAATATCATTTCCCATGCTATTTTGTAAAAACAAAACCAGCAGATATTATTAGAAATACAACATCTATATATATTTCACTATAAAATATCTATAAACTTTTTTGATCTATTTTTGAAGGCACTTCATTCAATAGAGACTTCTTTTTAAAACTCAATTATGATTACAACAATTTGCTGATTTACTAACAATACAATTTGCAAAGCTTCTAATTTTTGAATTGTCCAATTAAAACACTCTCTTTTTTGTCCCTCTCTGAGATGTCCAGCTTTCTGTTCCTTCATCGAAGTTGCTTGAGTTGTTTTACCGGTGGTTGTCATGGCGACAGCGTTTCTGGCTGCTGTGTACTATCAAGTGCTGCTTTTAAATCTGAGAAAAAACTCTAAAAACTTATATTTAGGAAGAAACTCCTTTTCAGGAGATAAATCCCTTTTTGGGTGACTGCTGTTTGTCCCAGAAAACGGACCCACGACCCTGAGATCAAGAGTCTCAGGCTCTGCCGGCTGAGCCAGCCGGGCTGATTTCCCGAACTTCACAGGCTCGGCTTCAGTGCCGAAACGCGCATGCGCGGCTCGACAGGGACCCCCGCCAATCTCCCCTCTGGAGGGCCGGGTCCTCCCCTTTATAGATCCCGGCTGTGCTTTCCCTCCGGGGTGTGCCTTTATAACTTTGGCCAGCCCCTTTTCTTTCGCTGTCTGTCTATGGCAGCGTTCTAATATATTTCTTTTTTCTAATCTCTCCCCCCTTCGCTCGGGGTCACTCCGCGGCGCGGCCATCCCGCCGTCTCCCGCCGCTCTTTGAAGCCTTTCCTCTTTGGGCAGCTTCTAACTCCGCCTGATGGGCGGGTATTTTCGGGGTTGCCTGCTGAGCAAATACCCCCCTCCGTGTCCCCTCTTGGGCAGACACACCTTTACCAGCCTTTTTTAACATCTCTGTGTTATTAAATTCGTCAGAGGGCGGGGTAGGCTCCTTCCCTCGCTCTGGCTCCTCTGACGTGCATGGAGGGTGCAGGGGGCTGTTCTAAAGGCGTGGTTTCAGAAACAGTGTGGAACTTTTCTAACTTTTTTTTTTTCTCCATTCCCCCCCCGCGATTTCTTCTAACTGTAATAATTCCAAAAAGACTCTATAGAAACCATCATATCTCTCCATGCAATTTTTTTAACCTCTAACAATATAACAAACTGCTCACTCTGCTTTCTGAAGTAACACAAGCTTCCCGGTGTTCAGTTTTCCCTCGCATTCCTCCCTCGTCCCCCCACGCTCTCTGAAGGGACAGGGGCAGGGGAACCACGCCGCTGGGGAATTATCTGGGTTTCCCGCGCTTTCAGAAAGGGCAGTTCATCTCCCCATATTCCCGGGGCTCTTAACTCTTTAAACATCATATCTATATTTTCCCCCAAATCCTGGGTTTAAACAATCTCTCTTTATAAATATCCAACCCCATTATCTAGACTGTATACAGCTTACCAGACCTGGCTATCTTCAGATTACCGACCAGCAGAATCCAGTGTTCCGAGTCCAGGGCCCTTGGAATTTCGGAATGTGATAGCAGATGTTTTTCTCCAGACGGATTTCTTTCAGGAACTGGTTGCTGTGATCCTGCAGGTGTTGATTGAAGCTTCTGTGAGTTTGTCCTCACACGGGGCACCACTTGTTACCTCTGTCTCTCTTTTCCTTGCCTCCTTTGGGCTCTGTTCTCTGTGGATATATCTTTTCTTTGTCTCTCAGCCTTCTCTGGGCTCAATTCTCTGTGAATACAGCTTTCTATAGTCTCCCAGCCTCCTCTGGGCTGAATTCTTCTGTAGATACAGCCTTTCTATAGTTCCCCAGCCTTCTCTGGGCTGAATTCTCTGTGAATACAGTTCTTCTCTAATTCCCCAGCCTCCTCTGGGCTGAATTCTCCCGGGATCCTCCCTCGTGGGGAGTTCCACTTATCTCAGTTCTCATTATTTGAAGTAAACTCTGGAGCTCGTTAGAATCTTGTTTCTCGTGTTTATTGAAGGATCCTCACAAAAGTTAACAGGTTTCTTCAGGCTGGTTACAAGGTTAATCTTTGCAATTTGGTACATTTCTTTCTTCTGATGGTACAAACAAGGCCTTGTGGCACACTTCATGTCTGATACACAAAATGGCCCCGAATTACGCAGTTCTTTTATCTTTATACCTATTTTTACCCAATTAACAATAGACACGTATATTATTTTTCTTAATGACCCAATGACCCATCACCTCTGTGATGCACTGCGGCATTTTCTATCCAATTACTAACTATTACCCAAAAACCTCCAGGAGCAGAACATGAAGAAGAAAGAAAAAGGACAAGGGACAACACCCTAAATCCTCCATATTGTCTCCTGTTCTCTAAACTACTTTTTCACCCAGTGATTTAAGAAACTTTCTAATCTACACACCTACCTTTCTTATCTAACTTTAGCATTTGTTTTCATGTATTACTATGAAAACATGCTCATGAATTTCATGTTATATGAAATTCAGTGTTTTCTTGAATCTCAGAACTAAACATTAAAAGCAAGGGCACACAGTCTGTATTTCAGACTCCAACATCCACCAGCTTGCTGAATTCACAAACTCCCACAAGTCAAGCCCCAAACCACTCAGGCAAAGAGATTCCTTCTATTCATCTGGCCAGACTGATTTCTCAGACCAAAGCTACCCTTATTCTTGCAAGGGTGGCTTCAGATTATGCTGACTCAGGGCCTTGCAGTGCCCAGGTATCACAACTAAGCTCTGTTGAGCTTAGTTATCAGTTAAGAGTTTTAAAAATGAGTTAAGAGGCATCTTTCCAGTATAAAGCCTAGGCCCTGGCCAAGCCTTGACTTTACCTGGATGGAGAATTTACCAATAAACCCAGAAGTTTTCTGCATCAAAACAATATTCAGGTCAATTTGACTTGGCAATTAGTGAATTAATATAGCAGCTGGATTTTTACAGTGGGCTTGGAAAATTGTTATCTGGACATGATTTTCCAATCTTCTCTTGATTTACCGGCTGTGGCAGACTCTGGGATGAGAGTATATATTTAGCATATTCAGTAAATCATATTACAGATTATTTAAATTAGTTTAATATCGCATAATATTAATTATGCATCTTCTTAATAAGTTTTTGATTGCTGTAAAAGTGTTATTTCCTATATGTATACATGTGCACGTGTTTTACTTTGATGGTTTTTCATTGTCAGAACAAGACAGAGGATATTTTACCTTTGTTTACAAGAGAGGGGGAGGAAACAGAGGTTGCAGTTCAGAAGCATGGGAACACTATGTACGTATTTTAGATTTTGGAAAAAATGCAAAGATTATGTATCTATTGCAAATAATTCTTGAACAGTCCTTTTTAAACAAGTCTTTCACGAAGCCAGTTCCATCAATTATCAGGTGTTCTTCTAACAGAACTCAAGCAAAGTTGAGAGAGAATTCTTTGGTTTCTGTCAAAGGTTCAGCAGCAAGAAGATTAAAAATTCATTTCAATTAATAATTTGGAGAAAAGTGTATGTTTGTGTATTCACAGGTTCAAAGCAGAAGTAACTTCCTAGTGAAGTTACATGGAATACATGGAAACTGATCAGCTGCAGAGACAAGCAGACTGCCCAAAGAGCAGAAGAGCAAGCGCGCAGATGTGAACTGTATCAAGACCACAGTTGACAGCTGAACAACTTTGATCACACATGCAAGAGCAATGAACTTTGGGTTTCATGTGAAAGTGTGGGAAAATCGATATTTTAAAGCCTCATTTGTTAAAGCACGGTGTGAACTGTGTCAAGATTCAGAATCTTGCACGAGAGTCCTTGAATATGAAGGTGAATCAGGTATCAAGCTTGAGCTATATCATTTTGTGGATCACTTTGTGATGCAATTTCACCTGCATCACTTCTTTTAGTTAACTCAAAAGAAAGTATACCTTATCTCAGTGAAAATAAAGTATATTTGTATAATATTCAATTTTTCTGTGTTAAAACAGAATGAAGATGAGATCATGAATGTCACCCCAAATCATGCTCTATACAAAAAGGCAACATCTTAGTGTAACCTTATATCAATCTTAGTCACACCTGATTGTGAAGAGTTTGACTCATGAAATTTCAGATAGACATTTATAACAACTCAGCTTTCAATTCAAGTAGCTTCAGCAGAAACTTTAAAGCAATTAGACAAATTAAGCTACTGGTTAAGTAAGCAACCTAGATCTATTTTTCTAGCTTTGAGTGGTTAGTTAACCGATGTTCAAAACTGGAGGCAGAGCGCTCTGTAGAACAGAGCAGCAGTTCTGTTGTTGGTGCATAGGGCATGAGTGAAGGAAAAATAACCCTTCTTGAAAAGTAATCAAAGAAAAGGTTTGGGTTGATTTTTTTTTTTTTTAATTTTTTTTTTTTTAACGAGAGGGGCAAATGTTGGCATCTGGAATACAGAGTGTGTGCCCTTGTTTCTGATACTTAGTTATAAGATCCAGAAAAACACTGAATTTCATATAATATGAAATTCATGAGCATGTTTTCATGGTGATACATGAAAACAAATGTTAAAGTTAGAAAAAGCGAAAAGTGTAATTGTGTAGATTAGAAAGTTTTTTAAATCACTGGGTGAAAAGGTTAGTTTAGAGAACAGGAGACAAGATGGAGGATTTAGGGTGTTGTCTCTTGTCCCTTCTTTCTTCTTCATGTTCTTCTCCTACAGGTTTTTGGGTAATAGTAAGTGATTGGATAGAGAATGCCCCAGTGCATCACAGAGGTGATGGGTCATTGGGTCATTAAGAAAAATAATATACGTGTCTATTGTTAATTGGGCAAAAATAGGTATAAAGATAAAAGAACTGCATATTTTAGGGCCATTTTGTGCATCAGACACGAAGTGTGCCACAAGGCCTTGTTTGTACCATCAGAAGAAAGAAATGTACCAGATTGCAAAGATTAACCTTGTGTAGCCAGCCTGGAGGGACCTGTTAAGTTTTGTGGTGACCTTCTAATAAACATGAGAAACAAGATTCTAACGAGCTCGGGAGTTTTCTTCAAATCATAAGAACTGAGATAAGCAGGGCTCCCCAATGTGGGAGGATCCCAAAAGAATTCAGTCCAAAGGAGGCTGAGAAATTCAAGAATAAAAAGAAAAATACAGAAGAGATGCAGCAGAAACAGAGAAACTGAAAAAGACTTTATAGAGAAAAGTTACAAGCTCTTATCAAGGGCTTCTACTCCTCCTTGCCAAACTATCCTTTGTCGGTCCTCAATCTACTTCAAAAACATTCACGTCTCAGCTCTCACAGACTAATCAGCTCCTCCAAACAGACTACTTCTACTGCTTCACTCAGTATGTACTGCACTTACAACTTTTGACACAGGATAGCAGTGTTGCCTCAAAAATACACCACAGCTTGCAAAACAAATTCAAGTCACTTACACACAAAGCGTCTCTTCCATGCAGACTAACGCCACCATCTTATTATTCTCACGGGAAACACTTACAAACACACTATACTAAAGCACTCAACCTCAATATCTCAAATTTCACAGACAAAAACACCCAAACAGCTCTCGGAGTTCAGACCCTTTTAAAATGAACATTGCCTGTTACAGTAAATGCTGTCCCCTGTTAAAAATAAACGAGGCTGGTAACTTCCAAAAGGTAAGCATGTTTATTGGGAACAATGAACAATTGGAAATGAGGCCCCAAGATAAGCCCAGGGCCAGTGTGACAAGCCAGAGTAACAATAAACGGACTGACACCTGGGGTGCTCCTTAGGACTTCAAATTCCACAGGAGGAGCAGGTGCTGAGCACCCGGGGGGGCTTCAAAGTCTTCCAGTCTCCTGGATTGGTGCATTTCTCAATCCTCCTGCTGGCTGGTCTCTTTTCTGTTCACTGGTTGGTCCACACTGCTGTGCAGTTCTGACCAATCATTTCAGAATAAGTCCATTCTGTTGGTTTGCTCGTTCTCCAGTCACACTTTAGGGTATTGTCGTCATCCCTTTTTCTCCATGAGGCAATATTCTAGGTTTCTCCTGTTAAATCTATTTGATCCTTTCTACACCCCATCTAGTGGTTACATACCTGTAAATCAGCACATTTAACTTAAATACTCAGTACATTAATTATATCATTAAAAATTCATAACTTTTTAACATTTATTAATTATATTATTAAAAATTCCTAACTCCACCTACGAAAGCCAACTTATCTATAACACCGTGACAGCTCTCCCTGCCCAAGGGGACAGAGCCAGGCTGTTGCTATATTTTATATATTAGTAAAGGCCTGTATGCACAAACCAGCCTTTGAAGTAAGTCGTGATATTAGGGACTAAAGTCCTTGAAACCTTCATGCAGAAGAGAGAGTAAAGCAAAACAATATCCCTGTGTGTAAGAGAAAAAATGTAAACTGTGTGTGTTAGCCAATAGTAGCTTGCTCTGCCTGCAGACCCTGTAGAACCCTATAAAAGGTGTGCTAAAGATAGAAATAAACGGCATTCACAATTACTTCTGTGAAGACTGGTGAAGAGCTGGCGGTCTCTCAATATTTGGCGCTCTGAAAGGGACACCCTGCGGGCAGGGGGGCTTCAGTGGAGCCACGCACGGTGGGACGGAGCCTTGGACCGAGGTTGGTGGAGCGGATCTGAGTGCAGACAGATGCTGCCTTGGATCGGTACCAGATAGGCGGCTCACGAATCAACGGGCGTGAGTCACTGGGGGAGTCCGAAGGCAGGGGCGTGGTAGAAGGCTCGCAACCTTCCCTCCTGCCGCGAGCCGTTAGCATGGATGTGGAATTTGCAGCGGCAGATAAACTGCTTCTCTGCATCCTCGTTAAACGAGGCGGAGCAGCCAAGAAAAAGGACCTGGATATGCTCATTATATAGGCTAATTGTCATGAGCATTTGCAGTGCTCACTGCTTTTTGCGGTGCAAGAACGGACTGATATATCGGCTCTGATATGGGAAACTACAATTACGGAAAAGAGCGAGGACACTGTGTTTCTCGGTCGAACTTGGCAAATTGTAATTAATACCTTAAAAACCAGAAAAGTGAGATATGCTGAGGCTGTGAGCCCCGTAATTCTCCCTGCGTCACAGCGGCAGATGCCTTTATCTCCCACCGCTGGGAAAGCTCTCCTATCTATGCTGCCCATGGAGAGAGGGAGGGAGAGTCAAAGAGAGAAAATAATGAAAAAAAAAAAAAAGTTCCACAGCGAACGCTGAAACAATGAACAGAATCTGTTCAGTTATGGCAGGATGTGATACATCCAGAAATATTTGCTTCATTTTTGGAGTCCCTTTTAGCATTACAACCTTATTGAAGTTCCATCTTTACCACCCTGGAAGAAAAGAAGCCAAATTTAGATTGGTTTCCACCCGAACCAGGGGGACATGGGGGAGCAAGGTGGGCGCAGAGCACCCTGGGGTGCTTCTACACCCTGGGGGTAGAAGCAGCGCAAGAAAAGTTCCAAGGCCACGCTGATAAGCTGCGAGGATCGCCGTTGTTAACATCTGGCCGTGAGAGACTTTTCCTGTAACATCGCCTGCTTTTGTAAAATCGTGCCCTTTTTTCCTCTATCAGCGAACAACAAGAGAGATTGAGAGAAAAAACTGCATTTGTTAAAGTTAACTTTGTGAGGTTTTTTTTTCTTTCTCTCCATTTTTCCTCTCTGCGAGAGTATGTGGAGAATGTGAAGAAAGATAAGAGCAGAGCTGCAGCAGCAGCAAAGTGGGCAGCTCACCCCCCCGCTCCCTCTCTAAGAAAAAGCAGGGGGATAGTACCCAGTTTGTTAAAAAGTCATGATTTATTGGGTTTTCAAAATGTTTTTATATACCATTGTAGAGTTAAGTTTGTGTTTTAAGTAATTATGAGTTCATGCAATTGCAGTTTTTAGAGTTTTACTGGAGAAATTATTGTGGTTTTTCGAAAGTTAAAAAAAAAAAAAAAAAAAAAAGTGTTTAACAGAAGTTGCCTTGCAATAATTGGTTTTAGAACCTAAAGTTAAAACATGGTGTGATTTACAGCTTGTAGGAAAACCTTTCAATTAATGTTATCTACAGAAGAGATTTGTGGTTTAAAAAATAATTAGTTAAGAGAACTTTGCTGTACAAGACAAAGTTAAGTTAGAGCATATGTTAGCCATTTGCTTGTTTTTTCCACAATTTTAAGAAGATAATTTCAATGTGAGTCCTTTTGTTATATAAAACACATATAACTGCATATATACCAATTTGGATTTTAGATTTTAGTTTAAGAATTGGACTTAATGTTTCTGGAAAAATGTAAATGTAGTACTCTTGAAAAGTGCTACAAAAGCTGGATGGCAACTTGCCAAATCCTGTGTTGTGGTTTTTCTCTAGAAAAGCTGCACTTTAAAATCCTAACCAATTTCAGCATATACTAGGTAAATTCCTGTTATGAATAAGTATTTTTAGTAACATTTGCAGTTATTGTGGGTTATTCTCAAAGCTAGATGACATAGAATTGTGATGTATTTGTTACATTTTTATAATCTTTATAGTGAATCCATGTTACTGTTATATTGTGTTTGAAAGGTATGTATCAAACTTTTAGTTGCTTTTTGTAGTAACAGAATAAGATTAAGTTATGTTTTCATTTAATATAGATTAAGTGTTAATAAAATTAAGGATAGTCAAGTTTTATAATGTTTAGGCTTGAATGTTTTTAAGTTAAGTTTTCTAACTTAGATATTCTTTTAAGGTTAAGTTTGTTATTTCCTTTTGTCATATATAATTATTGTTTGGTTTAGATATTGTTTGATTGAAATTGTTTTGTGCTTTGTTGGAGACACTTGTTTAAACTGCAAAGTATAGTTGTTTTCCTAGAGAGAGGAGGACGGCCACAGCTGAGACAGCTGTGATGGAACACTGGCAAACACCTGCTTGTGGATAGAAGTGAATGCAGTCTGTGACACCCTTGACTTCATTGGGAGTTCTATTGGTTGTTGCAATCTCTGCAGTTTTTGTTTGTCATAGCTTTCTTATTTTTGTTATTTTTTGTGTTATTTTGTTATTATTTGTGTTTCCAGAATTTTAAGAAGATGTGCCATTGCTGAGGATCAGCTGCCATAGGAGAGGCTTCAGATTAAACCAACTGCTGCTTGGTTTAATTGGTCTGGTACCTAAGGCTTCTGATCATTTGCTTTGTACAAATGCATTTTAACAGTTTGCTGTGGTGTAAACATCTCATAGCTGCTACTATTGAGAACCTTGTTTTAGAAATGAGTTAAGAGGCATCTTTCCAGTTTAAAGCCAGGCCCTGGCCAAGCCTTGACTTTACCTGGACAGAATGTTTGCTAACAGATCCAGATGTTTTCTGTACCAAAACCGTATTTGAGTCACTTTTTGACTCAACAATTTGACCCTATTAATATGACAGCTGGATCAATTTTGAAGTGGGCTTGGAGAATCATTTCCGGAAGTGATTACCCAATCCTTCACTGATTGTTTTGTTTCTGTTTGTTTGCTAACTATGGGATGCTGGTGCAGTGTTTTAGTAATTACTAGTAGTTTTATATTACATATCTTATTAATAATGTTTATGATTTAATTGATTTTTAACTGGTATAGGTTCTTAGTAATTGTGTATATGGTTTTGTGTTGATGTTGATGTTTATAACAGAAGTACATCTCATTTTTATCTTTTTTTAAGAAAAACGGGGGAAATGGATGCCCTAAAAGCATTTGGTTAGTGTAATTCATTAACTTCAAGGAGAGAAGTGTCTGTGTTTTGTTGGCAGGTTCAGAAAGGTCACCTGTCCATCTGACCAGACTGTGTGCCTCTGAACACACGAGATCCAGTGAACAGAGAAGTCATCACACAGCCTTGATACTCCAGACATGGATCAGAAGTGGAGCTGTCAGGACACAGTTGTGTCTGAACACTACACAGACAGTTGCCAACAGAAATTCTATGTTGTTATTATGATGTTGTGTCTCTACCAATTTTTCAGGTATCCTTTGTTTTAAGATTTAGAAGGATCTGAAGAACAACTTGAACATCAAAGCCCTCAGTCACCGATCAACTGCCAGCTGACATCACAGGAGCAGTGAAAGTTCCAGGACTGAATCGTGCTGGAGAAATTCTATAGAAGATCTAAGAGGTGTAGAGACTTCATTTAACTGTATATAAAGCAAATTGTAGTTGTGTGTTTACCCTTTTAGCAAATTGCTTTCACGCTTAGACTACATATATACCAGAGCACGTGTGTTAAAAGTAGTTAGATAATAGTTTCAGATAAAGAGTTTAGCCTGTGTAGTAATTGTTATGTTAGTATAAAGTATAAGTATTCCCCCTTCAAGAGGTAGTGTAAGCATCTTTGAAAGTTCATTTAACGATTGAAGCTTTAGCTGTGAGTTTGCAAATATGGTGTCATTTACATGGTAAAATGCTTATGGTAATTGTGTTGTGTATAGTCATGACCAACTGTCTGCTAACTAACATCCAAAAGTGACAGAACATATGGGTCACTCTGGCACACTGAACTGGCCAAAGGTCAATGTGTTTGAGCCTAGCCACCCCTGGAGATCCTTTCGCACCTGTCTCGTAGGAGTCCCTGAATGGGATCCTCCAGCATTTAAAGGTTTAATTAGTGATGAGACTCGACTGAATCGATTGGCAATGTTCCAAGAGTGCAGTCGCACTGCTGGCTTCACATTAAGACAACTTGAAGCCTGTTGGCAAGCAAAAATTACCAAAGTTCTTAATGTTACCATAGAACCCTCAGAAGAATTAGATTTGTTATGTTCCACCAATACCTCAGGTGGATGGATAATGTTTGAACCCCTGACAAAAAGTCATTCTAACAAAGTAATGCGGCACTGGGCTGCAGTCAACCCTATAGCTGATCTCATTACTACCATTGAAAGTAAAGCCTTTATTCGTGGTGCAATCTCACAGGACAATTACCAAAACGATCACCTAGTTCCATATTCCTAATCTGTGGAGATAGACCATGGAATTAGATTCCTGCTAATCCACATAGAAGACCCTGTTATCTTGGGAAACTCACTTTGTTCCACCCAAGCTTACATCTATTGTTGAATATAGCTAGCAAAATGAAGAACATCAAACAGTCAAAGCGAAGCCTGAATGAATTAAGGCCTAGCAACTCTAAAAAGGCTCGCTTGTTAGACTAAGGAAGAATTGAACTTAACATCCACAATGCTGAGTGAGCTTTCAGCTGATGTGAGTAGTGTATGTCATGCAGTATTATGAAATCAAGTTGCAATTGACCTTTTGCTCTTAGCACAAGGACATGGTTGTGGGGAGTTTGAAGGCATGTGCTTCTTGGATCTTACTGATCATTCAGCTTCCATCCATGAGCAACTACAACAGCTACAGGATGGGTTGCATGCCCTGAAGGAAGATAGTGATCCCATCGGAAGTTGGTTCGCCCGCTGAGGCATCACTGGATGGTTGAAGTCTCTTGTGCTAGAAGGGGGATGGACTTTACTTACAATGTTAATTGAGATGACAGTCTAAGTTGTATGTTATCTTATCCAAAGCCTGGTTTGTGCAAAAAGAGAAAGGGGGAATTGTTGATATATTTTATATATTAGTAAAGGCCTGTCTGCACAAACCAGCCTTTGAAATAAGTCGTGATATTAAGGGCTAAAGTCCTTGAAACCTTCATGCAGAAGAGAGAGTAAAGCAAAACAATATCCCTGTGTGTAAGAGAAAAAATGTAAACTGTGTGTGTTAGCCAATAGTAGCTTGCTCTGCCTGCAGACCCTGTAGAACCCTATAAAAGGTGTGCTAAAGATAGAAATAAATGGCATTCACAATTACTTCTGTGAAGACTGGTGAAGAGCTGGAGGTCTCTCAATACCAGGCCCTGTCAGGAGCCAGTGCAGCCCCTGCCCAGTTGGCAGCCAGGGCTGGCTGTGGCCCTGGGCTTGTGGCAGGGCTCCCGCTCGGGGCTGCTCCTGTGCCTTGTGCCTGTGGTCCCAATGGCCTGTGCATGCAGCACTTCAAGAAAGTAATGTCTGCCACTTAATACTACAGTGGTGTTAAAGAGATTGATTCCCATCATTGGTGACAAGATGAACAAACTGAAGCCACTTGCTGTAAAAGGTGTGATAAATGGAGATGGTTTGTGCTAATTAAATATTAACTATTTAAAAAGTTATTATTATAAAACAATAAGAGGATTTAGTGTTACAAGGCAGATGGACCCCTTTACAGATGTTACATGTTAAAAACAGGATACAGGATGTAGTTTAAGGTAAGTAATGTGCCAAGACAAAATCGACTTGGAGATGGACAAAGTTGGAGCAACTTTAAGCACAGGGCCTGAAATTATAAAATGTAAGACTAATTAATGGAATATAATGCTTATTTACATAACACAACGCTTAGTACGAACACTGCAACCTGTAAGGTTATCCTGGAAAATGAGGATGAGTGTAAGCCTTCATCCAAAGACCACCAAAAGAAGACTGGAGACCCCTAGCAACAAGTGAGGCATGTGCCATGAAGAATAGTGATGTAAAATTTAAGAACTGGAAGTAGGAGGAAACTTACGGGAATCATTAATGAATATTTATAAGCATACAGTATGTAAGTTTAGTTTGAATTGCTTTGTTTTGTATGTGAGGTAGGCTGAGAAGCCCTCTCCATACCCTGGTCAGTTTTGCTTCTGTTTTAATCATACCTAATTACTGTCAAATTACATACATAAATTGTATTATTCTACTAGATGGTATTCTTTTATACCAGATTGCTATTCAATTCAATAAATTGTATTAATTTTTAATGGAACTTGTCCTGGGTTGAATATGATGTTAAATTGTATCCCCATTCATCCACCTAACCCAGAGACAGGTTTTGCATTCTTAAAATTTCATCTAAGAGTAAAAGTGAGTGGAGAAGAACCACCGAGTCTGTTATCAGAGACTGTACTTGCTCCCCCCGCATCCCGGGACAGGGTTTTGACTACAGCACAGACAGACAACAACAGACAGATCGCCTTGGCTTTCCAGCTAGCCGGAGCAGAGAGGTCTTCCTGGACTGTTTTCTTTCCCCTTTCTGAAACAAATCGAACCTGCTCTGGACGGGGGACTCGGGGGAGCACCGGGAGCTTGCAGCCGTGGACTACCAGGAGCCCAGCCTGGGCAGCGGCATTTTCCAGCACCAGAGGGACTGATAACAGAGCGAACACCCACAGGAAAGAGACCCTCTGAAGTTTGTCATCTCTTCTGAAGGGTGAGAGGTTTTGTAATTTGATATCATTCATTCTTGTGCTGGGTTAAATAAACAGGTTTTTTCCACTTCTCTCAGAGAAATCTCTTCCCGAACCAGTTGGGGGGTGGGAGAAAAGGTGCCACGTGGGTTTGCTTCCAGGGGGAGCCCCATTGGAGGTTTTTCTCCCAAATTTGCCCTAAAGCAGGACAGGAGTGTAGTTAATTCATTGTCGCCCAATGTGGGGCACGAGAGAGTAGAAAAACCCTGTACTGATTGTACTGAAGTGGCAATTACTTTGTATTGGGATAAGATAAAGCAGTCCCTAGCCATCCAGCCATGCTGTTTGAATCAATAATGTCTTTTGGGGTGCAGGCCTTCATGTGTTTCTGGTTGCTAGGCTTTTTTGAGGTTTTAATACCTTTATGGTCCCTTGGTTTATTTTCTTATCCACAACTAGCCCTGGTATTTTCCCTAACACATAGCTTTTACAGTAGAGGGGCACGGATTAGAATAGCTATTGGGCGGGGCCTAGTGATTAGGATTTCTAAGAAGTTTATTCAGGTGCTGGAGTCTGTTCCAGGTACAAAGGATTCATGGGTATGGTTATGCACCCAGTTTGTTAGAGGAGGAGAAGGGGATGAGGCTTTTCAACATTTCCTTTCCTTCTTCTCCTCTGAATCTGTTACATCACTATTGGAGATTATTCAGTTTCCCCTGAATGTTAAAGAGACCATCTTTCTGGCATTTAATCTGGCAAGTTTCCTCTATGCAGTCTTCAGCCTCTCTAGAATGAGGGCTGAGATTTCTAGAGGGACTGATGAGACCCCTGAACCAGGCATGGAAAATCCTGAGTGGTGTGGAGAATGGGAGGATATGGGCCAAATTCTGAAGCAATTTTCTGACCCTATAGTTTAGGACTTTCCACACGAACAAATTCAGAATCCAGCTGAGGTGGGGAAATACCTGAAAGAGAAGTGTCAGGATGATTCCAAGGGAAAAAAAGATCATTGCAGTAAGCTGGGACCTAGCATATGCTTATCGTACATTGCTGGATACTGTAGGGCAGCAAACAGGAGAAAGGGGACAGGGAGATAAATCAACAGTTACCCCAATTACTCAGGCTGCAGCCAACCTCCCAGTTACAAAGCTGGTAGCTAAACCAGACAGCAAGCCTCAACCAATGGCTGTTGCTACTAGCACAAGAAGTGGAAAGTGCACAGACAAAACAGATTGACCAGTGGATGATGATGATGATGATGCAGGAGAAGGACCCTCAATGCCTCCTGACATAAAATCAAGAGTCAAAGCAACTGGCACAAGATCAGAGGCTAATATTGAGTCCTTTTCCCTGAAAGACCTTCATGGCCTGAAGAAGGACTACACTCGATGACCTGATGAATCTATAATTAGTTAGTTAGTCCGTCTGTGGGATGCTGCAGGTGAGGCTACAGTTCTGGATGGCACTGAAGCGAGGCATCTGGGATCCCTGTCACATGATCCGGTTATTGACCAGGAGATGATGAGGGGAGCTAACCCTCCCAGTCTCTGGGCACGGGTCCTGGAAAGTGTAGCCCAAAGATATCTGTGTGTAGATGATCTCTACATGCAGCAAACACAGTGGAAAACCATCGAACAAGGGATCCAATGCCAGAGAGAAATGGCAGTGGCAGAGATTGTCTTTTCAGATGACATACCAACTTCGAATCCAGACTTGGTGCCATGTACATCCGTGATGTGGCAAAAATTGGTACGACTTGGGCCGCAAGAATATGCATCTGCTTTAGCAATGATGAAGTGGGATGAAAGAGAGGAGACTGTGCTTGATATGGCAAAGAAGCTTCGAGCATACGCAGATGCCGTGCATGGCCCCACACATGCAAGAATCGCAGCTGTGGAAACACGTCTGCTGATATTAGAAGATAAGATAGAGGAGAGTGACAAGAAACTTAGAGATGAGATTAAAGAGGACCTTCTCCAAATCTCAGCAGTACAGATCAGAGGTCCTGGCACTCAACGCAGGCGTTCCCCAGATCGGGAGAGAAGGTATACCCCACGAGCTGAGCTGTGGTTCTACCTGCGTGATTGCGGAGAAAAAATGAGGAGATGGGATGGGAAATCTACTGCAGCTCTGGCACAACAGGTGCGTGAATTGAAGGAGGAGAAGAGTCACAAAGGAAGTTCCACCAAAAGGGAAGCAGCTCCAGTTGCCCGTAGCCGAACTGCCAGGTATGATGATGATGACATGTCCGATCCCCTTGAAGGAACTTCCAAGACACATACCCAAGGAAAGAAGAATAACCAGGCTTAGAGGGGCCCTGCCTCTAGCCAGGTAGAGGCTAGGGAAAACCGTGTTTTTTGGACTGTGTGGATTTGTTGGCCTGGCACATCAGAACCACAAAAATATGAGGCTTTAGTTGACACTGGTGCACAGTGCACGCTAATCCCATCAAGACATGTGGGAGCAGAATCTGTTTCTATTGCTGGCGTGACAGGGGGATCGCAGGATTTTACCTTGGTGGAAGCTGATGTGAGCCTGACTGGAAGTGAGTGGAAGAAACACCCCATTGTGACTGGCCCAGAGGCCCCATGCATTTTGGGCATAGACTACCTCCGAAGTGGGTATTTCAAAGACCCAAAAGGATTCAGGTGGGCATTTGGAATAGCAGCTGTGGAGACAGAGGGTGTCCAGCAACTGAACACCTTGCCTGGACTGTCCGAGAATCCATCTACAGTAGGACTTCTGAAAGTGGAAGAACAGCAAGTACCAATTGTCACCTTGACTGTGCACCGCTGGCAGTATCAGACAAATCGAGATGCTGTGATCCCCATCCACAAGATGATCCGAGAGCTGGAGAGCCAAGGGGTGGTCAGCAAAACCCACTCACCCTTCAACAGCCCCATTTGGCCTGTGCACAAGTCTGACAGAGAATGGAGATTGACTGTGGACTATCGTGCATTGAATGAAGTGACTCCACCTCTGAGCGCTGCTGTGCTGGACATGCTGGAGCTCCAGTACAAGCTGGAGTCCAAGGCAGCAAAGTAGTATGCCACTATTGACATTGCCAATGCATTTTTCTCCATTCCCCTGGCAGCAGAATGCAGGCCAGAGAGTATGAGGACCAACGTAAGTTTAAGTTACTTATAAGTTGTGTTGCCCATCTTTAACTTTTTGTTTGGGTGGGGGCACCTCAGAGTTTTAGTGAAGGTCTGATTAAGGAAGTGGGGGATGGGAAAGTGTGTAAGTAAGGAAATAAGCTCCAAAGGAAGGCGTAAGAGAAAAAGAATATTCCCCCTAGTAGCCCCCTGGGGCAAATGTTAGATTGATGGGAGGCACAAGAGGCCACGAAGAGTCTAGACAAAATCAGAACGATATACTATTGCATGGAAGTCTGGCCCAAGTTAAAACTACAAGGGGAGTGGCCATGGTGTGGAACCAAGGACCCATGGATGTGCTCCCAACTAAATCAGCATTTGAAGGCTCAAGAGGACATTGATTTAGAACAACTATCCTACACAGCTTGTTGGCAGAGGGACACGACAAAGGGTGGTGAGACTGTAAGAATTTGTAAATTATGAGAACAAAAAGAAGAGAATAAAAGGGAAAAGAAACAAGAGAAAAGAGTTAATAGCAACTGGGACCCCCTTCATTACTTACCAACCCCTTCTCCTGTTTACCCAGCAGCACCCCAGGCCTTTCCCCTAGATCCCTCAGCTTTACCTTTCCGTGAACACCCCCATCATATCTTCTGTTGAGACCCCAGTTCTTTCCCCTCCAAAACCCTTACCCATCCCTTCTCCAACAGCTGTAATCTCCTTACCACCTCCAACTACCACCTCTCTCTCAATTTACCCAGATCCTCCACCTAACCCCATTGCCATTCTCCTCAGCTCCACCCCCTGTGACCTCTCTGACTAACTCGGTCCCTTCTCCTTCACCCACTACTGTTCCTTTGCCTCCTCCCAGCTGGGAGTTGGGTTCATCCATGTCTAACCCTGGCCCCTCCTCTAGCATCCATCAAACCCCTTTATCTCCCACTCTTGATCAAAAGATAAACCTTACAGAAGGGCCCTACTGTAATACTAGATCTAAGGCATGTAAGGTAGAGAGACTCTTTCCCTTGAGGGAGGTTCTGATGGGTGAAGTGGCTGGAGGAATTGGTTTTGTGAAGGCCCCACTGACGGCCTCTGAAGTCCGGGGTTTTAAAAAAGAGTTGGGGAATCTTGTAGAAGACCCCATAGGTATATCCAATCAGGTAGATCAATTCTTAAGTCCCTACATCTATACGTGGGGTGAGTTAAATTCCATCCTAAATATCTTATTTAATCTAGAAGAAGTCAGGATGATTTGGATGGCAGGGATAAGAGTATGGAAAAGATAAAATAGATTGGGACCTCCAGGTGACCAAAAGTTGCCACTAGTTGACCCTGGGTGGAATCCAAATCAAGAGGAAGGGAGGAGGAATATGGAGGATTACCAATCTCTGATGATAAAAGGGATAAGAGAATCCCTCCCTCAAGGTAGCCATATGAAGCTAGCCTTCGATGGCACGCAAGTAAAGGATGAAACCCCAGCAGCCTGGCTAAATAGATTAAGAAGGAATTTCCAATTGTATTCAAACATTGACCTGAGAGTCTTGAAGGTCAAGTCCTTTTGAAGGTACAATTTGTTACAAGATTGTGGCCTTATATAAAGAGGAAACTAGAAAAAACAGAAGATCGGTAGGAAAAAGGAATGAATGAATTGTTGAAGGAGGCTTTGAAAGTGTATCTGAGAAGGGAAAAAGAAAAAGCTAAAACAAAGGCAAGAGTTATGGTAGCCGTGGCTAGGGAGAGCATAGGAGCAGGCAAAAACCAGCCAAGTGGAGATGAACTGAGGCCCCCACCTGGGGAGGATAAAAGTAAACCTGTGCCACCTTGGGTTAAAACCAGGAAGCCTGGAGAGAACAGGAGATGCTATTATTGTGAGAAAACCTGAAAAAGGATTGTTGGAAGCTCTCACTCAATGAAGCCATAGCTTGAGAGCAAGATACTCTAGAAAGGGTCCTGAGAGGGGATGATAGTGACGATTAGGGGTGTCAGGGGCTTTATACTTTAGGGGACCCAATCAGCCACCAAGAAGAGCCCCTGGTAAACTCTAAAGTGGGTTCCCAATGTGAAGAATTTGAATTCTCCTTTAATTCTCCTGTTGACACAGGAGCCGATTGAACAAGTATAAACAGATTCCCAAAGGGAGTTATTATTGGGAAATGGGTCTGTGATATACTGGGGCAGAGGGAAGACCATTTAAAGCTTCAGTAGTAGAAAATGTCAAAGTAAAAGGGATCTCCAGACAGTGTTTTACAGACTTTGTATATTTACCAGTTTTAGAATGCAATTTATTAGGAAGGGACTTACAAGTCCAGCTAGGGGTGGGAATTATTCCAAATAGAATGGTGGATCCAATCATGAGGCTGACTACCAAAGACATAGAAGAGATAAATCTAGAAGAATGGACAGGAGAAGGAAACTATGGCTATCTAGATATCCCACCAATTAAAATAAAAATGCAAGAAAAACCCCTTCCCATTTGGGTCAGGCAATACCCAATATCCCTAGAAGCCAGGAAGGGAATAGCCCTGGTGATTGAACGTCTACTAGCAGAAGGTATCCTGGAACCATGCATGTCACCTCACAACACCCCCATACTAGCAGTTAAAAAGGCAGAAGGCAAATACAGGCTGGTCCAGGACCTGAGAGAAGTAAACAAAAGAGCTATTACTAGGCACCCTGTAGTATCCAATCCTTATACTCTCCTAAGTCAAATCCCGAGGGAGCATGCATGGTTTACAGTCATTGATCTGAAGGATGCATTTTGGGCAGGCCCATTAGCTGAGGATTACTTAAATTGGTTTGCATTTGAATGGGATTACCCCGATAAAAGGAGAAAGCAACAATTGAGATGGACACGCCTACCCCAGGGGTTTACGGAATCCCCAGATCTCTTTGGGCGGGCATTGGAAGAACTATTAGAACAATTCATTCTTGAAAATTAATTACAAATCCTACAATATGTGGATGATTTGCTAATATCTGGAAAAGAGAAAAGCGGGGTAAGGGAGACCAGGATCCAGCTTCTCAATTTCCTTGGGACCAAAGGCATGAAAGTGTCCCAGGACAAACTGCAATTTGTAGAAAACAAAATCACTTACCTAGGGCACATAATTGGGGAAGGATACAAAAAGCTGAGCTCTGAAAGAGTATCTGGCATCTTATCTATACCACCCAAAACCAAAAGAGATGTAAGGAAACTCTTAGGTCTTTTCGGGTATTGTAAATTGTGGCTGGACCAGTACACCCAGAGTGTGAGCTTTCTCCATAATAAGCTAGTGGATCCTGAACCCATAGAATGGACAGTTGAAGATGAGAAGCAACTGAGTGATCTAAAAGAGAAGTTATCTTCAGCACCAATTTTAAGCCCACCTGACCTTAAGAAAGGATTTTATCTGTTTATAAATGCAGAGGAAGGAGCCACTTACGGAGTATTGACTCAAGAGTGGGGAGGGTGCCAAAAGCCAGTAGCTTACCTGTCAAAACTATTAGATCCAGTAGCTCGAGGGTGGCCAACCTGCCTAAAAGCAATAGAGGCGGCAGCTATTCTGATAGAAGAAACCCAAAAATTGACTTTGCAAGGAAAGTTTAAAATTCACACTCACATGATCTTAAAACTGTCCTGAGTCAGAGGGCCCAACATTGGCTAAAGGATTCCAGGAGATTGAAATATGAAATTATCTTGATGAATACAAATAGTTTAGAATTGGCCACCTCATAAAGCTTAAATCCAGCACAATTTCTAGCGGGGGAACCCTTACCTGAGCTAGAACATGATTGTCTAGAATTTGTAAATCTACAGACTAAAGTAAGGGAAGATCTAGAAGACGTACCTCTGCCCTGTGGAAAGATATTATTTGTTGATGGGTCCTCAAGAGTAGTGGAGGGCAAAAGAAACTTGGGATATGCAGTAATTGTAAGGACAGAAAGAGAAAACATGGAAATTCTAGAGAAAGGGAAATTACCTCTCAACTGGTCAGCCCAGTGCTGTGAAATATATGCCCTAAAAAGAGGATTGGATTTGTTAGAAGGAGATAGAGGGACTATTTACACCGATTCATGATACGTGTTTGGAATAGTCCACACTTTTGGGAAAATATGGGAAGAGCAGGGATATTTGAATTCAAAAGAGAAGAATTTGGTACATGAAGAATGAATAAGATCTGTATTGGAATCTCTGCCTAAACCTAGACTACCGTACTACCTAGTCTACTAAACCTAGACTACTAAACTACCGTACAAATAGCGGTAGTACACATCAGGGGACATCAGAAAGGGAGTACCTTGGAAGAGAGGGGAAATCAATTAGCCGACTGGATAGCCAAAGGAACAGCCTTGGATCTGGAGGAGCCAATAAGAATTCTCAAATTAAATAACACACCACCTGGGACAGAGAAGGGGGAAGAACCAATATTCAGTCAAAAAGAACTAAAAGCAATAAAAGAATTGAGACTACATCAAGGGGAACAAGAGAAGTGGTTTACATCTGATGGCCACAAATTTTTAAACAATGCTTTAGCCTGAAAGATACTAACCAAGACATATGTATTGACTCATTGGGGAACCCAAGGTTTATGTGACCACTTCTTAAGGGAAAGTCTGTGTATTGGGATATATGATTTAGCAAAAGCTATAACCAAAGGGTGTATAATCTGTCAAAAGGTGAACCAGAAGGTAATGAGGAAAACTGAGCCTGGAGGGAAAGAACTAACCTTTAGACCTTTCCAAAACACACAAGCATACTTCACAGAGATGCCTCCTATACAAGGTTACAAACACCTATTAGTAATAGTTGATCATCTTACTCACTGGGTAGAAGCCTTCCCAACTAAGAAAGAAACAGCAGAAGTGGTTGCCAAAATAATATTAGAGCATATCATTCCCAGATATGGGCTAGTTAATAACCTCGATGCAGACAGAGGGCCACATTTTATTGCCCCAATGTTACAAGCAACAATCAGAGCTCCGGGAATGACATGGAGATTACACACTCCATGGCACCCCCAGAGCTCAGGGAGGGTGGAGAAGATGAACAAAACCCTAAAGAATGTGTTGACCAAATTAATGGCTGAAACCCAAATGAACTGGCTCAAGTGTCTACCCCTTGCCCTCTTAAAAGTTAGGGCGAGGCTTCGATCAGACCTTGGGGTCTCCCCATGTGAGATGATGTTCAGGCTCCCTTTCCTGATAACACCATACAGTGCAGGAGATTACTCAGAAGGAGAGGCAATAACACGAAGTAAATACTTAGGAATTATTGGAAGGACATTAGAAAATCTCAGGAAAAAGGGATTCCTTTCCCAAACCTCTCCCCTTGACACCAATGCCCATCAGATTAACCCTGGGGATTGGGGATTGGTTAAGTCGTGGTATGGCATCCCACTAACTCCAAAATTCGAAGGTCCCTTCCAGGTGTTGCTTACCACCCACATCACAGTACGGACCCAGGAAAAGGGCTGGACTCGTATCACCAGGATTAAAGGACCTGTACCACTTCCCGATGATAAACTGGATCCAGCAGCGACACCCACCAATTCTTCTGAGTGGGTTGCGATTCAAAATCCTGCAGATCTCAAAGTGACCTTTAGGAAACAGTCAAAGACTAGTTGAAAAATACCATAGACTGCAGAACTGTTGTTGTGGTTTTAAAGCAGTAACTAAAAAATCACTAGAAAACTTACTTATTTTTTGCTGTCAGATATGGATTAGAAGAAGAGCAAAACAGGCTTAAAACTTAAAAGGAATAAAGAAAGTTTATTAAGAAAACTACAAGAATAAGAAAATCAGAATAAAACATCCAGAAAACTCCTTTCTCTCTCACTACATAACTATTCTTTTGTTTACATGACAACATAGAGACAAAAAACTTTGGAATTTTGGTGTTTAAAACAGTCTCAGTTTTTGCTAGTCTTTTCATCAGTCTTTGTAGAGAAACAGAAGTCTTTTTCTGCTAATTTATGGAGTTTCTCACAAGAAAACTTTTTCTGTTATAGCTTTCTATTTCTCTGATGCCAGCTGCCTGGAAATCTGCCATCAGTTTTCTTATTTCACATCACTCTGAGGTGTGTTATGGGTCTAATGAGTCTAGGGAGGTCATTTTTAAGGATGAGTTATTTAAAGGAAGAAGTCCTCTTTATTTGTCTCTGTGAGCTTCTCTGGAAACAAGTTTTTTCTTTGCTTCAAACAGCCTCAAATCTTCAACTATTACTTCTTCCCTTCTGTTCCAGCACTTCACTCTATCACAACTACTCCACTTTTTGCTCAAAATTCACACTTTGAACACTCCATTCTTTTCAATATACTCTGTCATGAATTAAAGGGTTTTTTTCAGAACACTATTGTCCATTTCTATAGCTTTAACAGAAAAATATTTCAGCTTAATTAAAGCATCTCTTTATTCTCTTCTTTATCTAAAACTTAACTCTTTTTTTCATTGTCTTTGATGGTTTTATGATGTCTTTTTCATGTTGATTATAGTTCTTTCTTTTTTCTTTTTCTGGGAAAAGGAGTAATCTGTAAATTTCATCGAGGTAGTAAAAGAGTTAAAGTCTTGGAAAGTTGCAGATGTTCATGGTGTCAGGTTTCAGTTCAGCAGCAGAAACTGCAAACCAAGTCAGGCTGGCTGGCTCCCTTTCTCTTCCTTGCTTTTTGCGGCTTTGTCTGGCCTGGAGCGGGGGGCTGGGGGTGGGGAGAGAGGTTGAGACAGAGCTTTGTTATTTCCTCAGAAGCTGGAAACTAAAGAAAACAAGAGAACTCTGGCTTTACATCTTAAGGTGGTGCTCACAAGTTGATCTCACTTCTTGATGGTTAAAACTGCTGCCAATTCTCAGAAATGACCAATAATTGGTCAGAAGAAAAAACTCTCAGCAGCTTTCAGCAGCTTTAACTTCTTTAGCTCTCAAAGCTATCCTAAAGGTAAAGTCACTCTAGGACAACGGTTCTATCGATGGTTATTGCCAACAGTCATTATAAGAACTGTTATATCAACGGTTATTTTTAACTGTCATTGTAGGAACGGTTATACCAATGCTTATTGTCAACTGTTATTGTAGGGACGGTTATATTGAGGGTTATTGTTAACTGTTATGGAACCAAATTATAAGATTGGAAGTTAAAGGAAAGGTATTGAAGACCGACATCTCCTGCAGAATATTCCCTAAGGGCTATTAAATTAATAGAAAGTGGGAACAAAGAGAGGGCTCTACCATCTTTTCCAGGAAAACTCCCAGACCCAAGAGGCAAGACCAGGTGAGGCCAAAGAGCAGGTGAGCCATGAAGCCTGCCACACCACGAATGGCTCATACCAGACTCTTGGGAGGACTGATACTAGTCCTACTCATGAATAACATTGTAGAGGGTACAGGAGCTGGATGTACAAAGTGCTATCACCCTCTTTATGATGGAGAGAACCTCGGGTCCCTAATGAGGGTCCATACAAACATTAACCCCACTTGTTTTGATCATTCCCAATTGGGCACCTTCCAAGAGAATGGGAAAACAGATTGGGTTACGAGAAATGCTGCCTCATTTAGGCAGCGCCTGCTTGGGGAATGCCCTGTAGAAGAAGCTTGGTTCTGTTTCGAATGTGAGGGATTGGTTGACATGGTAAAGGAAAAGTCACTAATAGGGAAAAAGGGAACCTTAGATGAACCTCTAGGAAAGAATCTGTTCATAAACTTAATAGGAAAGATCAGTAAAGAACTGAATCTTACAAACTGCTGAGTTTGTGAGAATACCCAAATGTCTGAAATTTGGCCATGGGAAGGAATCAGTTTGGGACCATTTGAAATTTTGAGATGGAAATTAATGGAACAAAAACCCCAAGCTATAGGAGAGAGGAGAAGAGAGCAGTGGGGTTTGAAATCGTGATTGGTGAAGAATGTATAAAAAGAGCAGGGAAGAGGTATAAAACCCAAGTAGGAAAAATGGCTTGCAAAAGGTACTTGATAGTAAAGGAGGTAAATAGTCATTGGGTTCCTCGAGGACCCAATCAATATTGGTCCATGGGAAAAGGGGAAAAAGTGTATTTACCATGAAGAATATAGGCTATACGAATGTGCTGAGAAAGGGATAAACCCCTTTTGGGGAGTTAGAGAGATATCCAAATATTGGGAATGCCCTATCGAGGTACAAGATGATTTCCAGAAAGCTCCTGAACACCTATTTTTGATCTGTGGGAATACAGCAAACACTCATCTCCCTGGGGACTGGGGAGGGAGTTGCACTGTATGAATTATCAAACCTGCTTTCTTCCTCCTCCCAAAGGAGTCGGGATCAAGTCTAGGAGTCCCACTCTATGATGACCTAAAAAGAGCTAACCAAAAGAAATGACATATAATTGACATGGGGAGTGCTCAGGAATGGAAAGGAAAAATCTGGACCCCAGAAAAAATAATCAGATCATATGGGCCAGCCACTTGGGCCCAAGATGGATCTTGGAGTTATTGTACTCCAATTTACATGTTGAACAGAATAATTCGACTCAAAGCAGTACTTGAGGTTGTCTCTAACAAAACAGCCCTTGCTCTAGACCACATTAGCAATCAGTTAGCCCAGACTCGAGCTGTAGTTTACCAAATCTGGCTCGCAGTAGATTATTTATTAGCTGATGAAGGGGGAGTTTGTGGGAAGTTTAATTGATTGGAGTGCTGCTTGGAGATCAACGACAAAGCTGAAGTAATCAAAAATACCTCTAAAGAAATACGTAAAATTGCATACGTGGGTACCCAAGATTGGACTCCCCTGATAAATTCCAATTGGTGGGATGACTTTTGGTCATTTGAAGGAGGATGGTGGAAGAAAGCAGTGTTTATCATAGCTAGCACATTCGTAAGTTTTCTGTTCCTACCATATCTATTCCCATGCCTAATATGAACAGTAACATCTACAGTCCAAGCAAGCCTCCAAATCCCAGGGGTAAGGGATCAAGAGCAAATCAAAATGAAGAGAGTAGAAAATCGAAATCAAAAACATCAAACTGCCCAAATGGTATATGATCAATACTGGAAGTTGAGAAAATTGTATTTCCAGGAGCCAGAGGAGCCGAACTGATGCGGGCCCAAGGCCCGATCAAAAAGATAGAGGAGGGATATTGTGAGGAATAAAATGTGACCTCCTGACCAGTATACAAAGATGTTTACAGTTTAAACAGTAGAATGTTGTCACCATAAGGTGCCTTCTTTGTTAAAATACCTCATGCTGTGTCATGTTTGGTAAATATCAATGTTGTTGTAACAGCTTTTTTAATGCCACCTGGCCTTGTCTATTGCCTCTGCTGCAGCCAGTACCCCCAATGGCAACTGATGACAGCACCCAGTGTGTAGATGAGCCGAACTCCCGTGGGGGGTAACACCCAGGAGAAGTGGGATTAACAGCTGAAGACCCCTAGAATCAGCGAGCCAAAGCACAAACCGGACTCCAAACTACATTGAGGAGCAAGGGAGAACGTTGCGCAGCTGACTGATGTTCTGCACCTCGTTGCCATAGCTAAAACAACACTTGCTATCCATGACTACCCAAGATTTACAACGAGCCAGTGTCTTCCTAGGGACTCTCATGAGGATGGAAGCCCTAGCTCTGCCATGTGGCAAAGCTGAATGCCTCCTCTGGGTCATTCATTGTGAATAGCAGTGGTCAAGCTCCCCCACCTACAGCTGACCTCAATAAAGGCATTAGAAATGGAGCTAGTCTCCTTGCCTATTCTTTTCACTTTCACTTTAATTCGTTTCAGTGAAACCATCATGAATTTCCTTGCTCTGATACACATGTTCTGTGAAGGTGCATAATTATTTTCTTTGTATTGTTCTCTGTTCCCTTTGTAACACATTTTAATATTTTATTTGCTTTCCTCCCTGCAGCTTAATAACTGCAGATGCAGTCTTGGAGTTATAAAGCTCAAGGATATAACTCTTCAGCAGCTGTAATAATCTCTAAGTTCATTACTGTATTTGCTTCACTGGAGCTGAAAGCATTGCTTGGGGTTAATTTTGGTTTTTAGCCCCCAAAATGAATCTGATTTCATATATGTGGTTCCTGCCACCATCCCATCATTCAGTGTCCTAAGATCATTCTGTGATTCTTCACAGCTGATCCTGGTTTTTTGTATCTGGACTAACTGAGCAATTTTAAAATCTTTATTTCCAGTAGTACTTCACCTAAAAGTCAAATCATAATCACAGGATTGTAGCTCTTCGTAGCATGTGATATAAAGCAGATTTCTCCAAACAAAACATGTTTCCAGACTACCAATTGTGGTTGAAATTAGGATAAAGCCAAAGTTAGGTTTCCATCTCCCCCTCAGTGGATATTCTGATCTGAATCCAAGCTTTGTGGTTCAAATGCACTTTTAGTGGAGACACGAATCAAATGACTGAGTTGGAACTTCACTGTTTTTACTTGCAGAGATGGGTTCAGACTCATCTCTGACCAATGGTCTCTTCTGCAGGCTTTAACAAGAGACAAACAAGCTGATGTATCCTGGGGTTTAACATCAGACAGGGTGCAGCTTTTAAAAGACAAATTAATCTTCTAAAATATAAAATCTAGAGTGATTTTACAATGCACCTCATCCACTAACTACATTACCAATGTGTGCAGATGAATTTGTTTAATCAAGGAGGGATGGGAAGCCCTTTAAATTTACGGATACACAATCTAAGCCACATAAGCTTTTTTACACCTGTTTTATAGCCCTCACCCCAGACCTCACACTTGATATATTATATTCTGGGCCAGATCACAGGTTTACAGTTTCACTTCCAAAGCAATGGAAAAAAGAAAGCATTTTTGTAAAGCTTGGCATGGCAGCATATGTCCCCAGGGTGCTGGGAAGACTTCTGTCACTGAAAAAGTTGCTTCATTCTAAGCTTGGTTAAAATGCAAACCAAACTCCAAAAGCATTGGTTTGCTTTCCTTCACCAAAAATAATAAACCCCTGCAAGAGAACTCAGGTGTCTGCATGTTGAGTTGATGGATGGTTCATAAACCTGCCTTTAAAAACAACACAGTGCCTGGTTTTCTTTATGTACTTCAGCAGCTCTCCCAGCTCACATTCATCTTGCTCATTGTGAGCTGTTTCAACACAGAACTCCATTAAAACTAGCCATTTCAATGTTATTTGGAGCCTTTCTGCAGGCTCCCTCAGGAGACTCAAGGACAAGGACACCCCTGGAGCACAGGTGACACGCACACCTGGCTGGTGCTGTTCTCCATGCAGGAGCCTCCCTGGCAGGATTAGGGCTGGAAGAGGTAGGGATTTCTGTGCCCCACGAACTGGAGGAACCCAGAGATGAGTGTTGTGGCCATCTGTGCTCTTCCTGCTGTGAATACTGTGTTCCCTTCCCTTGGTATGTTCCGCCACCCCCCAGCTCAGCTGCTTCGGCCCAAGTTGTAGCTCCTCAGTCGCCTGCCAATCCCTGTCCCTGCCCTGCCTCTTCACCCTGAAATGTTCCCTGTGCCTCCCCCCCGGGCTGTCAATCCTGCGTTATGCCTTTCCCCTTGAGTGCCAATCCACCCCGATTCCTGTCCCTTGTTCCAGCGGGTTCCCTGTCAATCCCCCCTTGTGCCGACCCCCGGCTTGGCCCTCCCCTTTGGAATTCCCCTAAACCACGACGCCCCAGTGGATTGTTTGTCTGCTTGTCAGTCTGTGTCCCCTCCCTGTGTTTCGCCATTTGTTAGAGCATTGTAAACCCCACCTTCTGCACCTCCCCTGGCTCTCCCTGATTTGCTGAGAAGTTGTAACCTCCCCCTAATCCTTCCCAGGATAAGAGCCCTCACACAGCCTCGTTCCCTGTTTTCTGTCGTTGTGACATTTGGTGGCGGTGCTGCTCTCTGGGGCCCACCCAAAGAGCCCCCTTCTCATTCCTGGCCTCCAGCCTTGGTGCTGACAGCTCTAGCGTGTCGCAGAGCATCGGCTGAGAGGCGGATCTGGGCTCAGGCTGCTCCCGAGGTGTGTCCCTGTCCCGAGGTGTGTCCCTGTCCCGGCGTGGTGCCGTGGTGCTGAGCTAGCCTGCCTGCCTGCCGCTGCCCATCCGCGCTCGCCGCCTTTGGTGTGTGCAGCTGCAGCCCTCACCCACCCGCTTTGATCTGAGCTGCTGTCCCCGGGCAGAAAGAGGCTGGCGAGGGAGGAGGGAGGAAAGGAAGCGATGCTTTGACAGCTCCTTTCTGACGGTAGAAGAGCAGAGCTGCTCCTTCTCCCCGCTCTGCTCTCCACAGCCTTTAGAGATGGGCGGAATTCAGCTCTGCCTTGCAGGCGCTGCCCAGACAAACTGGAAGGCTCAGGGTGTTGTGTAGGCTCTGCCCGTGGGGTAATGACTCTGTTTCAGGGTTATTTGCTGTTTATTTCCCGGATGTAATGACAGATAAATGTGGATTAATAGAATTAAAGGTTTGGCTTGAGAACATGAGGTAGTAAAGCATCAATTACTTGCTGGTGATTTTTGCTCGCTCAGGGAGCAGCTCCATTTATTTAGCTGGTCCCTGGGAACCTGCTATAGGCAAGCTCCCTCTGCTTGGAATGGGAAGGAATGAAGGCTGCTTTTCCAGAATGAATAATTTTCTGTTCTAAAATTGACACCACTTGATAGGTAATTTGGATTGTAAGCAAGGTGCACCCTAACTAGGAGCAAATAGTTCTTGAATGCAAAATATTGCTGCTTGCCAGAAGCAGGGCCTTTCTTGGTAAGGCTGGAGAACTGCAGTCTAAAATGGTTTTTCGTACTTGAAAGCAAGTGCCAAGGCTTATGGATTGACAGTTCCTCAATTTTACAAACAGTACAGGTCTGACCTCTAAGGGTCTCATATCTTTAATGATGGGGTTTTGATACGAAATCAAAGCTTGGATCATTGGTATCCTGCATAGTGTTTAGCTCAAAAGCTTTATACTTATCTAATTTTCAAATTTCCTATTTTTTAAGAGCATTTGAAACATTCTTTAGAAACTGTAAATGATGTTGAACACAAAGCCGCAAAGGAAAGAGAGAAAAGCAGGCGGGGAACAGGGGGAGAGGGAAGAAGGCAGCAAAGTGCAAGGTTGGCAGCACAGGAATAAACCTGGTGCATAATTCTGCTGTGGAGAGATTAATCACAGCTTTTGTGAGAGACCCCCAACCCCTGGCTCTGCTGAAAGGTCTTTTGTTCAAAGTCCGTGCATTTACCCAGCAATATCCCTGCCAGGGCTCCAGAAGTGCAGACACAGTTTTACTGACAAAATAAACGGAGAACATTCTTATTTTGGTTTTCTTACTCTTTTTTTTCCCTGCTGAAGGAATTGTTCCTGGGGAATGTGGGCAGCATTAGGAGTTAAACAGGACAATGTA
The DNA here is from genome assembly GCF_030490865.1 of Poecile atricapillus. Classification (NCBI taxonomy): domain Eukaryota; kingdom Metazoa; phylum Chordata; class Aves; order Passeriformes; family Paridae; genus Poecile; species Poecile atricapillus. Next base: position 5,044,528 of record NC_081257.1, read on the forward strand.
CATTCATTAATGGACACACAGACATTTCAGACTCCAAGGACCAGCTTGTCTCCCAACTATTGCTTATAACATTTGGAATATTTTCCGTTTTTGGTTTGTTTGTTGTTGTTTTGTTTTTTTTTTTTTTTTGGTTTGGTTGATTTAGAAATCTGAGGAAAAAATACTTTGCAACAAAGAGAACTACCTGTTCAACAAGAAGCCAAAGTTAATGGTTTAATTTTATTTCTTACTTGTATGTTAAAGTGTACTTTGAAATTTAATTTATCAATGTCATTCAGATAGTGACGGTGGCTCGTGGGTGACAGCAGAGTGATGCTCCACATGACAGATGTACACTGGTTGGAAGTGCCACCCTTGCCTGTTTGCTGGCACAGAAATGGGGAGCGAAACCTCCTCTTCTGCGATTCTCATAAGCATTGGCTTTGCTCTGGTTGCTCCTATTTCTGCCTCGTGTAGTTTTGTGCCAAGCAGTGCCCTTCACACCTGCCAGCTCCAGGAGAGTGAAAATTCTGTACTCAGAGCTTGGCTTAAACCTGTCAAAGGCGCTTAGCTTGGCTTAAACCTGCCAAAGGCGCTTTAAAGTCGGCTGACCTCACCCTGTGGAGCCCCAGATACTCTGACGTTGTGTGAACTCACGCCAAGGACGTGTGATGGGGTCAAGTGCAGAGAGGAAAAGCAGAGCAGATGTGCAGGGAGTACCAGATTTTTCAGTGTTAAGATTAATGGGACACCATAAAGCCTCCCTGAAACGTTCTGCTGTGAGCAGAGGCTCTGCACAAAACAAAGCACAGGGCCTGATTTTCATTCTGGAGATTTAGTGAAGGGTTTGGGGTCTTTCCACTGAAATCTGATCCACAGCACTTGACACCTCTGTTCCCAAAAGGGGTGATAGGTGCTGTGGTGGCAATTAGCACTCCAAGCTCAGGCAGCCTTCAGGGAAGGTTTTTCTCCTGGAACAAGGAGGGATTGCAACCCACAGTCAGTCCCAGCGTCTACACATTATTTTTCAAGTGGTTTTAGAACGATGCTGTGAAAGGCTGAAGTTGTTTGCTCCACAGAAGTGACTTCCTAATGCTCGGAGATTACATTGGGCATTTATTGCCCGGCCATTTCTTTTTTTCTAAAGTGTGTTCCTATGTGCAATGGTGCACAGAACACAGGCAGATCCTGGGATACAGATACCTGCAATAATGGTCTAGCTTCAGTCCATGCTTTATGTTTTCAGTCTCTGAGCTGAGCTTTAACTTTGTGATCCCTTAAGGCCACACATACCTATTCATTTTTATCAGAATTTGCCAGATTTTCGGATGGGTATTTTGAAAAGCTATGAAAACACATAAAAATTCTTTTCTCAGAGACCATGAATGGTCTCTGAGCTAGAGCCAGTCTCTTGATGCATTTTACATCTTTCAGGCTGCTAGACTTGAGCACACATCAGGTTTCACATCTGGAATTGGGAATTGGAGAGTGGTTTGGGTTGGAAGGGATGTTAATCTTCAGATCTTCAGGTGGTCTTAAAGATCCTCTGCTATAGGGAAGGTGGAACGAGGTATACCTGGGTATCTCTTTCCTCTAATGAAGGACTGAAGCGGATACACTGAGCACCTTCTCCTCCTGCCCACCTTGTCTCCCCCACAACCTCGATCAGTCTTTGAATTTCAGTCTGGGATTATGTCAGGACACAAATCTGTAAAACCAGATCCATTTAACCTGAGTTTTACTTCTACAGCAGGACATCCTTTTCTAGCTTTTTTTCCCTGGCTTTTTCACTTTCCTTAGGATGTGACTGCTAAGTTTTCCTTAGGTTTTCTCAGGGGCTGCAGTTCTGAGTAGCTGAGGTTCAGATTCCCAAGGCAAATCCAGGGCAACATGCTGAGTACCACAAAGAGGGATACCCCCAGCCAGGCATGAGAGAGGCAAATATCAGTCTGGACTTTAATCATGCTGCTAAGCAGGCAGATGCGACACTGACAAAGTTGAAAGGACAGCCAGGAGAAGGAAGGGAAGGGAACAGCACAGCAAACACAGGCAGTGATTCAGCAGGAGTGCCAAACAGAGCAAATATTTGCAGGGCTGCTGAGTAACTGCCTTGTGTCAGTGGAAGTGCAGGAGTTGCCTGTAGTGTATTTCCTCACATCAGTGACACTGATTAGCTCAGTCTCAGCCTCCTCAGAGTCCATGCAGTTTTAAATGCTGCTTGACAGGCTACCCCTGGGTGCCTCTGCTCCTGGCAGTGTCCTGAGGAGCACGAGGGTATTTACAGTGTGGCTGAGAGCTGGGTATGATCTGGGAACCTTGCCTGGTGTTGGTTCTTGTTGTAACCGCAAATCAGTGGCTCTGGACTGGGAGCCCAGCTTTCTGAGGATCACAGCCTCCCATGGGGACTCCAGCTTGTTTTTGAAAGGGGTAGATAAGTAAATTTTTTTCTCGAAAGTGATGTTTGTGTGTGAAATCAGTCTTTTTTGGGAGGAGGGAAGCATAAGGCAAGATAGGTAATCTGTTGATCACCTACAAAGCTTGTGCTGTAAGAGAGTCTGCTACTGGGAGGACTGTGGAGAGTCAGGGCAGGCAGATGGAGGAGGGATATGCACAGCTATCACCAAGCTGCTGCCTGAATTTCCAGGCATTCATTCAGGGAAGAAAAGCTGCAGAAACACTGGCTGCCACATCCCATCCCCTTGGCAAAACCGAATCCCTCTGGTGTAGGAGGGGTTAGCATGATTGGAACCATGCACAGAAGGGCGGAGAAGGCAGGTGGGAAAGGCAGCTGCTGGCTGGGTATGGGGTGACAGAACGGGCACTGCCTTGGGGCTCTGGTTTTGGGCACTTCCACCCCTTCATCCCCAGGAAAGGATGAGCTGGGGACTGCTGAGGGCCAGCTCCAGCAGGGCCAGCAAAAGGAGCCAGGAGGGGACACACGAGTTGTCCCTGTGTGGCACTGCCACTGTGCTGCCACCAATTTGCTCCCTCAGAGCAAACAGGCCGTGGTTCCTTCCAGGGACATGGGCCAAAGCCATCCCTGAGCAGCCACAGCCACCCCTGACCGTCCCTTCCCTGTGACAGCTCCCCCAGCCCAAGGGGACAGAGCCAGGCCCTGTCAGGACACACTGGAGCCCTGGCCTCCTCCTCTGCCCTTTCCCCGCCATGGACACCCGATGCAGCCGCTCCCAGGGTGTTTCGGGACGTGTCTTGTATGGAGGGGCCCCAGCAGGACTACTCAGCCTGTCTGAGCCTGGCACAGCAGTATACCTTCTGTAGCACTGTCTGGTATCTCCTCCCTTTGTGTAGAGGCAACTGGCATGAAGCCCTGGCATTCTCCAGGAATTTCTGCCTTCTGCAAAGACTTTTGGTCCATCTCTGGAGAAAGGAAGAGGCACAGCTGAATCAGATGGAACTACTGGCCATCATGGAGGTGGCTTCTTCAGGAAGTAATACTTGTCCAAGACATATCCATGTCTTGGTCATGATTGCTTGATCAGGGAAAGTCCAAGGCTCTTTGTGCTGACACAAGACTCTCCCTCCTCCTGAAGCTGCCCATCTTGATTTACCCTGAGACTGAGAAATTGCAGGGGATCTCAGAGTGTGCATGGCCAAGGTGCAGTTTGGGCTCCCTGTCCACTGATGCCAAATGCCTTCCTGCAGAGGCTGGGGAGAAGCTGCAGCCAGGCCAGGCTGGGGAAACAGCCCTGCAGGCCGTGAAAGCAGCAGTGGGGCAGCCAGGCTGCCATGGATCCCTTCTCTCTGTGCCAGGCACAGCGTGTCCAGATGTGCAGAGAAAGGCCCCAGCTGCTGAGAGAAATGCACCCACCACGGCGTCTGTCCAGATCACTCAGCATCACATCCATGTGTTTCGATGTCTCCAGGGACTTGATATCTTCTGTAGGTTTGTTCCTCCCTCTAGGAGGACCTTAACAGAAAGTATTTCCATTTCAGATGAACGTGTCCCACAAACCAGGGCTCAGCCTGTGGGGTCAGCAGGGACACACTACTCACCCGTGCGATGGGAGCCGAGCTTGCGTTCAGGAGTCAGGAAAGTAGCTGGAAAAGTCCTCTCTGCAGACACACCTGTAACTCAACAGCCACAGAAGCAGCTGTCACTTGTTTCTTGGCAGGTTGTCAATGATTATGCTCTGAGCAGAAGTTGAAAACTTACCTGCAGAACCTCCTAATGGTTCCAAACCATCTTCCATCCCAGCTGCTGGAGAAGCTGTCTCAGCACCCTCATCTAGAAGGGAGCACAGATCAGAACCATTCCAGTGTGTGCCGAGATCAACTTCTGCTTTTGGGATCTGGGCACTGCAAGGGGTTTGGGTGATGCTGTGGGAGCCAGATGTCAGTGGACATGACCAAAGCTGCAGAGGGACCTGGGGAGCTCTGGGCTGGCTCCTGGTCACTCTCAACACCCTTTCCATGCTCTGTGCAACATCCTTGAAGGGCAGGCACTGCCAAGCAGCAGAGATGGCAGCTCAAGCCTCAGCAGGGCTCAGGCCCAGTGACACAGCAATTACCTCCTGGGACTGTGCCTGGCATGGCCTCCCTTCCTTCTGCAGAGGCTGCCCACGTGCCACTGTTTCCTTCGGGAAACACTGCCTTCAGCAAAGCCATTTTCTTCATCTCTGGAGAAAGGAAGAGGCACAGATGGATAAGACAGAACCGTTCCCCTTCCAGGGAGGTGGCATCATCATGCGACAATAATGGTCAAAACCATGGATAAAGATTAGGAAATCATATCAACGTTTGGGATTAGCTAGGACCTTTCCTCCTCCAAACAGCACCTACACCTAAACTACCCTGAGACTGGGAAATTGCAGGGGATCTCAGGGTGTGCATGAACCGTGCTGCTGTTTGGGCTCCCTTTCAGCTGATGCCAGATGCCTTCCTGCAGAGGCTGGGGAGAAGCTGCAGCCAGGCCAGTCTGGGAGACAGCCCTGCAGGCCGTGAAAGCAGCAGTAGGGCAGCCAGGCTGCCATGGATCCCTTCCTGCTGTGCCGGGGACAGCGTGTCCAGATGTGCAGAGAAAGGCCCCAGCTGCTGAGGGAATTACACCCACCACGGCGTGTCTCCAGATCACTCAACATCTTGTCCAGAAGTCGGGATGCCTCCAGGGATTTCTCGTCTTCTATGTTTTGGTTCGTCCATGTAGGAGGACCTGAATGGAAAGCAGTTCCATTTCTCCTTCAGTCTGGAGGAGCATGAAGTGCATCAGGGTGACTGCTACCGTCCAAGGCATTCTGTCATCTCTGCCTTCCCCTCAGGAGCAGGGGCAGGAGGACCACGTGCCTGGAGTGGCCCCACACTGGGATGGAAGGAGCCACATGCATGGACAGTCAGGGCAGAAAGGAAACCCTGGAGCTGCCAGCAGCTCTGACCTGAACACCAGGCAGGGCCAGGGCTTGACAGCAGCAGCAGAAGCAGCTCAGGTTCCCTGAGGCTGGCAAAGGAGCCATGCAAGGCACGGCCCTAGGGCACAGCTCCAGGCCTGGCCCCTTCCCTCTGCTCTTCTCCATGGCTGCACAGAGCACACTGAAGGAGACACTGGCATTGCACATGGGAAGAAGATTGACAGCTAAAAGCTCCTTCCTCCCAAGCACAGCCATGCTGTGGGATCACTCAGGGCTCCAAAAGGGAGCATTGAAAGGTTTCCACGATCCATCAATCTTCAGACTCTTAAGGGAAATGGCACATGAGTGAGCTCTTGCCACATTGACTCTGATTATTCTGCAATGAAAGGGACATTGAGAACTTACCTCCAGCATCTGGCAAGGTCTTCAAACCATCATTTACCAGCACTTCTAGATAATCCATTTCATGATCCCAATCTAGAAGCTATCACAGATCAGAACCATTTCCATGGTGCCCTCAGTGGAGCCTTGTCCACTTCTATCCAGCAGGAAAAGGGATGCATTATATCAGGCAAAAGTTGTCAGGCAAAGTAGGCCAGTGCCACCATGCTCCCTTTGTTAGCCAAGCCTAAGCACCCCCAGTGTTTCTGGTTCCTTAACTAATTTCTCCCTGCCTCCTCTCTAGCACAAGCTAGACAGGAGCATGACACAGTCCAGTTTGACAAGTAAGGCTTGTGAAAGACTGAATGATTCCACTAAATTAAAAACCCAGTGTGCTTGAAAGCTGACCTTCTGTTCACTCAGGCCTCCTCACCTCTGTAGATGAGGTGACTTTATGCTGTTGCTTTGTGGCTTTTAAGTGGTCTTTGATAGAGATGAGGAAGCGTTAAACTCATTCCAATGAGCTGCCCAAAGCAGTGACTTTAGTCTCTCTTTGGCTGGGAAGTAGCACCCCGGCCTGGTTGAACACAGGCAGCAGCACGAGCAGGGCTCCTCCAGCAGCAGGGACACGCCACGATCCAGGAGAGGACCGTGGCACCAGAGGGGACCGTGGCACCAGCCATGCCCAAGGTCTGAACAGGGTGGCAAAGTCAGGTGGTGCTACCAGGCTGCATGAACAGCCCAGGCAAGGCGTGGTGAGGAGGCAGCTCTGGGGGCTGTCCAAGGAGTCCTGTCAAGAACAAATGGTTCTAATATTCTCTCTGGGATAAAAAAGGAGCAATCTCTTGAGTGAACGGTGCTAATAATTATTTGCTGACATATGGTGAGGTTTCTCTACAAATGGGCTTTGATGGGAAATTTCTGACCACATTTGGTTTTGCTGTTGAAGTCGAGCACCTGAGTAGCTTTGGTGAGGAATGGAGAATTGTTTGTAGCTCAGTATTTTCTCTGTAAATGTAAGGAGAAGCCTTACATTTTAGCACAGGAGGAAGGTAAGGCAAAGCTTTAAAAGCTTTCCCCTCCAGAAGGGACACACATGCAGAGGAGTCTGTGAGGAGAAGTCCCCTCAGCCACTACCAGGCTGTGTTTGGCTCCTCTGCAGGCTCAGGATTCTGGGAGCTACACGAGCCTCAGCTGCCACTGTATTTTCCTCTGAATGTTTCTTGCTGGGCAGTACACAGGGAGAATATTTTGTGCCAGATTCTCCTCTGGGCTTTGAGGTGAATCTCAGTAATTCTCTTGATTTGCATGTCCAGATGAACTTTTTGTAGATAGGAAGGAAAAGGGAAATGGAAAATGAGTTGCTCCAAATTGGAGTGGCCCAATCACTCTAAAAATGAAATATAAATTGAAATTTTTTTTAATTTTTTTTTTTTATGGCCTAGTAGGTGGGGAAAACATGCGAAGTTATAAAGCTCTTTGAAGAGATTCAGCCAGCAGCCAGCAGCATAAAAATCAAAAGAGCAAAGGATGAGGTGGGCATGGGAAGAATATTCAGCCCTTCCTATTGAAGGGAAAACAGTAAGAAAACTGCCTCTGTATGGGTTGTTACCCATAGGCAACAAGTGTTATTTGTAGCCAAGAGCACGCTGTTGGTGGCCCAAGGCCTGCTGTGGCTGGCCTGCTTTCAGTCCTAGCTGGACCAGGGCGGCCGGCTCGGGAGGGGAGGAGGTGGGGGGATCTCGGGGGAAATAGGGATCACAGCCGGGCTGGGGGACCGTGGGGGAGGCAGGGAGTGCTGCTGCTCTTCTTTGCAAGACAACTCCTGCTTCTGAGACCCTGTATGGGCACAGTAAAACCAGACAGTCTCTAAGCTTCCGGTGGACGAGGGAGAGTGGCACATTCTTCGCCAGGCTGCTGGAGCGGAAGAGCTGTTCCTGTGGAGAGAAGAGGTGGCTGAGGCCCCCAGCTGCCGCTGGCACACAGGGCCCCTCCTGCACAGCAGGGCCCAGAGTGGCCAAGGCTCCCCAGCACGGCTGCAGCTGCTGGCACAGCTTGGCCCAGCTGGAGAGCTGCCCCTCAAGAGCCCGGCGAGCAGGGCATGGCTCTGGGCAGGGTCCCTGGCCTGGAGCAGGTCTCAGAGCGCTTCTTCCTTTCAAGGGCAATCTCGTTCCCGCTCTTCCTCCTGCCCACCTTGCTTTGCCTCTGCCTGCTGCTCCTGGGGCTGCTCTTGGCCAGGCAGCCTCCGTGGGAGCCAGCATTGGCTGCAGCCCGAGCCGGCTCCCCAGGACAAGGCCCAGCAGTTAGGAGGGCAATGAAAGGCCTGGGCAGCAGCAGAACTCTCAGCAGAATTCTGTGGACTACCATTGACTGCAAACAAGTGCACAGCAGCATGACTATGCGTCAGGCTACCAGTGCTGTGGGCAGAGTTTGAAGACAACTCCGGAGAAAAATCAACAAATTACCTCCTGATCTTGTACACTTTCCGGATCCCAAAATAACAGCATATAAGTACAAGCTGAACAGTGAAGACTGTCATTACTGTGTCTCTCACACAGGATTTGCGCACGTCCCGCGGGCCAACAATTCTTGATAGGCGCACTGGATTCTTAATATCAACTCCTGTTTCTGTGATAACATCTGTGGGGGCAATGGGCAGCGTTGAGCCCAAGCTGTGCTCCACTGCTGAGCTGGCAGCACGCTGCATACGGCCAGGACGTTCTCTGTTTGCCCCTGAGCTGGGGCCTGCGGGCACCTTGCCATCCCTTGGCACAGGCTGTGCCCCCCAACAGAGCCCAGAAGGTCGGGAGCAGAGCCCGGGGACAGCGCAGCTGCTTGGGCAGTGGCTTCTTCCTGGGACACAGGCCAAAGCCATCCCTGAGCAGCCACAGCCACCACTGACCCTCCCTTTCCCGTGACAGCTCCCCCAGCCCAAGGGGACAGAGCCAGGCCCTGTCAGGACACACTGGAGCCCTGGCCTCCTCCTCTGCCCTTTCCCCGCCATGGACACCCGATGCAGCCGCTCCCAGGGTGTTTCGGGACGTGTCTCGTATGGAGGGGCCCCAGCAGGATTGCTCAGCCTGGCTGAGCCTGGCACAGCAATATACCTTCTGTAGCACTGTCAGGTATCTCCTCCCTTTGTGTAGAGGCACCTGGCATGAAGCCCTTCCATTCTCCAGGAAGTTCTGCTTCCTGCAAAGGCTTTTGGTACATCTCTGGAGAAAGGAAGAGGCACAGCTGAATCAGATGGAACTACTGGCCATCATGGAGGTGGCTTCTTCAGGAAGTAATACTTGTCCAAGACATATCCATGTCTTGGTCATGATTGCTTGATCAGGAAAAGTCCAAGGCTCTTTGGGCTGACACAAGACTCTCCCTCCTCCTGAAGCTGCCCATCTTGATTTACCCTGAGACTGAAAAATTGCAGGGGATCTCAGGGTGTGCACGGCCAAGGTGCAGTTTGGGCTCCCTGTCCACTGATGCCAAATGCCTTCCTGCAGAGGCTGGGGAGAAGCTGCAGCCAGGCCAGGCTGGGGAAACAGCCCTGCAGGCCGTGAAAGCAGCAGTGGGGCAGCCAGGCTGACATGGATCCCTTCTTTCTGTGCCAGGCACAGCGTGTCCAGATGTGCAGAGAAAGGCCCCAGCTGCTGAGAGGAATGCACCTACCACGGTGTCTGTCCAGATCACTCAGCATCTCATCCATGTGTTTCGATGTCTCCAGGGACTTGATATCTTCTGTAGGTTTGTTCCTCCCTCTAGGAGGACCTTAACAGAAAGTATTTCCATTTCAGATGAACGTGTCCCACAAACCAGGGCTCAGCCTGTGGGGTCAGCAGGGACACACTACTCACCCCTGCGATGGGAGCCGAGCTTGCGTTCAGGCGTCAGGAAAGGAACTGGGAAAGTCCTCTCTGCAGACACACCTGTAACTCAACAGCCACAGAAGCAGCTGTCACTTGTTTCTTGGCAGGTTGTCAATGATTATGCTCTGAGCAGAAGCTGAGAACTTACCTGCAGAACCTCCTAATGGTTCCAAACCATCTTCCATCCCAGCTGCTGGAGAAGCTGTCTCAGCACCCTCATCTAGAAGGGAGCACAGATCAGAACCATTCCAATGTGTGCTGAGATCAACTTCTGCCTTTGGGATCTGGGCACTGCAAGGGGTTTGGGTAATGCTGTGGGAGCCAGATGTCAATGGACATGGCTCTTGCCACATTGACACTGATTATTCCATGCAGAGAGAGACACTGAAAACTTGCCTCCAGTATCTGGCAAAGTCTTCAAACCACCACTGACCAGCATTTTCATGTACTCCATGTCTCGATCCCAATCTAGAAGGAATCACAGATCAGAACCATTTCTATGGTGTGCTGGTATCCACTTCAGACTTAGGGAACAGGTCACTGCAAGGGTTTCGGTAAGGCCATGGGAGCCCCATGTCAATGGACATGGCCAGTACTGCAGAGGGGCCTGGGGAAGTCTGGGCTGGCTCCTGGTCACTCTCAACCCCTTTTCCATGCTCTGTGCAACATCCCTGAAGGGCAGGCACTGCCAAGCAGCAGAGATGGCAGCTCAAGCCTCAGCAGGGCTCAGGCCCAGGGACACAGCAATTACCTCCTGGGACTGTGCCTGGCATGGCCTCCCTTCCTGCAGCAGAGGCTGCCCATGAGCCACTGTTTCCTCTGGGAAACACTGCCTTCAGCACAGCCTTTTGGTTCATCTCTGGAAAAAGAAAGTTTTACAAACGGATCAGATGGAACCGTCTCAGAGATAGGAGGTGGCATCTTCAGGAGGGAATGCTTGTCAAAGTCATGGATAAGGATCATGAAATCATATCAACTTTTGGGATTGGTCAGGACCCATCCTTCTCGAAACAGCTGTCATTTCTGGTCAACCCTGAGAGTGGGAAATTGCAGGGGTTCTCAGGGTGTGCATGGCCCGTGGTGCACTTTGGGCTCCCTGTCAGCTGATGCCAAATGCCTTCCTGCAAAGGCTGGGGAGAAGCTGCAGCCAGGCCAGTCTGGGAGACAGCCCTGCAGGCCATGAAAGCAGCAGCAAGGCAGTGAGGCTGCCATGGATCCCTTCCTGCTGTGCCAGGCACGGCGTGTCCAGATGTGCAGAGAAAGCCCCCGGCTGCTGAGTCTCAGGAGGAGGCTGAGGGACATGGACCCACCTTGTCCTCCTTGCATTTCCTTCAGCATTTGCTGCATGGTATTAGACGGTTCACGGGGTTTCTTGTGTCCAGTAGCTTTGTTCCTTCCTGTTGGAGGACCTTAGAGGAAAATTTCCCAGGAATGGATTCCACAAAATCATTGCTCAGGCTCTGGGGTCAGCAGGGACACACTACTCACCCCTGCGATGGGAGCGGGGCTTGGGTGCAGCATCCAGAAAAGGAGCTGGGAAAATTCCCCCTGCAGACACACCTGTAACTCAGCAGCCACAGAAGCTTCTGTCATCTCTGATATCAGGATGACTTTTGGGCTCTGAGCTGGCAGCATTCCCAGGGGGAAAGGCCTTGACCTACCCTCACCATCTCCCAGAGGCTCAGTCTTGGACATGAGTTGGGAAGCCAGATCACCTTCACCAAGAGGCTTGGCTGCAAGGAAAGGTAGGACAGAACAGCTCCCATGACTCTGTCGGAGATCGTCAGGCTCCCTGGAGCTGGCAAAGGAGCCATGCAAAGCACAGCCCTGGGGCACAGCTCCGGGCCTGGCCCCTTCCCTCTCTGCTCTTCTCCATGGCTGCACAGAGCACATGGACGCACTGGCATTGCACATGGGAAGAAGACTCATAAGACAGCTAAATGCTCCTTCCTCCCACCCACAGCCATGCTGTGGGATCACTCAGGGCTCCCAAAGGGAGCATAGAATGGCTTCCAGAATCCATCAACCTTCAAACTCTTACGGGAAATGGCACATGGCTGCACTTTTACACATTGACACTGATTATTCTGTGCTGAAGGGGACATTGAGAACTTGCCTCCAGCATCTGGAAAGGTCTCCCAACCACCATTTACCAGCTTTTTTATATACTCCTTGTCACGGTCCCAATCTAGAAGGAAGCAGAGATCAGAACCATTCCATGGTGTGCTGGGATCCCCTTCTGCCTTAGGGAACTGGGCACTGCAAGTGGGTTGGGTAAGGCCATGGGAGCCACGTGTCAATGGACATGGCCAAAGCTGGAGAGGGGCCCAGGGAACTCTGGCTGGCTCCGATCTCTCTCCCCCCTCTTTGCAGGCCCTGTGCAACATCACTGGTCAGGCCTCAACAGGACCAGCCCGGGGCCTCTGGGGACTCTCTCCCTCCCACAGAGGAAACCTTCCATAAAGCCCTGTGGAAAACCATCCCAAACACTGCTGAGGGAGAAGGGAGCACCGTCCCGGGAAAGGGGAGCCAGGCCGCCTGCTCACCTGCTCGCCATGCTCGCTGTGGAGCAGCCTGGGCAGCCCTGTCAGGCAGGGCCGCTGCCAGGAGGAGCAGGAGGAAGAAGCGCAGAGCAAGGGCCATGATGCCTTGCCCTCTGCCAGTCCTGCAGCTCTTGCTGCCACCACTGTCCTGACACCGCTGTTCAAATGTCAGCACCACTGCTGCTGCCGCTGCTGCCGTCGCCGCTGCTGGCTGCAACAGTCGTAGTCAAGGACTGACTGCTCCGTCCTTGTGGTGTTGTGCAAGAACAGGGCTCTGGGACCTCTGTGACCTCAGAGCCTGTTGTGACCTCAGCCTGCTGTGACCCCAGTGCCTGCTGTGACTTCATGGCCACTGTGGAATTGTGTGGGGAGTAGGATCTGCCTCCTTCAGTAGGCAGCTCATCCTGCTCAGCAGCTCTGTCCAAGGGCTATGACAGGGTTCCAGCCCATCTGATCTCACAGGCTGGGGATGAAGGGATGGAGAGCAGCCCTGCTGAGAAGGACTTGTGGCTGCTGCTAGATGAGAGGCTGGGCATGAGCCAGCCATGTGCCTTCACAGAAGGGTGCCCAGCAGCTTGAAGGAGGAGATTCCATCACCCTTCTGCTCTGCTGCGAGCCCTCCTGGAGTACTGCATCCACCTCTGGGCACCCAGCACAGGAAGGACATGGTCATGTTGGAGCTAATCCAGAGGAGGGACAAAATGCTCTGAGGGCTGGAGCCCCTCTGCTTTGGAGACAGGCTGGGATAGCTGGGGGTGTTCAGCCTGGAAGAGAGAAGGCTCCACAGAGACCTGACTGCTACCTTTCAGAACCTTAAGAAAGCTTGTAAAAAAGACGGGACAGATTTTTTAGTAGGGCCTGTTGTGACAAGACTGAGGAGGAATGTTTTTAATCTAAATGATGGTAGATTCAGCCTAGGCATAAGAAAGCCATTTTTTACACTGTGGGTTTTAAAAGCCTGGCACAGGTTGCTCAGAGAGGTGGGCATCCATCCCTGCTTACATTCAAGGTCATGCACTCAGCAACCTGATCTAAAGGTGTCCCTGCTCACTGCAGGGCATTGGACTAGATGGCCTTTAAATGTCCCTTGCAAGCCAAGCCGTTCTGTGTTCCTGTGCAAAGCAGTGCTGGAATAACGCTGGGGTGATGATGCTGGCACCTGTGTTTTGGTAGTTGTGCCATTTAGCTATTGGCCAAGAGAGGATTGATGGGCTGGCCAGTGAAGTCTGCAAAAAGCAGTGTGCTCAAGGAGAAACAGGAGAGGAACATGGCTTCCAGTTCAGAGAAATGCCAGCATTTTGCTGCCCATTCCTTGTTAAGCAATAAAGGAATGTCCTGAAGATGCCTTCAAACTGGGTGCACTATTGGCTCTATCAGTACTTGTGTTCTGTCAAACAGCTAAGCTGTTACAGCTTCTTGCCCCATTTATCACTGGATAAAACCCAAATACTGCATTGCTCCATGTCTACTTTCTTCCAAGTAACGGCAGATTTTGTTCATTCTGGAGTGGGACATAATCATCTATTGACAAGCAAATTCTTTTTGCCATTCACACTGAAACATGTACTTTGAAGAATGTGAGATACTAGAAAAGCTAAGGCGTTAATTAAAATTAATTTTTGTTAAATCTAATAAAAAAACCTAATCCTTGTTAAATTTAATAGGGAGGCGCTACTGGATTTAGGAGCTAATCATTAGCCAATAACTAATTGTCTGTCAATCTTATGTTTGTTCAGCTGGGCTTTTAATGGGAAACGTGAAATCTTGTAAGGAACTTCAAGGACGTAAGACAATTGCAAATCAGAAACCACTTGGAAACATGAAACTAGGAGCATGGCCAGGGGTTCATTTGCCACTTTGTATTGAAGAGGTAGAAAGGTCAGAATGAGGAAGAGCCATATCCTTTCCTCCCTTGTATGACCACTCTCCATAACGAGACCACTGACTCATTTCAAGGAAGAAACTGCGCATGCTTAATTGATTTTTCTTAATTAGCATAGGAAGCAGGGAGTGGGTGGTAACTGGGTTGTGAATATGTATTTGTATTCAATATCTTGGTAAATAAAAAGTTTGTAATTGCCTGTATTTGGGGCCGTGTGAATTAAGGGGTGACCCTGCACATCAGCCCAGCGCTGCCAATAAACATACATTTTTTAACCCTAATCAGTTAAAGAGTCTTGGTTCGTTATAGTTGGATACTGATACAAGATCATATCCATATTTTGGTAAATCATTTTGGCGACTGCGACAGGACTCTGCTCTCTAGAGCCGAGGGGCCAGCAGGGGTCTGGGACCCCCTTGGGCCCACCCAGATATTTCTGGGAGAAGGGGGCTCCTGTGTCCTCACTGACACTCTGGAGAAAGACTAGGAACTGCCAGGACTATGGACAGTAAATGTATGTTTAAAATTGAAACAGGTACCTCTGAAGTGGTGTAAGGCATATGCAAGGTTAAAAGGCTGTTGGTAAATAGTAAAGAGACCTCTTTACGTGCAACAAATGCCTCTGTGGCTTTGCTTTGATATTTCCACAGAAAAATTGGTTTTAAGAGTTTGAGCTCTTAAGTTAAGGGCAAGAAGTGCACCATAAGCTGCCAGTGGTTTGTGTTTTAAGTAGTGCCAGGAGCGGCACTGGGGGTTAACAGTTAGTCTTTTGAAGTGAAACGGTGGTGACAACAGGATTGATGGTTTGTTGTGTTTTGGTCCAGTGGTGGTCCCTGTTTTGTTTAATTTGTGATTAAAAAACGGCTTGATAAGTCACAGTTTGTGGTAATGATTATAGGTTTGGGGACAGGAAAGGTCCTGGTGAGAGCTATAAAGGTTGATTTTGGGTTGTGTTTTTAGCTGAGAGGGGCTTGGCAGAGTGATTTATGTTATTAGTGAGAGAGGCTCAGCAGAGGTGATCTATAGCAACTGGTGGGCTGTTGGGCTGGTAGTTTTGAAGAGGGAGAGGCTTGGAACCAGGAGAGGCTCGAGTGACAGAGCCAGCATTGTGTGTGTGTGAGCCCTGAAAGGTGAGCAAAAGTGTGTGTTTGAGACATGCTATCGGCACGGGGCGAGTGGGGAGTCCCTGTCTACGGTTCCACTCCGGATGACCGCGAGCGGCTAGAAAAGGATGAAGCGGTTGGGTTGTATGTTTGATTGCATGAGACCCCATTAATAAAAACTCCCCTTTTCCTTGTGGTTTGCATTGTGATAAATGTTTTTGAGGAGACACCACCATTTATTGACAAGAGTTATAACTGTAGACTGTATGCCTAGAGATCAGGAGGGGCGTTGGAGAGCTAGAGAAAAGGAATTTTTTTGTCTAAAGAAAGGTTGTGGTTGTAGCTCTTTGGATTGTGTTTCACTGTGTAGCTTGTCAAGAATCTTGGCTTCGATGAGTATTTAGGTGGAGGATCCCCAAGCAGGGACTCTGTTGTTTTTGTAGCACAAAAGAGAATAAAGCCATCCAGATAGCAATAAAAATCTTGCTAGTAACTGGTAGAGTGACCCGTGGCAGCAGTGAGATATTTGAGTTATTAGAGAACGGAGTTTCAGGGACCCTAAAGAAACCAATTGAAATTCTTAGGGTTGAGTGTGCCCAAGATAATTGGGTACCTGAATATTACAAAGTGAAACTCTGAAGTTGGGATAAAGAAACGTTAGGAGAACAAGAATTTCTGGGATGGGAGCAAATGAGAGTAAAGGAATTCCTAAGCGTAGTCCTTTAGGATGTATTTTAGCACATTGGAAAGAACTAGTGGGATATGGTTGTACAGAAGCCAAGAGGGAGCTTGTTAAGTTCTGTATGCAATGGTGGCCATATATAGGCTGGATGGGGGTGTGAGGTGGCCAGTAAATGGTACGCTGGACTATGAAACTTGATTGCAGTTAATGCTTTTCCTCTGGCGTGAGCAGAAGTGGCTGGAAGTGACTTATGCTGATATGTTTTTCAGCCTTTGTGGCCAGCCCGAGTGGCAGAGGGATTGTGGGATTAGACCACTGTCTGATCCCTTGGTATTAGCCCTGGAGAAAGATAACAAAGCTAAAGAGGGAAAGTCTAAACTGAGTTGTAGAACATGCTCAATAAATCAAAGATGTACTCACCCTGATAAAGCATACCAAACAGAGCTTTTGGAACGGGAAACAGCAAGCTTGTTAAGACCACCTCTTAGAAGATTAGAGAGAGGGGGGGTGGAAGAGGAAGCAGGCTCAGAACCACCATTGCTTAGCAGTGACAGTGAGGATGAGGAGCCTGGACCTTCCTCATCAAATACCAAAACTACTAGGTCTCCCCCACCAAGCCCCGTAGCTTCCAGGACCTGAAAGCAGGTTAAAGAGGTTATACAAGCACCTCTGAGAGAAGCAATGACCCCTGAGGGAACGACAAGATTAGTCAAGATTCCCTTTTCTACAATGGATTTGGAGGTTTGGGAAAAGACTGCTGAGAGTTATCAGAGTGATCCAGTAGGCATTGCTAAGAAACTGAGGTTTATGGTTAAGCAGCATTCACCAGATTGGGGAGATTTACAGCTATTGCTCAATGCCCTGACAGAGACAGAAAAACTATTGGTATTAAAGGTAGCTAAAGACCTAGCTGAAGATGATTGTAGGACAATGTTGTAATGCAGTTAGGAAAAATGGTATGACCCAAAGAATGTACCCCCGAAAATACAGAATTTTAAGTTTCTTTCCCTTATCTCTTTCTCCCCAGTTCCCCTTACTGGTTGTGTGAATGTAAACCACCCTCTTCCCCCTGCCTTGAAAAAGGGGTGCTTATCGGTACCTCTTCCTCTTTCCCTCCTGCTCTTCTCCGTGGGACCCCAAGAAATAAAGCTGCACTTGCATCTCAGCTAAGGGAAAGAGCCTTGTTTTTAGGTTCTTCTTTTCTAAGCTAAAACTATCTCCTCTGTCTCCCTGGCTGCTGCTGGGCAGATAGTGGTGACAGAGAGGCAGGGGACATAGAAATTATAGCAGATGATGTCTGTGATAATGGGGCTCTGCATGTTTACCTGTAATCTATCCACTGTGTGTAAGTTCTGTTTTCCTTGTTAAGTCACATCATCTGGCAAGGCTGTTTTTCTGTCCAAAGAAAAAACACTGCAGTGGAAAAGGAGGACAGATTGGAAAATATTAAAAGTGAGAGCTAAAAATAATATGTTGTTTGGTCGGTTTGCTGTTTCCTTGTGGATTTTTTGTCTGTCTTTGAAAGCACCTCCTTGGATGTTGATGCAGGCAAGAAGTCCTTTGTAAAGGGCTGTCTTTGCAAAAAACCTGCCACTTCTGTGATGCCAGACAGAAACAGCTTCCCTTGGGCTGCAGCTGGAAGGCTTGAAAATGTGTTCCAGAAACTCGAGATATGACAGAGTCTGATTAACACAATTTAATGTCATCAAGTGCAAGATATAAGTTAACCAATAAAATAATCCAAGTATTTCTATGGCAAGCAGCAGGAAAGGGCTGTGCATTGGAATGACAGGAAACAGCCCCAGAGTGCATGATGGACAAGTTTCCCAGCCAAAGCAGACCAGAAGCACTGGGAGCACAAAGGGACACAGCCAGGAGGCCCAGCAGCTCCTTGCTGAGGGCCCATTTCAGGTAAGGACTGGCACTCAGAATATGAAATCAATTAAAAATAAAAGGGTGGGGGCAGGCAGCAGTGAGGTGGCCTCAAAGTTTCAGCTCTGCACTCTGCTTTTGTCACCAATATTCTCCTAGTTCCTGCGCTTGTTTTCCTAGAGAATTTTTAGCCAACAGAGCTTCCAGTCCCTTTGATCAAATCAGTCTTAAGAGCAGTTTGAGGCTGTGTCAGTCATTTAGATGTGAGCACTGACAGGGCTCCAGGCAACAAAAGAACATTAACTACAGGCCACCCATACAGCTTTTCATATTAATGAGCACAAAGCCTTTGTTTTTGCAAACAGGGGGGTGTTGGGGGCACTTTTGCACCATCATGTCGAGGTATAAGGCTCTGGATCTACACGGCACTGTGGTAAGGAGAGGAACACAGGTGGGGACAATCCAGGCTGTTAGCGGTGCCCCCACCCCTTCATTAGGGACATCACAATTGCTTTTTGAGCTCCTAAAGCAGCTGGTGAACAGCTGTTCTTCTTTTCTCACCCCCTGCACACTGACAGGCAAGTTGAACAGAAAATCTGACCCTCCCTCTATAATCTCTGAGCACCAAAGCAAAGAACGAACCTCAAAAGCAAACTAACATAAAAAATAAGCTTTTGCCCAGGCTGATTTTTTAAAGAGCTTTCTAAGATTGACTAAGCCAGTGCTAACACCATTAATCCCAACAAATATTTTTACTTCCAAAAGTATTGTGCTGAATGAAGTGTCACACATTGTGTGCCTTGCACAAAGCATGGGACGGCTGCTGCCATGCACCGGTGGGTGCAGGGTCAGACCCTTTACCTTCAGAACCAGCCCTGCCTTCCTGAGGGACAGAAATTCATCTGTCAGGATCCCTTGGAGCTTCTGGAGATGCTCTTGGCTCACCTGTGGCTAATTGGGCTTCTGTGGAGAACTTTGAGCTTGGTTCCAGCACATGGGGTCTGCAGAATCTAAGCAGCATCTTTGTGGGGCTGAGAGGAATGACGCATTTGCCTTTACAAACAAGCCGTGGGTCTGCTGGTAGATAAAACTAGCATTGAGATATAAAAGAAACAGTGGGAAGATTCCACTGATTGATTAATAGAAAAAAGATATTTGCCTTTAGAAACAAACTGTAAGTTTGCTGATGAATAAAACTGGATATTGAAAGAGGAAAGAAACAATGGCAAAAAACCATAAATACTATAAGAATTAAAAATTAAGAGGGAACATTAGAGGGGAATCTTAGGTATCAGGCACTCTGGGAAGTCTGTACCTCTCAAGTACCTCAGCCAATGGGGAAAGAGAGAGGGATGTGTCACCAGGAAATTAGGATATAAAGGAGGCTGCATCCTCCAAAAATTGGAGAGACCCCTGGGGAATGCCCCATGGCCTCTGTATTCGAATAAAGTAAAAGGACTCCTCTGTCTCCGTTTTGGACATAAACCTCTGGTGTTTGTAGATTAATTTTCCTGACAAAATAGCAGCTCTGTCTGGGATATTTCCACCATCCAGGGCGGTGGGCAGTGAGCGCAGCTGAAGGCGCCTCACCCAGTTTTGGTGGTCAGCTGCCCTTGGTGGTGGCCAGCACCGGGCGATCGATTGGGCTCCCGAGACTGTCCAGGAGACAGACGAGAGGTGGACCAGGGGGGTCCATGAAGAGACCACAGGGAAGGACCACTGAAAATCTCACTGGTGAGTAAAATGGGATCTTTGGGGAGCAAACCTGAGAGTGCACCCATGGAGGGTAGCACAGGTAAATCTGAGAGGGCACCCATGGAGGGTTGCAAAGGTAAAGCTGGGAAGGGCCCCCAGCAAAAGGAATGACAGTCCCATAATAGCCTCCAAAAATCCCTTGGGGAGAATGCTGAGCTCTTGGGACAGATTATGCATTCACCCGGAGGTAACTGGGGAGATAATGGTAAAATATTCTTATTTTGTGTGGCCAGAATTTAAATTGCCAAAGAGGCTTATATGGCCACCTTATAAGACAAATGGAATTTGTTTGTGTCGAATTTTGTGGAACTAGGTAGAGGAGAATTGGAAAAGATAGATTGAAAGGGAATGTAGATTGATACGGTTTTGACAAGCAGCAGGAGAAATCTATGTGTTAAGAAAAAGAGGAGGAAGAGGAAAACAGTGAAGATTAGGATGTTTTTCAGCACCTTCCCCTGTCTTGTAACCCAGTGTTGCCAGCTGCAGGTCCCCTGTATCCTCAACTTCCAGAGCAAAGGGATCAGGGAAATGCTGTTCCTATGGTCCCACCTGCAAATAATAATGGTGTAGTGAGAGGGGAGCAGCATATCATATCATATCATCCCCTAGAACTAGAAGAGGAGCTCAGTTTAGGACATGAGAAGCCCCCCAGACCCAAAGACAGGGGTACACCAGATGCCACTCGGCCAAGTTCCTTTGGGAGGTCAGGGGGGAGGGTTTGGCTTTGTAATTGTAGCACTTAGCACCCAGGATATAAGAGGATTGAAAAAAGAATTACACTCATATTAAGATGATCCCATTGGGGTGGGGGAAAGATAGAGGAAGATTTGGGAAACATGGATTATACAGAGAAAGACTGAGATTTTCTTCTGGGGGTTTTGTTTGGGTCATCAGAGAACTGAACAATTTTGCAGAAAGCTCGGCAGCTGTGGGAAGATGGACATCCACAAGCAGTGGAGGGGGGCTGCACCTAATGCACCTACAGTGGATGATGCCAACCCCCAGGCAGAGCCCCAGTGGGACTGTGATAGATTGGCATTTAAGAAAACAAAGAGAAACACCTAAAGAAGTTAAAACTGCTGGAGGCTGACGGGAGTTTTTCTCCTAGCCAATAACTGGCCTTTTCTGAGAATTGACAGAAGTTTTGACTATTTAAAAGTGAGATCAACCTGTGAACACCACCTTTAGACCTAAGCCTGGGAATTTCTGGCTCTCTTTGTTCTTTGTTTCTGGCTGTGAACGGTAAGAGAGCTCTAGCTGGTTCCCATCCCCTGCCCAGCCCATGCAGCCCCAGCAGGGGCTGGGCTGGGCCTGCCACGGCTCCCGGCCGGGAGATGGGACCTGCGGGGTTTCTCCCGAGCCCAGGCTGGGCCGAGCTCTGCTGCAGCCTCCTGGGAAGCCTCTGGAGTGGCTGAAGTTTTTCCCAGGGGGGTCCCTGGCTCTAGGTGCCGCTGAGCTGAAACCGGGCAGCATCAACACCTGCGGCTTGAGCAAGATTTTAACCCTTTTACCACCCAGATGAGACTTGCAGATTTAATCCTTTTTCCAGGAAGAAGGCAAGAAAGAGTAATCAACAGGTAAAGAGACAACATAAACTATCAAAGACAGTGAAGAATTAAGCTTCAGATGGGGAGAGAAATAAGGAGATGCTTTAATAAGCTGAAATATTCTTTTGTTAAAGCAATGGAGATGGACAAGAATGTTCTGAAAAAAACTCCTTTAATTAATGAAAGAGTATTTTGGGGGCAATGGAGTACTTCAAAGTGTAGATTTAAGCAAATGGTGAAGTAGTTGTGATCCTGTGAGATGCTGGAACAGAATAAGAGAAATAATAGTTGTTGAAGATTTGTGGCCCTTAAGAGGGAAAAAGAAAAATTCTGTTTCCAGAGAGGCTCACAGAGACAGATGAAGAGAACTTTTGCCTTTGAATAACTCATCCTTAAAAATGACACCCCTGGACTTAGGACCCATAACACACCTCAGAGTGGTGTGAAATGGGAAGAGAGAACTGATGACAGAGTTTTCTGGGCGGCTGGCATCAGAAAAATAGAAAGGCATGAGAAAAATGGTTTTCTTGTGAAAAACTCCATAGATTGGCAGAAGAGAACTTCTTTTTCTCTACAAAGACTGATGAAAAGACTATAGCAAAGTTAAGACTGTTTAAACCACCAGGTTTTTTTTGTCTCTGTGTTGTCATGTGAACAAGGGAATGGTTGGGTGGTGGGGAAAAAGGGTTTCTGGAAGTTTTATTCTGGTTTCTTATTCTGGTAGTTTTGTTAATAAACTTTATTCCTTTTAAGTTTTAACCCTGTTTTGCTCTTTCTTCTAATCCATATCTCACAGCAAGAAATGAGTAAGTTTTCTAGTGATTTTTTAGCTAATGCTTTAAAACCACGACAGGGACCCAAATAACCAGGCCAGTGTGGCTCACCTCTGCAATTAGCGTGCTTATTTGATTAGGGCAATCAAATCAGCAGCTCCCAGAACTAACAACATAGCTAAGGCTATGTGGTTAGAACAAGAAAAACATGAAAGCCCCTCTCATTGGTTAGAGAGGATTAGAGGCGCCTTGTGGAAGCATGGGGGGATGGATGCTGAAGGACCAGCCTTTGACACATTGCTGAAGGTACAATTTGTTACTAAGGCCTAGCCTGATATAAGGAAAGTGTTACAAAAAGATCAAGAGTGGCACAATAAGCCTTTAGAGGAATTGGTTAAGAAAACCCAGCAAATATATGTAAGGAGGGATGAGGAAAAAGCAAAGGCTAGGGTGAAAATATTTGCAGACTTTTTGCAACCCCAAATGAGTACACCACAGGGTTCAAGGGGTCCCCCGGGGCAGAGGGGATGGGGTTGGCCACAGGAAGTGGCAGAGGCATTCCCTCCTCGACAGGGAGAGCCGACCCAAACAGCGGCTGGGGAGGAACCAGTGTGCTGCCTGCAAGGCAGAAGGGCATTGGCAAAGGGAATGTCCACAGAAACAGCTGGACCCTCAGGAGGAGGAAGTCCAGAAGATCATGAAAATGGATTGTTAAGAGTGTCAGGAGCTCCCATGATATTAAGGACCCACCACTTTAGAGCCCTTGAGAACTTCTAAGGTGGGTCTGGAGCGAGAGGAGGTGTGTTCTGGTACACACACAAGGACCTCTTGATCCACCTTAAATTTTATACCTAAGGGGCAGAAACTGCCAAAAAGATCATTGGTTACTCAAGAAATGAGTGGAAAGGATGAAGCAGTGCATTTTATTCAACCTCTCTTAATAGATGTGGAGGACAGCTTTAAAATGCATAAATTCCTGTTTCTTCCTAATTGTGATTGTAATTTAAGAGGGAAAGATTTGATGGCTAGAGTGAAAATGCAAATTAGGATTGTAAAAAATGACACAGAGTCCAACACTGTAATATCTTTGTGGAAAATGTCTGAAAAGGCTTATGCTAAAATAAACCCAGTAGTGTGGGTAGCCCCAGAGAAATACAGAAAGCTAGACAAAGAGCCTCTCCAAATTACTTTGAAGCAACCAGGACAAGTGGTGTCTAAAAAGCAATACTCTCTTTCAAGGGAGGGAAAGAAGGGGTTACAGCCTGTCCTTGAGTCCCTGCTACAAGCAGGTCTTTTAGGGCCATGTATGTCTCCCTACAACACCCCTATCCTGCTGGTTAAAGCACCAGCTAGAACCTACAAGAAAGTACAAGATTTAAAAATAATTAATGAAATGTCAAATCAAGGCATCCCACAGTTCCAGATCCCTATACAATCCTGAACCAGATCCCTTCTTCACATCAGTATTATTCAGTCCTGGATTTGAAGGATGCTTCCTAGGGGAGTCCAATTCCAGAAGACAGTAAAGAGTATTTTGCCTGTGAGTGGGAACAAGAGGAAGGAAAGAAAATAGGGAAGCAACAATTGACATAGAGAGTCCTCCTTCAGGGATATACAGAGTCACCGGTTTTGTTTGGGAAAGCTTTGCAGAAAATATTAAGAGTTTACACCAGCCTCAGGAGTTAGGTTGTTGCAGTATGTGGATGATTTGCTTTTATAAGGGGAACAGGAAAAGGTAGTTGAAGAGGCTACTGTAAAGCTGCTTAATTTTCTTGCTAAAAAAAGACTTGAATGTCCAAAAAAAGGGGACAGTTAGTAGAAAAAAAGGTCAAATGTTGAGGATGTATTCTGACTGGAATGTTACGGTGTATTGATCCAGAAACAATAAAAGAGATTTTACTGGTACCATTAGCCCAGCTGAAAAAAGAGTTACAGCAGTTTTTAGGGTTATTGGGGTAGTGCAGAGTATAGACTGAAGGTTTTTCTGTTGTGGCCAGACCTTTATATTTCTTTTTAACCCAACACAATCCTAATGTCATCCTATGGACACCAGAAGGAAAGCAAAGCTTTACAAAATTAAAATACAAATTGGTTAATGCCCTAGTCTCAGGTCTTCCAGACTCAGAAAAAGAATTAGAACTATATGTGAATGTAAAACAGGGTGATGCTAAAAGAATTCTGGTGCAAGAGCATGGGGGAACACGGAGGCCTGTTGCCTATTTTCCCAAGCCCTTAGACCCGGTGGCCAGAGGCTGGCCCCTTTGTCTGCAAAACTGTGCAGCCACAGCACTGATCATGGCTAAAGCCTGGAAGCTGACAAGGGGGAAGGTATCTGATTGTTAAAGTTTCACATCAGATTAAAGCTTTGTTAACTAAGAGACCCTCTAAGTAGATGACCAGTGCTCAGTTATTCCAGTATGAGTCTTGTTTAATGGAACCAGAGGATTTAGAATTTAAAATTAGGAAAAGGTTTAACCCAGCCTCCTGTTTGAATCACCCTGAAGAGGGGGAACAGGAAGAAACCCATGACTGCATTCAGGTAGTAAATCTCCAGATCCAAGCAAGAGAAGATTTATGAGATACTCCCTGGCCTGAGGGAGAAAATGTGTTTGTAAATGAGTCTTCAAGAGTGCTAGAAGAGAAATGATTTACAAGATACTCTATCATCAATAGAAAGCAATTTTTAAAAAAAGGCAGAGGTTACCGCCCACCTGGTCAGCTCAGACAGCAGACAAGAGAGTAAACGTTTCTATTGATTCTAAATATGCATATGAAGTAATACATGCATTTGAGAAACTAAAAAAAAAAAAAAAAAAAAAAAGAGTTTATTAGCTTGCAGGGGAAAGATGTTGGCTCTTGAGAATTTTGTCTCCCACCTATTGGAGGTAGTGAACTTACCAAAAAGGGTGGCGATAATACACATCAAGGAACAGCAGGCACAGTGCTCAGAGGAAGCAATAGGAAACTGACAGGCTGATAAAGAAGTTCAGAAAGCTGCATTGTTGCCAGAAGTCTCGAAGATCTTCTCCTTGCTCCCAGTAACTGCACTGCTACCAAAAAACCAGTCTTTTCCACCAGAGAAACTTGAGATAATTAAAAAGAGTAAGGTAAAGGATAAGTGAAAATAATTAGTTTGTAAGGAATGGTAAACATTAGATGCCAAAAGCTCTGGCCTTACAATTGTTAACTTCGTGAAAGAAGGCATTAAAGCTCCCAAAGACTGGCAAAAGTCTTCCTCAAAATGTATGCTGCCGTAAGTCTTTTTACCCTGGCAAAGCAAGCTATTAAAGATTGTTTAATTTGTGCTAAAACAAATAACAGTTACAAAGAAACTTGCCAGGGGAGGGAGGCCTTGGCCTGTACATCCCTTCCAGAGATGCCTGGTAGATTTTACTGAAATGCCTTGAGTGGCAAGATTTAAATATCTTCTGGTAATAGTATGTCCAGTTAACAGGGTGGCCAGATGCATTTCCAGACATTTCAGCAACTACAGGGTCAGTTATTAAAGTATTTTTGGAAAAAAATAATTCCAAGATATGGGATTGTGGAGGCAATAGATAGGGGAATTCATTTTACAGGAAAAATTCTTAAAGGAGTAATGACTGCTTTAGAGATACAGTGGAACCCCCTGGCACCCCCAGAGTTCGGGCCAAGTTGAACAGATGAATGGGGAAATGAAGAAACACATTCTGAAGCTGGTGATAGAAACTAAGATGCTGTAGGTACGGCTCTTGCCACTGGCTTTAGTAAGAATAAGGGCCAGACCCAGGGAAGATAGTGAATTATCTCCCTTTAAAATGACGTTTAGAATTCCTCATGCTTGTAATTCTCAGCCTGGGGCAGGGCTAAAGATAAGTGATGTATATTTAAAACAATTTGTGGCCCAGATACTGACTCTTGTGAAATCTCTTCAACAGGAAACTCAGCTGGCACAGACCTTGCCTTTGGACTTTGCTGTTCACAACATCCAGCCAGGAGACTGGGTCCTAGTTAAGGAGTGGAAAGAAGCACCACTAGAAGCAAAGTAGCATAGACCTGTGCAAGTGTTGCTGACCACAAAAACAGCCATCAAGACAGCTGAACATGGGTAGACCCATTGCTGCAGTCTGCAACCACAGGATCATGTCCAGAGAAGCTATAATTACCAGGAAGCAGCATGGGACAGGAACGAGACGGGCTTCAGTTCATGAAACCATTTATTCAGCATGGGAACAAACTCAGATTCAGAAACAGAGAGCCACTGTTATAAATTGTCGTGACTAAATCAAAGAGCCAATTTAAATGATCATTCATGAAAATCAATTTTATTAATTCAGCAAGCGGGCCGGGGAGTCTCCGCTCCACCAACAGCGTGTGCCTTGGCTGATAACGTTTCCCCTTCTATACAGTTCATATTTCCTGTACAGGTGTCTTCATTACTTTTCCTGGGTTGCACCTGCGCTTGTGTCACTAGTTGCTAGGTGGTTGTAATCTGCCTCATTCTTGATGTGAGTGCGCAGGCATTGGTTCTATACCAGTTATACGACTTCTGATGAGGAGATGTTCTAATTATTGTTTGTACAACTGGATATTGTGGTTTGGTCTTTCTGCAGATTCAGCTCTCACATTGTATTAAGCAAAGAGTTTCAGCAATCATATTGTATTAAACAATCTTATTATATAAATTTGATTAACAAACAATAGCAATCTATTACAGCCCCAAACAAAGGCAGGGTGAGGAGTTTTGAGGGACAGAACTAGGGTGGAGTTCAGAGTCAAGGACCACTAGAAACACAACAAGGGAGAAACCCCAGGGGGTCAAACCCAACCAGAACTCCTGGGCCACTGCTCACAGGGAGTCTGGAATGGAGCAACTTCATCCAGGCCTCACACAGCCCATCCCCCAAAGCAGAAGGTCAAAATTCACACTAGCCAGGCATTTCAGCCCTGCCTCCACTTTAACAGTGCTTATCTGAAACTAAATCTTTGCCTTCCTGGGGCACCTCACAATAATTGCCCCTTTATATATATATATATATATATATATAAAATTTTGAGCAGGAGATTAAAATGTTTCTAAAACTTACACCATAAAAATCTCCACTCCCCCACAAAGCACCTACAGGCCATGCACACCATGAGACCCCCTGCAATTTCCCAGTCTCCGGGTAGATCAGGTCTAGGGCCTGTTTGGAGAAGAGACCAACCAGGGACAATCCTGAAATCCTGGCTGTTTGCTGATCCTTATTCATGCCTTTCACAAATACTGCCTCCTGGAGATGGCACCTCCGCAATGAGGAACACCTCCATCTGATCCAGCTGTCCCTCTTCCATTCTCCAGGAATGAAATTAGAGCCTGTGCAGCAGGAAGCAATTCCTGAAGGAAGCAGTGATTCTGTGCCAGACTCTGCTGCAGGAAGGGAGGCCATGCCAGGCACAGTCCCAGGAGGTAATTGCTGTGCCTCTGGGCCTGAGCCCTGCTGAGGCTTGAGCTGCAACCTCTGCTGCTTGGCAGTGCCTTCACGGATGTTACACAGAGCATGGAAAGGGTGTTGAGAGTGACCAGGAGGCAGCCCAGAGTTCCTCTGGCCTCTCTGCAGCTTTGGCCATGTCCATTGACACCTGGCTCCCATGGCCTTACCCAGCCCCATTGCAGTGCCCAAATCCCTAAGGCAGAAAGGGATCCCAGGAAACCCTGATAAAGGTTCTCATCTGTGCTCCCTTCCAGATAAGGTTCCAGGCAAGGCTTCTCCATTAGCTTGGCTCCATAAAGTTTTGAAGCCCTCTGCGCCTCCTGCAGGTATGTTCTCAGTGTCCCATGGAGAAATAATCATTGACAACATGGCAGGAACCAGGTAACAGAATCTCCTGTGGCTGTTGAGTTGCAGGTGTGTCTGCAGGGAGGACTTTCCCAGCTCCTTTGCTGATTGGTGTGCAGAAGCCCCACTTCCATCGCAGGGGTGAGTACGGTCTCCCTGCTGACCGCACAGGATGAGCACAGGTTTTGTGGGAACCACTGGGAAATGGAAATATTTTCTGTTGATGTCCTCTGAGAGAGAAGGACAAACGTAGAGGAGAGAAGGAATCACAGGAGTCAGACGACATCAGGAAACGAATTTTGGAGGAACTGCAGAAAGGGCCTGGTGGGTTCATGTCCCCCTAAGCCTCCTCCTGAGACTCGGCAGCCGGTGGCTTTCTCTATCCATCTGGACATGCTGTGCCCTGCATGGCCCCCTGCTGCTTTCATGCCCTGCAGGACTGTTTCCCAGCCTGGCCTGGCTGCAGCTTCTCCCCAGCCTCCACAGGAAGGCATTTGGCATCAGCTGACAGGGAGCCCAAACTGCAGCACAGGCCATGCACACCCTGAGATCCCCTGCAATTCCCCAGTCTTTGAGCAGATCAGAAAGGGCAGCTGTTTGGAGAAGGGAGGGCCCTGGCCGAGGCCAAATAACCTGGGCACTTTCCTGGTCCATCTCATTGATAAATACTGGCTCCTGAAGATGCCACCACACAAATGGGGAACAGTTCCATATGATCCAGCTGCCTCCAATCTTTCTCAAGACATGGACCTAGAGGGTCTGTGTAAGGCAGCATTTCCTGGAGGCAGCGGTCACTTGTCGGCAGCCTCTGCTGCAGGAAGGAATGTGATGGCACACATGAGTACGGGCCCAGACACAGGAGGTGATTGCTGTGCTGGGCTCAGCCCTCGGAGGGCCTGTGTGCCAGCAGCTCTCCCCCCAGGGCCGACGGCAGCCAAAGCTGGAGGCGCCTCAGCTCTGAGGCCTCTGGAGCTCATTCCCACCCCTTGGGAAATGGGACTTGAGGAACAGCATCACTGCCTCTGCAGCTGCTCCCAGAGCTGGCACTGAGCACCCAGAGGCCCAAGGCACAGGAGCAGCTCCGAGCGGGAGCCCTGCTGGGAGCCCAGGGCCACAGCCAGCCCTGGCTCCCAACTGGGCAGGGCCTGCACTGGCTCCTGACAGGGCCTGGCTCTGTCCCCTTGGGCTGAGGGAGCTGTCATAGAGCAGGGAGGGTCTGGGGTGGCTGTGGCTGCTCAGGGTCCCTGACACTTTGGCTCATGTCCCTGGAAGGAGCCCCTGCCCAAGCAGCTGCGCTGTCCCTGGGCTCTGCTCCCGGCCTTCTGGGCTCTGCTGGGTGGCACAGCCTGTGCCAAGGGGCAGCAAGGTGCCTGCAGGCCCCAGCTCTGGGGGAAACGGAGAATGTCTGAGACATACCCAGCATGGTGCCTGCTCAGCAGTGCAGTACATCACAGGCTTACACTGCCCATTGCTCCCACAGATGCAACCAGCACAACACAAGTTCCTGATTCCCAAAAGGACATTGAAAGGGCTTTCTGTCTGTTGGCTAGAGCTTTCTTCTGTTGGCTAGAGCTAATAGCAGCTGTGCTTTGTATGGAGATTATCTTCATGTTGTGCTGCTTTGCAATCTGGTATGCCTGCAAGAGAAAACGGTGAGTGTTTTGTTCATCTTTCCCTCCAACAGCTTCTTTAGAAAGCCTATTGTAGACAGAAAACATTTCCAGGGAGGCTGCTGTGGACTTGTGGGTAGTCAGTGGTTCCCCAAATAACTCTGCTGAGAGTTCTGCTGCTGCCCAGGCCTTTCATTGCCCTCCTAACTGCTGGGCCTTGTCCTGGGGAGCCCGCTTGTGCTGCAGCCAATGCTGGCTCCCACGGAGGCTGCCTGGCCAAGAGCAGCCCCAGGAGCAGCAGGCAGAGGCAAAGCAAGATGGGCAGGAGGAAGAGCGGGAACGAGATTGCCCTTGAAAGGAAGAAGCGCTCTGAGACCTGCTCCAGGCCAGGGACCCTGCCCAGAGCCATGCCCTGCTCGCCGGGCTCTTGAGGGGCAGCTCTCCAGCTGGGCCAAGCTGTGCCAGCAGCTGCAGCCGTGCTGGGGAGCCTTGGCCGCTCTGGGCCCTGCTGTGCAGGAGGGGCCCTGTGTGCCAGCGGCAGCTGGGGGCCTCAGCCACCTCCTCTCTCCACGGGAGCACTTCTGGACAGCATTTGAAGGACAGTGGCTGCACTAAACACCCAGACAGCTTGAGCAGCACCTCTGGCAGTAATAAGGGCCTGAGCAGCCCTCTCATGGACTCTGAGAAGAGGATCCCAGGACTGCTCTCTTTGAATACACCTCTTATAACCCTGTAGATCCCACTGCCCCCTCTTTTCCTCATAGATATTCCCAAGCTGCCTTCACTCCCTTTTTTGATCTCTCTCTGCCCCAGCCTATCCCGTTCCTTAGTTCTTGTAGAGACCCCAAGACCAGCCCAGTACCCTCCAGCCCCAGCTGGGACCAACATGGCCCTTCCTCTGTCCCTGAGCCCCCTGGCCCTGCCCTCTAAACAATACTGAAGGTGAGCCCATCTACCAATGTAGGTGATGGCCCCTTCTTCTCTTCAAATAAATAGTTTTAGCTGTTAGCCCAGTGTCCGCCTGGTACCGCCAGCAAAGCCCAGACAGCACCAGCCCTGGCTGAGCTCCATGTCCAGGAGCTGCCGGGGCTGACCACGGTGTGGGCAGGCAGGAGCCAGGCAGGGGCATCGGTGACCAGCGGCGGGGCCCCAAGGGGCTGGGGGAGTCCAAGCTGAGCGTCCCTGGGGTGAGGGCACATTTCCTTCAGTGGCACCACCTGAACCTGCACCTCCTCCACTGGAGTGCCCAGGAAATGTGGGAACCATCAAGACCATCTCTAGGGACACAGCCTGACCAGCAATGTCATCAGGCAAAACAAAGTCTCTCCCCACTTAACACCCACTTGATAGGACCTAACCAATGGGCCATCACCAATCCTGCAGGGTGCTGCACGGGGTCTGCTGCTCTGGGGAAGGGAAGGGAAGGGAAGGGAAGGGAAGGGAAGGGAAGGGAAGGGAAGGGAAGGGAAGGGAAGGGAAGGGAAGGGAAGGGAAGGGAAGGGAAGGGAAGGGAAGGGAAGGGAAGGGAAGGGAAGGGAAGGGAAGGGAAGGGAAGGGAAGGGAAGGGAAGGGAAGGGAAGGGAAGGGAAGGGAAGGGAAGGGAAGGGCCATGTAGCTGTGGGCCCCAATGGGGCTAACAAACAGCACTGGAGGCACAAGAACCCAGCTGCAATTACACTTGATTTCCAGGTCAAAATACTCGGTGTAGCTGGGCTGGGCTTCCCTGTATGGCACGTGGGGGCTTTGGAGTCCCCCATGAGGTGCACGAGAGGCTGGGGTCCCTTGTGTGACACACAGGGATATTTCAGGTTCCCTCTGAGGTATGGAGGGCACTGGGGTTCCCTGTAAGTCATGCAAGGGATTTGGAATCCTATGTGAGGCATGCAGGGGGTTTGGGATCTTTCCCAAGGTGTGCAGGGTGATGGGGTCTCTCCTGAGGTACATGAGGGGGGTTTGCGTTCTTATTTGAGATGTGGAGAGGGCTGTGGGCTCCCATCAGCCTGCTGGTGCTTTGTGTCCCTCCTGCTGCACGCAGTGGGGCTGGAGTCTCTTCTGAGACTTCTCTTCTGAGGCACTCAAGGGACGGGGTCACTCCCGGGATCCCTCCTGGGGCAGGTCCAGCTCAGGGCTGCCACAGCCCAGGGGTACCCAGGGGCAGCCGCCGTGCTGGGATGGCGGTGCCGAGGGGCCGAGGTGGCGCTGCACGGGCACGGCTCAGGCAGTGCTGAGCACCCCGAGATGAGGCGCCACAGCCCGCACTGCCTCCATCCGTGCTGGGAACACAGACAGCCCCGCCGGCAGAGCGGCGGCACCGGGCCCCAGCCAGCTCTGAGGGGAACAGAACCGATGGCAGAGGAGCCGTGGGGCCTGCCCGGCTCTCCGGGCCTGTGGGCAGCCCGGGCGGGAGCGGCTCGCTCTGTGCCGCGCTCTCCCCACAGAACGGGGCTCCGAGTGAGCACCTTGGGAATGCTGAGGGGGATTCGGGGCCGCAACTGGACATGCCAGGGAGAGAAACAATTCATAGGAGACTTCTTTAGGCCTTTCTAAAGATGAACTGAGAAACAACTTCAAATCCCAGGCTATATAGTGTGTTCTAATGAGTGCAGATTTTTTGAAAACAATTTGTTTGCAACTCCCTGTCATGCCCGTGGTGCTGTCCCAGCCAGCACCAACACCCAGGAGCTCTGCTGTGTGCAGCACAGCTGGGACAAGGGAAACGAGTTCACATCCCTACAGATGCC
This sequence comes from Poecile atricapillus, assembly GCF_030490865.1. NCBI lineage: Eukaryota > Metazoa > Chordata > Aves > Passeriformes > Paridae > Poecile > Poecile atricapillus. The sequence goes on from NC_081257.1 coordinate 5,076,420, forward strand.
CTCTCTGCCTTTAGAGTTAACATGCAGTAGCAATATTCCAGCAAGTGCAGGTATTTTTACACCCTCAGGACGGTGTGCTCTTGTGGTCCTTGTGGTGGATCAGAGAGGAAAGCCAAATTTGATGGACTAAACTTGACTGTAGGAGAGGGATAGCTCAGCAGAGGGCCTGTGGACACAGTGACTGGCACACAGCAGGAAGACCCCAGACTATCACAATTCGGCTGGGAGGGTATAAAAGCCATGGGGTTCTTGGTTCAGGGTCCCCCAGAGGCACCAGCTCAAGCTGCCACTGTTGCACCATGATAAAATTGTTTGAAGGATCCAGTGGTCTGACAGTCTGCTATGGAGCACATTCTACATTTCCAATCTTTTGGGCATTTGGGAGGTTTTGATTTTGCTTTGCACCCAAGAAATATAAACCCTCAAAAGTGCACAAATAACTCCTTTACCATTTCCTCCTTTTGTTTTCAGCTGATTTTTATATTGTTCTATTTGCTCTGCTACCTTGTCCTCATCTTTCTAAAATTCATGGGCCTAGTCAAGTCCAGCCTGGGATGGTGCACACATTTTGTTTAGTTCTCTAGTAACTTATCCCCAGCAATCGTGCTGACCACACCCATTTAAAATATTGCAAAAACCTAACCCTGGCCTGCAGTATGTGAATCACACTCCAGTGTGTGAGATGGCAGAGCATCAGGGCAGGCACTGAAGAAGAGGGTATTCCGTAGAATAGATTTGTTTAATCTGACTGCTAATGCTAACACAGAACTGCCTGTCATGTTGCCTTGCCTCTTTGCTAAACTGGATTTGTGTTTGTGATTCACATGTGATATTTTCCTTTCAAATGTGCCTATTTTAGGGTGATTCTGAGGATGATTTAGAATGATTCAGCAGGAGTCAGTAGACACTGGAATAAATCTTTAAGATCAGCAGGAATTAAATCCTGTGATTTCAATATAGTTCTTATTATTCCACTTAAAACCTCACTATCCGTACCGAATTTTTTTTTTTTTTATTTATTTTACATAACTCTCTGATCACTTGGTAACTGAAAGGCCGAGGTTGGATTTGCATTACTCCTCTGCTTGCATTATATACTACAGGAGCAGCTGTAAGCATATCTTCATCTTCTCCAGGGCTGGTATTCCCTGGGTTTCCCCACCCACACCCACCCTTGCCGGGCTCTGGGGGCCCCGTTCTCTCACTGGGCCTGTGGAGGGGCTCAGCTGCTCCCCCGCAGGAGCTGGGCGAGGGCCCGTTCCCCCGCCCCAGGGAGCAGGGCTGGGACACCCTTCCCTCTGCCCCTCTGCAGGAACAAGGGGTGTAGCTCTCTCTCCCACCACCACCCTCCCCATGGAGACAGGGGGTGGAGGCATGGGGAGCAGGATTGCAACATCGGGAGGCAGGGCAGGGGTATGGTGCAGGGAGTGGAATGTCAGAGGGAAGAAAGGGATTGTGATAAGAGTAGTGAGCAGGAACCCGTGGGTGGAAGGGATTGTGGGTAGGAGAAAGGGGATACACTGGAGGATTCACCATGTGGCCAGGTAACACATGGCCAGTGCCATCTTGGCTCTCAGCCCCGTGGGGGTAGAGCAGTTCATTTTCTTCAACGCTAGGAAAAGAAGGATATAGAGACCTGATGGTTTGCGCAGCGCCATCAGAACTGGGTGGCTGAAGGACACACAGGGGACCAGGTGTCGTGGTTTTAAACCAGTAACTAAAGAAAAGGATTACTTATTTCTTGCTGTGAGATATGGATTAGAACAAGAGCAAAACAGGCATAAAACTTAAAAGGAATAAAGAAAGTTTATTAACAAACTACAATAATAAGAGCACCAGAATAAACTTCCAGAAAACCTCTTTTTATCCCCTACTACCCACCATTCTTTTGTTCACATGACAACAGAGACAAAAACTTTAGAACTTTGATGTTTAAAACAGTCCCAATTCCTGCTACAGTCTTTTCACCAGTCTTTGTAGAGAAACAGAAGTCTCTTTCTGTTAATTTATGGAGTTTCTCACAAGAAAACTACTTCTGTTATAGTTTCTTATTGCCCTGATGTCAGCTGCCCAGAACTGCTGTTATCAGAGCTCTCTCCTCCCATTTCACATCACTCTGAAGTGCGTATGGGCCATGAGTCTAGGGATGGCATTTTAAGGATGAGTTATTCAAAGGCAAAAAGTCTTCTTCTTCTGTTTCTGTGAGCTTCACTAGAAAACAGTTTTCTCATTGCCCCCCAAGGCTTCAAAATCTTCTAGCACTTCACTGTATCACAATTACTCTACTTTTTACTCAAAATTTATACTTTGAACTCTCTATTCCTCCCTACATACTCTATCATGAATTAAAGGAGTTCTTTTCAGGACTTCATTGTCCATCTCCATAGCTTTAACAGAAAAATATTTCATCTTAATTAAAGCATCATCCTTATTCTCTACCTTTTCTGAAGCTTCTTTTCTTTCTTGTCACTGGTAGTTTATAAAGTCTCTTTTCACGTTGGTCACTCTCCTTTACTCTCTCTGGATAAAAAGGTTAATCTGCAAGTCTCATCTGGGTAATGAAGGAGTTAAAATCTTGCCCAGGCTTTTGTAGATGGTTCGGTGATCTCTGCTGGAGCAGGAGCTGGAGCTGTCTTGGATAGAAGATTCTTCATAGCTGCTCTGGAGAGTGTGGTTGCTGTCTCTGCTTGCTGCAGGTTCAGAGCCCCTTTCTTTCTTTACTCGGCAGTTTCTGGTGAATTCCGTCACAGCAAAAACTGCAGCGGAGCCAGGGACCGGCCTGGCCCGGCCAGAGCCCGGGGCAAGCCCCGCAGGGCCCCCCCATCTCCTGGCCGGGAGCCGCGGCAGGCCCAGCCCAGCCCCCGCCTGGCCACATGGCCTGGGCAGGGAATGGGAAGCCAGCTGGAGATCTGTTACCCTTCACAGCCAGGAAACAAAGAGAACAAGAGAGCTCTGGTTTTACATCTTAAGGTAGGGTTCACAAGTTGATCCCACCTTTCAATGGTTAAATCTGCTGTCAATTCTCAGCAATGACCAATAATTGGTCAGGAGAAAAGACTCCCGTCAGTCCCCAGCAACTTCGACTTCCTTAGCTCTTAAAACTACCTTAAAGGTAAATGATAAAAACAGGGCCAGGAGACCTTCTTCTCCTGTTTGAAAGACTTTATTCGAATCAGCTTTGGGTGGGGGCCCGACGGGTCGCGCGCACACCGCCAGCGCTCCCTGAAGCGACTCGGAGGAGAAGGAATGCGGCTCTGCCTACGGGGTGCAATGGAGGCCAAGCCGGGATCTCCGTCCTCGTGGGTACACCCGGAGTCCCCTTTGGCTCGAAAGTCCAGGGGTGTCACCTCTAGCGAGTCTCTCTGCGGTCATGGCGAGGAAAGCGGAGTTGGTGGGTCGTGTCCCTTGATCCTGACCACAGGGCATCGCTCTCAGTTTCTCTATTCAGCGTTCCAATGCTCCATAGATCAGGTTTTTGTCCGAGGTGGTGTTTTTCGGCAGCTGATTTACATAACCCCCAATTGCCATTTCGGGAGGTTCTCCTTCCTGGCCGCCGCTTCGGGAAGCCTCCGGTCACCATGTTGGAAGTCCCCTAACTTCGGTTGTCATGCCGGGGCATCCCTGACCCGGGGCGCGGCCGGACAGGAGTAACGAGGGAACAGCTCGGCACGGGCTCAGAACCGGAATGTCTGGAACAGAAGCTGGAAGGAAACACACGGAAAAACCTGGCTGGCGGCTTCGGCCGCCGGGGCATCCCCGACCCCGGGCGCTGCCGGACAGGAGTAACGAGGGAACAGCTTGGCACGGGCCCAGAACCGGAACGCCTGGAACAGAGGCTGGAGAGAACTGGAGAGAACATTTGCGGAACGTGGACTGCAGGTGGGCTTATTTATATCAATTCCCCCTCTAATACTTTGATTGGGTTGTAAACCCGCATCAGTTTGGTGCCTCAGCATCTGGGATGTAAATTTCTTTTCGTTTTTGAAACCTAAGATAGATTTCTTTAGCGTCCCCCTGTTCTGTGCTGTCAGGAGTGTTTAGTACCATTATTTTACTTACTTCTTTTGATTGTCTTAATCCTCCTGGAACTTCAAGGCTGGCTTTCACTGAGGTGGTAATCAGTCGGGTTACACAGGGAAGTATGCATGGCAAGAAGACTTACCCAGTAATAGCACATATGATGATAAAGGCTATTTTCTTCCACCACTCTCCCTTCCAAGACCAAAACCCATCCCACCAGTTCGTGCTGATCAGGGGTGTCCACTGTTAGGTTCCCACATAAGCGATCTTTCTGATCCCTTGGGATATATTTTTGATTACCTCATTCCTGTCATTTATTTCCAGGCAGCATTCAGAGTTATTAAACTTACCACAGATTCCTCCTTCATCAGCCAGTAGATAGTCAACTGCTAGCCTGATTTGGTAGATTACGGAGCGAGTTTGGGTTAGTTGGTCACTGATGTGATCTAGAGCCAGGGCGGTCTTATTGGACACTATTTCCAGTACTGCTTGTAGCCGAATTATTCTATTCAGCATATAAATTGGGGTCCGATATCCCCAGGACCCGTCTTGGGCCCAGGTAGCAGGTCCATAAGTTTTGATGATCTCTTCTGGGCTCCAGATTTTTCCTTTCCATTCTTGGTCACCTCCCATTTGGATGGTCCCTCTCTTTTGGCGGTGTAAGTCCTTTTTTAAATCATCAAACAGTGGAATCCCCAGATTTGCTCCAAGTTCTTTTGGCAATAGGAAGAAAGCAGGCTTCACTATTCCGATCGTGCATGTTCCTGCCCAGCTGCCTGGAAGTTTTGTGTATGCAGTATCTCCGCAAATCCAGAACAAATGTTCTGGTGTTTCCCAGAAATTACTACTGATTGCTGAAGGGGTCTGCCAGAATTTAGACAGTTCTTTCATTGCCCAGAAGGGGTTTGTCTCCCCACCTGCACATTCGTATAATTGATGTCCCTCGTGAAAGGTACAACTGTGGGAATCTTTCTCTATAGACCAGTACTTTACGGGGGCCTTAGGTACCCATCGAGTTATTCCTTTCTTGATCTTCAGATAACGCTTACATGCCATGTTTCCTACTGGGATGTCAAACATTTCTCCTCTCCTCAAAATACATTCCTCTCCTATCACCTTGTTCTTTAGGTTCCATTGTTCTATTTTTCTTATTCCTAAAGATGGGAGTTTTGGCTTACTTTGCTTTCACTTAAGTAATTCCAAGGGTCCTAAACTGATACCTTCCCAAGGCCAGATATCAGTCATTTGGGTGTTACCACACACCCAGCAGTTGGTTACATTTAATTCCTGGCTTATTCTCTCCACCAGGTCCACAAATAGGTTTTTCCCCCTTGGAAGGTCCAATTCCCCTCCCACATCCTTGGGATGAGTTATTTCTTTTTCTTTTATCAGGTCAATGGGTCTGTTCTGCCTGAGTTCATCTCTGAAGCACAGCCATTGTCCCACAGGACACTCCCCCAGTAGTCTCTGCCGGTATGTGGCAGTGTTTTTAGCCATCCAATATCGCTGTCCGTCCTCCTGACATGGCATGGCTACGGAAGAGTTTATGCATTTAGGGTTTAAATTCATATGGATTTGCAGTAAGGAACTTCTCTCCTCTTCGTAGTAGAGAGGTTGGTAGCACCTGGTGCATGGTCCTGATGGATCTCCTTTAGAGACCCGAATCAGCAAGAGCCACACCACACTCCCTAAGAGTCCAGTATAGGCCATCACTGGAGATCAGCCTACCTGGTCTTGCCTCCTGGGATTTTCTAAGAGGTGCACGGGAGGAGTTATTTTTGTTCCTTCTGCTCTGAACCTCTTCTCAAACTTCTCTGTAGGGGAGATCCTAGCGGGAGTTTTGGCTTAAGCCTCGGAGAGCCCTAAAATACTCCTTTTTGTGGAAACAAAGTTAGCTTCTCCCACTGAACTACAGCAACTTTGTAACAATTTTAAGTTAGACGTATAACCACAACCTTACAACAACTTTTCAATTTAAGGGTGTAACAACTTTACACTTTAAAAACGTGGTAACAGTCTGAACAACTCAATGATAACTTCAGATTAAAGTCTTTTATACTCCTCTCTTACTGGGAGTCTTCTTCTTGAAAGTTAACTTTAGATTCCCTGAGTCCTTAGACACTGTCCATTGAGGGGGCTTCACAGTGGGTTTGGGATGATCTTGTTCCGGGTCAGGGGGTGTCACTGGTCCCTTCGCCCTAGTGATGTGTGTCCATCCTCTTTCTTGTGTCCGGACTGCAGTGTTCGTCGTGAGGAGGACCTGAAAGGGGCCCTCATACTTAGGAGTCAGTGGGGCAATAGTCCAGGATTTCACTAACACCCAGTTTCCCGGATTGATGTTGTGCACTTTGACATCTAAGGGGGAAGTTTGAGGAAGACAACCTTTTTTACGTAAGTCCTCTAGAGCTCTCCCTATAGTTTTTAGGTATTCCCGAGTAGCTGTTTCTCCATCTGAATAGCTCCCGACTCCAAGGGAAGTAGTGAGAAATGGGAGCCCGAACAGCATCTCATATGGGGAAACTGCTAGGTCCGCCCGAGGCCTGGTCCTGACCCGTAAAAGAGCTAAAGGCAAGCACTTTAACCAGTTCATTTTGGTCTCCTCAATTAACTTAGTAAGCACGTTTTTCAAAGTCTTATTCATTCGCTCCACCCTGCCAGAACTCTGAGGGTGCCATGGGGTATGCAATTCCCTCTTTATTCCCAACGCTCTCATGACCTGGTGTAAGATTTTAGCCGTGAAATGTGGGCCCCGATCTGAATCTTTGCGATTTACCAATCCATATCGCGGGATGATGTCTTCCAATAGGACCTTAATTACCACTTGGGCTGTCTCCTTTCTCGTAGGAAATGCTTCCACCCAGTGGGTTAGGTGATCAACTATGACTAAGAGGTGCTTGTAACCTTGCAACAGAGGCATTTCGGTAAAATCTATTTGCACACTCTGAAATGGTCTTTGAGCTATTTCCCTCCCTCCTGGTTCTGTTTTTCTCATTGCCCTCTGATTTACTTTTTGGCATGTTATGCACCCCTTAGTGATAGCTTTAGCTAACCCATACACTCCCATGCATAGATTCTCTCTCAGGAAATGGTCACATAACCCCTGTACTCCCCAGTGTGTTTGTCCATGTAATTCAGAGAGTACTCTCCTGGCTAAAGGTTGATTTAAAAACTGTCTCCCATCTGAAGTCAGCCATCTCCCCCCTTGCTCTTGATGTAGTCCCAGTTCTCTGGTTGCTTTTCTCTCTTTTTCACTATATATAGGTTCTATGTCCCCTTCCTCTTGTTCTTGTGCTTCTTTCAAGTGGAAAGACTTAACTGGGTCCTCCAGCCCTAATGCTGCTTCTTTCGCTGCTTGGTCAGCCATCCTATTTCCTCTTGCCTCCAGGGTATCAGCTCTCTGGTGTCCTTTTATGTGAACTATGGCTATTTCTGCTGGTTTTCTCAAGGCTTCTAGGAGTAGTTTAACTAATTTTTCATGAATTATATTCTTCCCTTTCGAGCTGATATAACCTCTTTCTTCCCAGATCTTTCCAAATATGTGTACTACTCCAAGTGCATATCTTGAGTTCGTGTAGATGGTTCCCGATTTCTCTTCCAGCAACTCTAAACCTCTTTTTAGAGCATAAAGTTCACAACTTTGTGCCGACCAATTTGATGGCAATTTTCCTTTTTCCATTACCTGCATTGTTTTCCCATCCACTATGGCATACCCTGAGGCCCTCATTCCCCCTGTCATCCTTGAGGATCCATCTATAAACATGATTTCACCATGCGGCAAAGGTGTGTCTCCCAGGTCTTCTCTCACTTTTGTTTGTAAAGATATAAGCTCAATACAGTCATGTTCTAAGCTTTCTAGGGGTTCCCCAGAAAGGAACTGGGCTGGGTTTAAGCACTTGGAGGTGGCGATCTCCAAATTGTCTGTATTCATCAGAATGATTTCATATTTCAAAATTCGGGCATCAGTGAGCCATTGCTGTGCTTGCTGGCTGAGCACTGTTCTTAAATCATGTGGGGTATGCACTTTTATTTTTCCGTATAGGGTTAGTCTCTGGGCCTCCTCCAGTAGGATAGCAGTAGCCGCAATTGCTTGCAGACACACCGGCCATCCCCTGGCCACTGGATCCAGTAGCTTAGATAGGTATGCCACTGGTTTGTTGCAATTTCCCCATTCCTGGGTCAGTACCCCATATGCTGCTCCACCCTCTGTGTTTATAAATAAATCAAATCCTTTACTTAAGTCTGGCAGGCTCAGGACTGGAGCTGTGGATAACTTGCTCTTTAAGTTCCGCAACTGCTCCTCATCTCTCTCTGTCCAGTGTACGGGTTCCGGGCTGATCAACTTCTCATACAGAAATTTTACACATTCTGAGTATCGTTCTATCCACCACCTGCAATATCCTACCAGCCCCAGCAGTTTCCTCACATCCCTCTTAGTCTTTGGGGGCTCAATGGACAGGATTCCCGAGATCCTCTCCGGGCTCAGTTTTTTATAACCACTTCCAATCAGGTGGCCTAAGAACTTTACCTCTGATTCCACAAATTGTAATTTATTTTGTGATACTCTCAATCCTTGTTTGCCCAAGAAATTTAAAAGCCGTATGCTGGTACCTTTTACTTGACTTTGGCTCTTTCCCGAGACCAGTAGGTCATCTACGTATTGGAGCAGTTGTACCCCTTCCTCCAAATCAAATTGTTCTAACAGCTTCTCTAATGCTTGCCCAAAGAGGTTAGGAGACTCTGAAAATCCCTGGGGGAGACGTGTCCACCTAAGTTGTTGTTTCCTCCTGGTGACGGGATCATCCCATTCGAAAGCAAACCAGTCTCTACTCTCCTCTGCGAGGGGACAGGTCCAAAAGGCATCTTTCAAATCTATGGTGGTAAACCATTGATGTTCTCTCGGCACTTTGCTGAGGAGGGTATAGGGATCTGGCACAACAGGATGCCTGTAAACAGTCTTTTTGTTGACTTCTCGTAGGTCTTGTACCAGCCGATAACTTCCATCGGCTTTCTTTACAGCCAAAATGGGTGTATTGTGAGGGGACATACAGGGTTCCAAGACCCCTTCTTCTAACAGTTGCCTGATTATTAGGGCTAACTCCTCTCTTCCTTCCGGTGAGATGGGGTATTGTTTAACTCTCACTGGTGGGGTATCTTTCACCATCTCCACCACTATTGGGGGTATCCCCAAAAGTCCTCTCTCTCCTTGGCCAGCCCACACTTCTGGGTTAATTTCCTCCATTTCGTTTTGGGTAAGTGCCATAATTTTTACCACCATCTTCCCATCCTCAGGGATTACTCCCACACCTAAACGGACTTGAAGGTCTCTCCCTAGTAGGTTACTTTCCAGCTTGGGTAAGTAAATGAAATTCACCTTGCATTGCTTGGAGTTTCCCCTTATCTCTACATTTTCAATCACCGGAGCTCTAAATGGTCTCCCCTCTGCCCCTATTACCTCACAGGTCTTTTCACCTATGATGACTCCTGATGGCAACTTGTTTATACTAGATCTTTCTGCGCCAGTGTCTATTAAAAATTCCATGTCCTCTCTCAATGGACCCACTTCAAAGTTTGCCAAGGGCTCTGTCAGGTGTTTCATGGGGTCCTCTACTATATAAAGCCCCCGACACCCCTAATCATCCCCTTTCAAAACTTTCTCTAGAACATCGTGTTCTCGGGCAATGGCTTCATCAACCTGCAACTTTTTACAGTCTTTCTGAAAATGTCCAACCTCATTGCAGTAGAAGCAACGTCCGGCCCATGGTTTCCCTGTTCTTTCTGGATACCTCTTCCGAGGTTTTGCTGGCCCTGGCCTCTCTTGACCTGTTGCTGCCGGAGCTCTTTTTTCTGATCCTGCACTTTCTCTGGCAACTGCCACCATTATCTTTGCCCTTGTTCTAGTTTTTTCTTCTTCTCTCCTTAGGTATACTCTGAGAGATTCCCTCAGGAGTTCATTGATGTCTTTTTCCTGCCAGCCCTCCATCTTCTCTAATTTTCTCCTGATATCCGGCCAAGCCCTTGTCACGAATTGCACCTTCAGGAGCATCTGGCCTTCCGGGCCATCTGGGTCAATACTTGAATGCAGCTGAAAGTTCCATTTTAGCCGATTTAGCCAGGCTGCCGGAGTCTCATCCTTCTCCTGCGAGCCGTCGAATGCCAATTTGGCATTACTCCCTCTGGGGACTGACTCTTTCATGCCCCTCACCATCAGGGACCTGTATTCCCTCATATTTCTCCTCCCTTCCTCCTCATTGGGGTTCCAGTGGGGATCTGCTATGGGTACTTTTTGATCTCCCGGGGGTCCTGGTCTATTTTCTTGTTCCCAAATCCGTATTCCTGCCATTCTTATTAGCCGGACCTCTTCTGAGGAGAATAGTATGTTAAAGATTGAATTAAGTTCCCCCCACGTATACATGTTGGGTCCCAGAAACTGGTCCACTTGTTTGGCTATCCCAACTGGGTCCTCCACCAAATTCCCTATTTCTTTCTTGAAACTTCTGACCTCTGAAGCAGTCAAAGGAACATTCACAAACCCGATGCCACCAGTTGCCCCTCCCATAGGAACCTCCCTAAGAGGGAACAGTTTGGAAGCCTTGGACCGAGTGTTACAATATTGTCCGTCATCTGCCTTAGGACCATCTGCTTGGGAAGTAAATCCCTGTTGAGGGCTAGTAGTAGCATTGGACTGTGGAGGGACAGTAGGTGAAGGATCACCAGAAGGTTGTAGAGGTGACAGTGGCAATGGTGGTGTTGGTTTGCTCTGACCCCAATTAGGAGGATGTAAGGGAACAACGGCTGGGGAAGGAGTTATAGGAGATGTAGTCGTTGGAAAGGATGGAGGTGGTAAAGGAAGGATAGCTGTAGGACGAGTCATGTGCACCTGAGAGGGAGCCGGAGATGCACTCTGGGGAATGGCAGGAACATTTGGAGGGGGCAAGTAGTCAAGGGGGTCCCACTCCTTGTTCTTCCTCCCCTCCTCTTCAGTCTTTTCCCCTTTATGCTGCAACTTACAGATTTTTACTTCTCTATCTCTTGTAACATTCTCCAGCCAACATGCAGCATACCGTATTTCTTCTAGGTCAAACCCGTCCTGTGCCTTTAGATGTTCATTCAGTTGCCTACACATACACTAGTCCTGTGTCCCAACCCATGGCCACCGTTCTGGTAGGTTCAAGTTAGGCCACACCTCCACACAAAAGTGGATTGTCTTTATTTTATCCAGCTCCTTCATTACTTCCCAATCGTCCCATTTGTCCAACAATCTCGCTAAGGGACTATTGGGAGGAATACTCTTAGCTCTCTTAGTACTCTCTTTGCTTACACACCCTCCCATATTTGCAGGCCCCCAAACTAAATAGATAAGGTGCCCCTACCCGAACTAAGATTTAATGACGGGCAACACAAATCTGGACTGCAACTAAACTTTCCTGGCCTCTTAAAAAAAGATATCTCTCAAAAATAAATAATAAAAAAAAATTTACCTCTCCTTCTTTCCAAACAAAACCTCAAAACAACTCAACTTTCCCGGTACTCACACACCCCCTATGTTTTCCAGGCCTCAAACTATAATGGATAAGGTGCCCCTACCCGAACTGAAATTTGATGACGGGCAACACAAATCTGGACTGCAACTAAACTCTCCTGGCCTCTTTCCAAAAGAAAATATCTCCTAAAAAAAAATTTACCTTTGCTTCTTTCAGATAAAACTTCAAAACAACTCAACTTTCTTACTCTTTAATTGAAGTCAGGGTCTACTTAACCCTGTAAGTCAGGGTCCACCTGACCCTTTCTCTGGGGTAAGGTCCCAGCGAGGTTTGCTGCTCTGTCCCTCCCTATACCCCTATCCAACCTAGGGTCCACCCGACCCTTTCTCTGAGGTAAGGTCCTAGCAGGTTCACAGCTCTGCCTCTCCCTATACCCCTATCCAACCTAGGGTCCACCCGACCCTTTCTCTGAGGTAAGGTCCTAGCAGGTTCACAGCTCTGCCTCTCCCTATACCCCTATCCAACCTAGGGTCCACCCGACCCTTTCTCTGAGGTAAGGTCCTAGCAGGTTCACAGCTCTGCCTCTCCCTATACCCCTATCCAACCTAGGGTCCACCCGACCCTTTCTCTGGGGTAAGGTCCCAGCGGTGTTTTTCAGCAGCTGATTTACATAACCCCCAGTCGCCATTTCGGGAGGTTCTCCTTCCCGGCCGCCGCTTCGGGAAGCCTCCGGTCGCCATGTTGAAGTCCCCCAGCTTCGGTTGTCGCGCCGGGGCATCCCCGACCCCGGGACCAGCCGGACAGGAGGACCTCCCGAAATGGCGATTGGGGGTTATGTAAATCAGCTGCCGAAAAACACCACCTTGGACAAAAAACCCGATCTATGGAGCATCGGAACACTGAATAAAGAAACTGAAAGCGATGCCCTAAGGTCGGGATCAAGGGACACGACCCACCAACTCCGCTTTCCTCGCCATGACCGGAAAGAGACTCGCTAGAGGTGACACCCCTGGACTTTCGAGCCAAAGGGGACTCCAGGTGTACCCACGAGGACGGAGATCCCGGCTTGGCCTCCATTGCACCCCGTAGGCAGAGCCGCATTCCTCCTCCTCCTCTGAGTCGCTTCAGGGAGCGCCGGCGGTGTGCGCGCGACCCGTCGGGCCCCCACCCAAAGCTGATTCGAATAAAGTCTTTCAAACAGGAGAAGAAGGTCTCCTGGCCCTGTTTTTATCACCCAGCACGGCTGCAGCTGCTGGCACAGCTTGGCCCAGCTGGAGAGCTGCCCCTCAAGAGCCCGGCGAGCAGGGCATGGCTCTGGGCAGGGTCCCTGGCCTGGAGCAGGTCTCAGAGCGCTTCTTCCTTTCAAGGGCAATCTCGTTCCCGCTCTTCCTCCTGCCCACCTTGCTTTGCCTCTGCCTGCTGCTCCTGGGGCTGCTCTTGGCCAGGCAGCCTCCGTGGGAGCCAGCATTGGCTGCAGCACAAGCGGGCTCCCCAGGACAAGGCCCAGCAGTTAGGAGGGCAATGAAAGGCCTGGGCAGCAGCAGAACTCTCAGCGGAATTCTGTGGACTACCATTGACTACAAACAAGTGCACAGCAGCATGACTATGCGTCAGGCTACCAGTGCTGTGGGCAGAGTTTTAAGACAACTCTGGAGAAAAATCAACAAATTACCTCCTGATCTTGTACACTTTCTGGATCCCAAAATAGCAGCATAGAAGCACAAGTGGCACAGTGGACAGTGTCACTACTGTGTCTATCATGCAGGATTTGAGCACATCCTGGGAGCAGACGGGTCTTGAGAAGTGTTATGCTCCGGGCCTGCATGATCAAGTCCAGGGAGGCTGCAGTTGCTGGTGACAGGCATGGGACTCCAAGGAGAGGTGCTTCTCCTCAGGAAACCATTTATTCAACATGGGAACCAACTGAGCTTTAGATCCAGAGACAGAAAGCCCCAAACAGGGGCAGGGATCCCCAACGGTTCCCAGGGAGAAGGGAACACCATCCGGGGAAAGGCAACCAGGCCGCCTGCTCACCTGCTCGCCATGCTCGCTGTGGAGCAGCCTGGGCAGCCCTGTCAGGCAGGGCCCCTGCCAGGAGCAGCAGGAGGAAGAGGCACAGAGCAAGGGCCATGATGCCTTGCCCTCTGCCCGTCCCACAGCTCTTGCTGCCACCACTGTCCTGTCACCGCTGTGCCAATGTCTGCACCACTGCTGCCGCCGCTGCTGCAGCTGCCGCAACATTCATGGTCAAGGACTGACTGCTCGGTCCTTGTGGTGCTGTGCAAGAGCGGGGCTCTGGGACCTCTGTGACCACAGGGCCTTCTGTGACCTCAGCCTGCTGTGACCTCAGCTTGTTGTAACCCCTGAGATTGCCCTGATCTTGGCCTGTTGTGACCTCAGATCCTGCTGTGATCTCAGCCTTTTGTGACCTAAGAGCCGGCTGTGACCTCAGCCTGTTGTGACTCCAGAGCCTTCTGTGACCTCAGATGCTGTGACGCTGGAGCCTGCTGTGACCTGAGTCTGTTGTGATCTCAGCCTGCTGTGCTCCCTGAGCCTGTTGTGACTTCAGGCTGCTGTGACCTCAGAGTCTGCTGTGAGCTCAGCTTGTTTTGACTCCTGAGATTGCCCTGATCTTGGCCTGTTGTGACCTCAGAGACTGCCCTGACCTCAGTCTTTTGTGACCTCAGAGCCTGCTGTGACCCCAGAGCCTGCTATGTCTCCAGAGCCGGCTGTGATCTCAGCCTGTTGTAACCCCAGAGCCTGCTATGACATCAGCCAGCTGGGACCCCAGAGCCTTTTGTGATCTTATCCTGCACCGACTGCAGCCTGCTGGGACCTCAGAGTCTGCTGTGATGTCAGCCTATTGTGACCTCAGGTCCTGCTGTGGTCTCTGCCTTTTGTGACCTAAGAGCCTGTCGTCACCTCAGCCTGTGGTGCTTCCAGAGCCTGCTGTGACCTCAGCTTTCTGTGACGGCAGAGACTGCTGTGACCTCAACCTGCTGTGCTCCCTGAGCCTGCCGTGACCTCAGAGTTTACTGTTACCCCAGAGAATGCTGTCACCTCAGCCTGTTGGGACTTCATATAGAGGAATGGCTAGATAGCAAAGGTCACGTTCCCATGCAACAGTTAGCTGGGAAAGAATTAGACAATGGAGTACAGTTGGTGTGAGATGTTGCAGAGTTAGGAAGGCCTTGGTGATAACTGTTAACTGAGTACAGGACGCTGTAATCAGAAGAATGTGAATTCAGCATAGATGAGCAATCACAGGAATGTAGAATTAGGTGGAGTTGACCTTAAATGAAATATCCAATAATGAGCTTGCTTTTGCACTATGTATGAGCCTAATTATTGATGCTATGTAAGTGGTTTTAGAGTTACCAATAAATGATACTTGCTGATCATTCGTATTGAGTGCTGCATTTCTCCCGCCAAACTCATCAAAATGCCACCCGAACAACAGGGACCTTTGGGACCTTTGAGACCCTAGGGACCCTTGGAACCTTTGGGACCTTTGGAACTTTTAGGACTTTAAAAAGGAGTCGGAGTCGGCCAAGGGATTTGGTGTCAGGGTACGGGTCCTCCGCAGCAAGGACGGCGAAATGCAACAGCTGTGCTGCATTCCAGGCAACCTCACAGGAGAGTCCTGATCACACAGCAACGTTGCCGCGCCCCAGGTGACCTCAGGGGACAGTCCTGCCGTAACGTGCTGCTGAAACCTTGTAGGGGCTGCAACAGCGCGCTGACGGTAAGATGGGAAGGCAAGCAGCATATGATTTATTTACTTGCTTTTTAGAAAAGCGACAGGTTAAAGACTTTGATTTGCGCAAGGAGCTTCCTGGACTTCTTGCTTATGGGTATGCTCAGGGTTGTTTTCAAAATCCCCATACAGTTCATGAATTAAGTGAGTGGCGAAAATTTGGACATAAATTGTGGGAAGCTCTTTTAAATGATGATAGAACTGGTAAAAAATTGGGAAAACTGTGGCGGACAGTTCATAATGTTCTTTTGCAGTATCAGGCTGAACAGGCAACTGCCACAAAGGCATCTGCAGCCATGTCAAAAAATAGATTATTAGAGGGAATTAATGAGTGTCCATTGCCACCCGCCACAAATACAGTATTTTTGACTCCCCCCACGCAGTCACTGACCCCTGCCACAGCTATTAATCCTTTTGTGCCATCTTCAATACCTTCACCTACTAACCTTAATTCTGGAGAGGAGCCTTCGGCACCGTTACCACCCTCCCCTATGAGAAATCCTGAGGTAGGGAATGAGTTAGGTGAGGCTATTGCACGGGAAAGAAGGGAGACATGGGCTGCATTGGCATGGAATATTTTGCAAGAGGGAGATCAGGAAATAGCAGATGCTGTATTGGAAGTAGCATGTCCCGTAACCTTTGCACCGATTCAAGGGGGAGGAATGCAAACTCAAATTACAGCTTTAGATTGGAAGTGGTTATCACAGTTGCGATCTACAGTCAGTCAGTTTGGAGTGACCAGTGAACCGGTTAGACAAATGATTGATTATTTGTGGGGGACACAGATTTTGTTGCCTGCAGATTGTAGGAGTATTATGAAATTGATTCTTAGTCAGCATTAGCAGCTGTTGTTTAATGCACACTGGCAAGCTTATTGTCAAGAAAGTGTAAATGTGCAAAGACAGGCAGGTGATCCACTGCATGGGCTAACTTTGGAAGAACTTATGGGCTTAGGAGCATATAGTCAAGTGGAAGCACAAGCTATTTTGCGACCAGATAAGTTGAGAGAAGGAATGCGGTTAGCACGAGCTGCATTTGATCGGATTAAGGAGCCAGGAGGTATTTCATCTTATATGGGTATTAAACAAGGGCAAGATGAGCCATTTAGAGCATTTATTGATAAAGCAGCTACAGCTATAGAGCGAGCAGGTGTTCCTGAATATATGAAGGAAGCATTATTAAAACAATGTGCATTACAGAATTGTAATCCAGCAACCAGGTCAGGTTTAAATTCCCTAAATGCTAACTGGACTATTGAAGAGGCATTAGAAAGGATGTCTAATATACCAGTGGGGTCACAGGCAATGTTAGTCCAGGCAATTAAAGAACTAGGGCAAGGGTTAAAGAAGCAGGCTGCATCTACTCAAAGTCAGGTTTTAGCAGCTCTTGCACCCCTACAAGCGGCCACAACCAACAATGGCAGGATTCCAGCCTCCCGACTCCAATATTTTCGCTGTGGCAACCTTGGACATATTCGGAAGGAATGTACTGTACCATCTGTTTGGTGCAATCAGTGTCGGTCCAATACCCACGCTGATAATGACTGCCGCCGGAGATCTGGAAACGGGAAGGTCAGCGCGAGGAGCCGCCGCGCCAGGACACAAATAGCAGCTGCTGGAACATCAGTGCAACTTCCCTCCAGCCTGCCACAGCAGGGAGCCTCGGCCTGGACCTGGCAGCCTCAGTGACTGTGGATTTATTGACATCACAACCCTACAAAATTCCCACGGGAATTATTGGACCAGTGATAATAAATGGAAAAGCTATGGGTGCAATAGTGTTGGGACGTTCATCTGCTAGTCTAATGGGACTGTTTATTTTACCTGGAGTAATTGATGTGGACTATTCTGGTGAAATATATATCATGGCATATACACTGGCACCACCAGCCAGAATTGATAAGGGACAGCGAATTGCACAATTGGTGCCACTACCGCAATATACCCATCAGTTGACACCATTGAAAAATCAATTACAGGGTACAGGTGGATTTGGTTCTACAGGAGGACTTACATTACTTACTCTGGACTTAAACACTCGACCCAAGCGAACAGTTGTTCTCAATTATAACGGAGAATCCCACCAATTAGAAGGACTATTGGATACTGGGGTGGACTCAAGTATTGTTGCTCCACAGTATTGGCCCCAGGAATGGCCTTTGTTGCCTAGTATGGTTACTGTTACAGGGGTGGGAGGCTTAACTTTAGCAAAAAAGTCTCCACAAATCCAGATTCAATTAGATGGGAAGGTCATCAGTTCTGTTTTGTCAATTGTCCCATTATCAGACAAAGTTCAATGTCTAATAGGGCGAGATATTTTGTCACAACTTGGTGTTATTTTGACAAATGAGCACCCTTTAGAATAGAGGCCATTGTTTGGACTTTCCCACTCCCACTTAAATGAATAATTCAGGAACCAGTATGGGTTGAACAGTGGCCTTTAAAAAGGGAAAGTCCGCAACAAGCTCATCAATTAGTGCTGGAACAATATCAACAAGGACATTTAAAGCTGTCAACAAGTCCTTGGAATACCCCTATTTTTGTTAT
Organism: Poecile atricapillus; assembly: GCF_030490865.1. NCBI lineage: Eukaryota > Metazoa > Chordata > Aves > Passeriformes > Paridae > Poecile > Poecile atricapillus. The sequence continues at coordinate 5,094,224 of NC_081257.1, forward strand.
AAAAAAGAAGTCTGGAAAAATATCGATTGCTGCATGACTTACGTGCAGTCAATGAACAAATGGAGCCAATGGGGGCGCTACAACCTGGTTTGCCCAATCCTGCAATGTTACCAAAAGATTGGCCCTAGTTAATAATTGATTTAAAGGATTGTTTTTTCACTATCTCACTGCATGAACAGGATACTTGCAGATTTGCTTTTACCTTGCCTTCATTAAATCAAGCAGAACCAGACAAGAGATTTGAATGGACAGTTTTACCACAAGGTATGCGTAATTCTCCTACCTTGTGTCAGCTTTATGTTGATAATGCTTTGCAGCCACTATGTGTTCGGTGGCCTACAACTATTATTTATCATTATATGGACGATATTCTTTTTGCTCAGTCACAACCTTTTGCAGATAAACAAGTTAACGACATTCAAACACAACTACTTCAGAATAGACTGGTTGTTGCACCTGAGAAAATACAGCAGTCATCCCCATGGAAATATCTCGGGTGGACTTTAACTGAGCACTATGTTGCCCCTCAGAAACTGTCATTAAACATGTCACTTCATACTGTTCATGATGCTCAGCGATTGCTAGGAGATTTACAATGGCTTAAACCTGTTGTGGGTATTCCTATTGAACTTTTACAATCTTTATGACCTTTGTTAAAAGGTACTGATCCTACAGCACCTATACAGGTCACCAGTGAACAACAGGAAGCTCTCAATAAAATAATGGACTGTATCCAGACAGGTGTTGTTCGTAGGCGAGATCCAGACTTGGACATTAACCTTACTGTATGGTTTGGACCTCAACATCTCATCGGTGCCTTAACACAGCAACAAAAGAAAACAGGGGAGATATGGGTATTAGAGTGGTTGTTGCCACCGCTACAACAGAGACATACTTTAATTCAAAAAATTGAAATTTTAGCAAATTTGATAAAACAAGGGCGGAAGTGATTGTGGCAAATTATGGGTGCAGATCCAGCTGAAATTCAGATACCAATAAAAAAGGACACTTTAGATTGGTATTTAATTCACAGTTCCACACTGCAAGAAGCATTGCTTGACAACAGCAGTGTAGTCAGTACTGAGGAAGTGCCTCGAATACCACTACAATGGACAGGTCAGCAGAATTGGATTGAAAAGCCCAAACGATCATTTGTGCCATTACAAGGGGCATCAACTGTGTTCACTGATGCTGGAAAGAAATCTCGCACAGCTGCTGCGACATGGCAAGATTCACAAGGACAATGGAATCATCATATTATTCCAGCTCAAAAGGAGGACACATTACAAACTCTGGAATTAGTCGCTGTTGTTTGGGTTTTGGTGCAGTTTAAGAGTCCTGTTAATGTGGTAACTGATTCTTTATATGTTGCAGGAGTAAGTGAACGTATTGAAAAAGCAGACATTAAGGAAGTAAAAAACCCTCGTTTATATGAAGTGTTTTTGCAACTTCAAAGAGCAGTAAAGTTGAGGACTGCTGCCTTTGCTATTATCCATATTCGTAGCCACAAATGGGATGTGGGTTTAGGAGAAGGAAATGCTAGGTTTTGTCGTTCTAATTAGGAACGGTGGGAAGAACGACACGGACTCTCAAAGGAGTCAGAACAGGAGAGAATCTCTAGTTTATTGCTTCAGTCATGTTATATAGACTAGTTCGTCGAAAGTACAGAAAGGAAACTCTTATTGGTTAGTATAGTGCTACATTACCATCATTGGTCAGTGGGGTTTACCACCCTCTGACTTTCTCCTGCAAGGAAAACACGGGAATCAGAAAACAGCACCTGCAGGCTGTTTTCTGTCTTTGAGGATTGTTTTGAATCCTCCCATGAAATTCCCAGGCTAGCTTCCCAGGCAGGGCTGACAGGCCATGGGGCCTGCAGCTTGCTCTAAAGCTAGCCTCCATAATTCACCCTTTCGGTTTAGGAAAAAAATAAAAAATGTACAGTGTTTGTAACATCCTGCTGGGCCCTTGCAGGAGGGAGAACAAACACGGCACAAGTGGTTTCTTTTACTAGATATTGGAATGGATATTTAATTTGGAATTTTGGTTTATGATGATGTTTAAAGATTGTTTTCCTTGCAAGGATTTGACGGTTGAGTCAAATACCCTTAACTCAGTGAACTAATACAAAACATTGTTAGTCTGTTCAAACTGACAGTCTAACTTGTCAATATAGTAGTTTAAAAGAACACTAGAGTGGTCAGGACTTTGGTGCGGTTCACCCCCTGCAAGGCGGGGGGAATGCGTGCTGGCCGGGGCACTGCTCGAGCCCCGGCACCGTCTCGCGGGGCGGCTCGGGTTCGCAGAAGAACAGAACCCGGCTCGGCGCCTGTAGCACGGTCCGTGCGCGCGCGGGCCGCGCTGACGGGAGCGGGGGGGGAGCGAAGTTCGCTCCCCGTCTTCCCCGCCGCTTCCCCGCTGGAGCGCGGGCGAGCGCGGGGCAGCGGGGGTGTTGTGCAGGTCCCGCGGCTCCGCGCTGACCCTCGCGGCTCGCTCCGCGCGGGGCGCGCACGCGCGGGGGGAGCAGGGGCGTCCACGCGGGTGCCCCGGTTTCGCGCTGCTTCCGGCGGCACAGAAGAAAGGAGCTCATAGGGCGCGCGCGCGCGAGCGAAAGGGGGCCTGGGCTCTCCCCCCCCCTCCCCCGCCGCTTTTCGGCCGGCACTTTGGATGGGTGTGTGGGGGGGGAATGCTCGCCACGGCTCCGGCCCCGGCTCCAGATCCGGGCTTCGGCTCGGCTTTTAGGGGGTTTTTGCAGCCGACCGGAGCTAGGGGGCCCGGCTGGCCGCCCGGCCCGCGGCCGGTGGCGGCGGGCGGCGTCCTGAGTTAGCTTTTTTTTTCCTTCTTTTCCACCTTTTCTCTCGTTTTTTTCTCGCCGCTGCTGCTGCCGCTGTGGGGATTTTACCGGTGGCTGCGGCTCTTCTGTGTGCTCGGGCGTCTGCCTTGGCTCCGCGATGGCGGCGGCGCCCCCTCGCCCCCTGGGAGCGGGGGAAGCTGAAGAGAGGGTTTTTCGCGGCCGCCCTGGCAGGTACTCGGGGCACCGGCGGAGGCTCCACGGCAGCCGCTGGCAGCAGTGCTCGCAACGCTGGTCCTGGAGGGGCCGGCGGAGGCTCCGCGGAGGGCGCAGGCAGAGGGGGCTCTCGCGGCGCTGGCGATGGCGGCACCTGCGGGTGCGGTGAAGGCAGAGCTGCGCGATTTCTGCTCTTTCGTTGTTTTTCTGCTGGTAAAACTTGCACGCCGAGCTCTGCGGACAGCGGGCGCTTAAATTTTTCTGGAGAGGGAGATCTCTGGTCTACGGATTGCTCCTGCCCGCTGCTAAAGTTCTCTAAGGGTCCGGGCAGAGCTGAAGGACTGCTACACAGTTCGGTTTCACTGTTTTTAGGCTGGCACTGTTCCAGTGCCTTAAAAATCACTCCCCAAGTTGCTGCTAAGCTGCACGCACTGGTATCTCCCGCAGCTAGCTTAGTCCACAGGTGGTCTCCCACTGACCACCAAATCTCAAGGTTAAACACATCATTCACAGTCATAGCAAACTCCTGCGCTTTCACCCAGTGGAACAAAGCGCGTATATCTTCTTCAGGAATACAGAGTCCCATGCTCAGCAAGGCGTCTTGCCATGCAAGGCTGACAAGTTGCTCATCAGCTAAATCACAGTTCTCCATTATGAAAAATTTTTTATCTTGGCGGCTCCGCGAATGCAATTATGCAAACGCTATCGGCTTGGACCCGGGATTTCAAGCTCTGCTTCACCAAGATAGGCCGTTCCAAGCCCGCTCTCCGGCAGGCTCCACTATCCCGTTGGTTAGAAACCAGCTTCCTCTTGGAAAGCCCGGGAGAATTCCACTTTCCCCTCTAGGGGGAAGGGCTGGTATTTTTCCCCGCTCGCTGCTTACCCTCAGGGGATTAGCAGATGTCTTTACGTAGGTTGCTTTCTGACCTCGGGGGTCGGCTGCACATCACGTCGGGTTATCAGACCTCGGAGGGTCGGTCCGTCATCACGCGGGGTCGCCAGATGTCGTTCTAATTAGGAACGGCGGGAAGAATGACACGGACTCTCAAAGGAGTCAGAACAGGAGAGAATTTAGTTTATTTTAGAATCTAGTTTATTGCTTCAGTCATGTTATATAGACTAGTTCGTCGAAAGTACAGAAAGGAAACTCTTATTGGTTAGTATAGTGCTACATTACCATCATTGGTCAGTGGGGTTTACCACCCCCTGACTTTCTCCTGCAAGGAAAACACGGGAATCAGAAAACAGCACCTGCAGGCTGTTTTCTGTCTTTGAGGATTGTTTTGAATCCTCCCATGAAATTCCCAGGCTAGCTTCCCAGGCAGGGCTGACAGGCCATGGGGCCTGCAGCTTGCTCTAAAGCTAGCCTCCATAAGGTTTCACTGGTTTCACTGTCACAAAATAGCCCTGTCCCATCACAGATATTAGCTAGAGAAGCTCATGCCATCTTTCATCAAAATGCAAAAGGTCTCCATTGGGAGTTTCAGATACCTTTAGAGGAGGCTCGGGCTATTGTCAAAGCATGTCCTATTTGTAGTTTTCATAATCAAGGCAGTGGATTGGGTCTTGGGGTAAACCTTAGATGATTACAGGCTAATGAGTTGTGGCAAATGGATATTACTCATGTTGCAGAGTTTGGGAGAGTTAAATATGTACATGTCACCATCGATACTTATAGTCATTACATCTGGGCTACAGCTCAATCTGGTGAGAAAGCATGGAATGTTGAGCGATATTTAGTAAATTGTTTTGCAGTCATGGGAGTTCCACGTTCTATTAAAACAGACAATGGACCTGCTTACTGTAGTAGTAGAATTAAGCAGGTGATGCAATCATGGGGAATCAAACACATAACAGGGTTTCCACATTCCCCCACAAGTCAGGCAATAGTAGAACGAGCAAATGGTACTTTAAAACAATATCTGAATAAATTTAGGGAGATCAAAGATCCACAAGAACGATTATTGCGTTGTTTATTTGTTTTAAATTTTCTGTGTATTTTTGGAAACAGTGATTTGCCTGCAGCAATACGTCATAGTGCACCTGAAGCAGAGAAAACCCAAAGTCCAATATGGGATCGCTATAAAGATCCAAAAACAGGTCGGTGGGGAGGTCCCAGCAAGGTACTGTATTGGGGACGTGGTTATCTTTGTGTGTCTACCCCCACAGGGCCTGTCTGGGTGCTGAAGCTGATGGACTAAACCTGCTGATCCCAGTGATTTACCTTCAGCTGATCCAGAAAATTTAGCAGATACTTCTTGCTCTCTACCATCAACATAGAGAGGGGATCTGATGAACTCTCACATGCAAATCTTGTATACAGTACCAAATTGTGAATGTTATCCTTTTGTATGTTACATTTGTAAAGTGTGTAAAGAAAAGTGGTGGACACATTCTAAGTGGGGTCGATCCCCCAGAGGGATTTGTACAGAGTGTTACAACTTTGAAAGAAATTTGACTTAGATTGCATTACAGGAAGGTGTGCAAACAGGACAATTTGAAAAAGGATCTGAGAGATGGTGGGAGATTTATGCTTTTGGGATAAATCCAGAAAATTATTGTTATCATCCTAATACCCCTTTACCATATATTATTGAAATAACCGCAATACGTTGTCGCAAAACACTGACACAAGTCAGGTGTGATATTCCAGGGGTAAAAAATAAAAATTGGGAGCAATTCTTAAAACGGCAGTCTCGAGAAAAAGGGTCTTTCCTTGAAAGTTATCCCTGCTGCCGAGAAGATGGAACACCCTGTGGTTCAAAGCAACCGAATCGACGGGCGAGGCAGAGGGGTAAAAGAAAAGGGAAGCAAGATCTCACATGGGATTCAGCCAAGATGCTGGCTGAACTGCCGCAATCCTTTTAAAGTCCTTAAAAAAGACTGTCTCTGATCAGGTTGTTGTGGTGGTTTACCATGATAAAGGGAAATGAAGGGTTTTTGATCGACATGGATGAAAGACAAAATATGTGGGTAATGTGGGCTAATCAAACTGGGCAGGATAATTTTTGCCTTTCAATGGCTACCCCTTCAGATCCTTTTCGAACTTGTTTGGTGGGCGCACCTTTAGATGATTCACTTAATGCCACAATGTTTAAAAACTGGACAAAGAATTGGAAAACACCCAAGGAAGCAAACAAAACATTATGTGAAATTCCATCAGGTAAATTCATGATCAATATCTGTGACACAGGTTTAATTCCAGCAAATCCCATTGGTGCTCAAAATTGGTACATTGCTACAGGTTTAAATGTTACAAGGTCAGAACCACAAGAGTTAAGACTGTTAGGTTCAGCCCCTAGCAATTATTGTTTAACTTTTGTCAATTGGGCTAGGAACAATCATGCACAAAGGTCTCATGGGCCAAATGTTTCTCCACAAAATTTGCTATATTTGCAAAATAATGATGCATACTGTGGCAATTGGTCTCACAAAGTAAATTCTAGCAGTACACCTCTACAATTATCACCTGGTATTTTTCTAATTTGTGGAGATCGTGCATGGCAAGGACTGCCAGCAAACATTTATGGAGGGCCTTGTTATTTTGGGAAATTGACATTGTTTGCACCCACTATACAGCAACTGTTAAGAGCCAATAGAACCAGGTTACGAATAAAGAGAAGTGTGTTCCAATTGGGGCCAGAATGCAAAGATCAGGTTGAACTTTGGGAATGTCCTACAGTGATTGTGTCATCTATTTTTACACCTGGAGTATCTAGTGCTCAAGCCTTGACACAGTTACGACGACTGGCATGTTGGACAGGAAAATAGTTTAACATTACATCAAAGGTTTTGTCTGATTTGCTTTTAGATATGAAGAGTGTTAGGCATGCTGTATTGCAGAATAGAGCTGCTATTGATTTTTTGCTATTAGCACAGGGCCATGGCTGTGAAGACTTTGATGGGATGTGTTGCATTAATCTTTCTGACCATTCGGTGTCTATTCATGCTCGTCTTCAACAACTACAGAACAATATGAAAAAATTAACCATGGAAACAAATCCATTAGAGGAATGGTTTCAATTCCTAGGTCTCACAGGATGGTTAAAAAATTTGGCACAAATGGCAATTGTTGTTATATTGATCATTGTGATTGTGTTACTGTTTATTCCTTGCATACTGCAATGCTTGCAAAACATGGTAAAGAAGACTACTTCTACAGTTTTGTTAGTACAAAAAGAAAACAGGGGAATTATAGAGGAATGGCTAGCTAGCAAAGCTCATGTTCCCATGCAGCAGTTAGCTGGGAAAGAATTAGACAATAGAGTACAGTTAGTGTGAGATGTTGCAAAGTCAGGAAGACCTTAGTGATAACTGTTAACTGAGAACAGGACTCTGTGATCAGAAGAATGTGAATTCAGCATAGATGAGCGATCACAGGAATGTGAAATTAGGTGGAGCTGACCTTAAATGAAAATATCCAATAATGAGCTTGCTTTTGCACTATGTATGAGCCTAATTATTGATGCTATATAAGTGGTTTTAGAGTTACCAATAAATGAGACTTGCTGATCATTCATATTGAGTGCTGCATTTCTCCCGCCAAACTCATCAGAACTGCACAATGGAATAGATGACTGCTTGGTAGAGGTTAACATACTTGCAAAATTATGAAGGTGGCCCTTTTTAATACTGGTTACATTTGGTAGGTTTTTCCTTTGCTGGAAGGAGCTGTTTCCCCAGTGGTCAGGCCCAGCATGTCTATAACTGTGCTGAGGCCGCTAAGTACTACTACTAGTACTGCTACTACTACAACTACTATAACTACAACAGGCACTGCTCATGGTGCCCATGGTCTGGGGAGCTGCTGTATGTTGACGCTGCTATTGCCTCACTCTGTGTGCTGCAGCTGCTGCTCTCCAGAGAGCAAGATGGCAGTGACTGTTGTTATGCTTCATGTTGGGGCTCCTGTGGTTGCTGGCCCCTGGAGGTGGAGCGTGCAGAGGCAGATTCTGATGGCCTCAGATTCTGCGTAACCACAGGAAGGCTCCAGCCCTGAGTGTCTGGTCAGGCTGGGGCCATTGAACTCTGGCTCACAAGTGCAGGCTCTAAGGGCAAGCGGGACAGCCAAGGGCTCCCCAGGCCTCGGCCAGGCCAGAGCAGAGCCCCCAGCCCCCAAGGAGCAGACAGGCTCTGCCAAGCCCAGCCTGGGCACTGCCCCCAGCCCAGGGGCAGCCGGCTCTTTGGCCTTATACCCGTGCCGATACCAGCACAGCTGTCACACTCCCATCTGCCACAGATTTCATTGCAGCACATGATGGTGGCCCCGCTCTGGCCACAGACGCAGCAGTGCTGGAATGAGCCAAGCAGCCCCATCAGCGGCAGCCTGGGGGCCTCCCCAGGCAGCCCCAGGGCTGCAGGCAGAAAGCAGGATGGGGCCGCTGCTGGCTCTCAGCCCACAGAGCCAGCTGGTGGAAGAAGCTCCTGTGCCAGAGGCTCCGTGTAGCTGCTGGGAGCCAGACTTTGTCCCACAGCCGGCTGCATGGCCGGCCTTCCTTGCTGGGGGTCGGGCCTCTACTTTGGAGGGCAGTGGAATGCTGGACTCGAGGCCCAGTGTGGCTGGTGGAACATTGGGATGCATTGAGATACGTTGGTGGATGGATAAGACATCGGGGGATGACCAGGATGTGTCATCCTGCGATGGTGCGTCCCTGCGCCTGGGCCTCTCTGCACTTGACGTTCTCCTGCTGCTCCTGTCACGGCGACTCCGCGACCGGACGGATCCATCTGAGGCCTGACCCTGATGGCGAGAGCGGCTTCGCCTGCGGTCAGGCCCAGCACGCCTGGAATGGACCCTGTCCTCAGGGTCCATGGAGCTGCTGTATCTTGCCCTTGGTGTGCTTGGGCTGCCACTGTCTGCCAAGGAAGAGGCTGCACGCCGGGGGCTGCTGTGGCTGCTGGTCCCTGGCGATGGAGAACCAGACCAGATGTCACTGGGCTGCTGGAGCTGGGGGTGATGGCCTCAGATTCTGAGAGGCCCCAAGAAGACTCCAGTCCTGACTGGCAGGTTAGGCTGGGGCCATTGACCTCCAGCTCATCCCTGGAGACTGTAAGCCGCCAAGTGCAACAGGGAGCAGAAGGGCTCTGATGGCAGGGAGCAAGGTGAGGGCAAAGCAGCCCCTCCCACAGCCTGGCCCAGGGGCTGTCGGGATGGCCAGCGTGGGGCCCAGAGCAGAGGCTGGGGCAGGCAGGAGCTGCTCAGCCAGGCCGGGGCTGGGAGCCTCCTTCCTCCTCAAGTGGGGCCCAGCTGGGCCAGGGGGCAGCTGGTGGGAGCCCCGTGCCCGCAATGGCCGCTGCTCTCCAAGGCCTCCAGCCCTGCCCATCAGCCAGGCACGCAGGCAGGGACAGAGCGACCCTTGGGGTCGATGCTGCGGGCTGAGAGCCCCACAGAGCTGCACACGCCCGCTGCCATTGGCTCTGTCCTCTGCAGCATGCCTGCTGTGTCACCGAGCAGAAGCTGACTCCTGTGCTTCCCCAGGCCCTGGCAAGTGCCCCTGTACTGCTCCTGTGCTGCCCAGGGCACCCACGGGCGTTGCTCACGCCTGACAGCGACCAGAACCAGCGGAGAGTGTGACAGCTCTGTTGCTCTGGGCACGGCTGTCAGGCCAAGCCCCCTGGGCAGGGGGCAGTGTCCTTTTGGGCTTGGCAGAGCCCGTAGGCTCCTGGAGGGCTGGGGGCACTGCTCTGGCCCAGCCTGGCCCAGGCCTGGGAGGCCTTTGACATTGCTGATTGCCCTCACAGCCTCCAGGGCCGAGCTGGAGCTCAATGGCCCCAGCCTGACCGGACAGTCTGGACTGGAGCCTTCCCGTGGCTCCCCGGAACCCGAGAGCATCAGCGCCAGCTCGCAAACACTGCCTAACCGGGTTTGCCAATATTTTTTCCTGTTAGATCCTTGAAAGGATTTAAAAGGTAAGGTTGTTTGGTGACTTCTTCAAGGAACAAATATGACACGATTCTTTTCAAGAAAGGGTTTATTAGTTTGGGTTCAGTTTCCGTATGGAATTCTTATGCTTCCTTAGACGATCCAGAAATTAATGAAAATCTAACATATTCCTAGGCGAAGTTTTTGAATCCACTACTCGCAGAAGTCTCTAAATTCACTGGTTCTCTTAAACACGTCCCTTACATTTAGTTAGCTAGCTGCTCCTGTAACATAGAGAGATGCAGTGGTTTACTTGGCTGGACATCACAACATCATGTTACACACACCAGTATACTAGCAACTATTTGTTCCCTGACAGTTACAAAGGTTCAGGCTCTTCTGGAGGTCCTGAATTAATTTTGCATGCACATCCATAGCCGTGTTCCCTCCCCATGCTCAGCATTCAGCCACAGTTACCAGGGAACAGATAGATGTTCCATACTCACCTCAAGCAATAATCTACATCTGTCTTCCCAACCCACTTTGTCTTCACTGAGCTCTACGGATCTACAAAAAATAACTTTGGGCCCTCTGCACAAAAGAAAACACAACACCAATCAATAGGGTTCAACCCTTCTGATTCTGCTGCTGCTCCCAACAATCATGAATGAACAACACAACGGTCAAGTCAGAAGCTCTATTCTTCACGTCCCTCCTATTCTCTTGCCCCCCACCACATGTCGGCTCCAACAGAAATGTTCCCTACTGCAGCCTGGTGTACTAAGAAAAATGAAAGGCAGCAGCTGTCTCCCTGAACATGCTGAAATCTAAATTGCAGTGAAACAGCAGCTCTTTCATTAAATGCTCAGCAGCAGAATCCCACAGCTGCCCCCAGAAGTGCTGCCTTCCAGGGGCTGAGATCTCCATTCTAACACATCCTGCAAATCAGACGGGCTGGAAGATTGCAGGGCAGAAACTCTATGAACACAGCCATACATTTCATCAGTGTTATCTAACAAGTCTCAAGAAACGAACGTCATTTAAGCCTGTCTTGAGACTATGTTCTACAAAATAGAACAAGCAATTGTTTTGGTGGCCTGTGTAATTTTTTGGGGCTGTGTATGTTTTCTTTTGTTGTTGTTGTCTTTGTTTTTAAATAGAAAATTCACTGGCTTCAGAAGAGAAAGCCCCAGATTCATTAGGATGAAGAACCGCACGGACGTACGTGGCTGACAAGAACACTCGGCATTCCTAATGGTAACACCAGAAACACGGGAAAAAAAGTTCAAGGAGATAGACCTACCTGAAAGGATCCCAAATGTCTCGGTAACCTGTCTAGTGACTATTTTTCTGCTAAGCTCTAAAAGTTCCTATAGCTATGAGGTAATTATCTGAAAGAAAGGAAAGGCAGAAAGCTGCTCAGCCTTTATTTTTTACCAGGACTCTCTCATGGGATTCTACCACAACTTTGACCACAAGAAAGGATGGCAAATTTTGACTACAGAGCATTCATAACCAGGCAGCATTTTTTCCTCCTTACTCAAGTCCAGTAAGGGTTTAAAAGGGAAAAATATACAAAAGGGGACTGAAGAAGTTGTGTCGTACCTCTTAGGCGTTCGTCATCTATGGAGAAGAAGAAAACTCTAGCACTTTCTGTGCGTGGTAGAGAAAGAACCCTAGACAAGTACAAAGGGGTTTTAGCATCCTAAAAGGTCCTATCAAATGCCATGAGCACGAGTTAGAGCTGTGGTGCCTCAGAGAAATGGTATACATGGAAGAGCTCTACTCCATAGTATGCAAATAAAGCCTTCTATTAAAAAAAACCCCACTTTTTACAAGAAAACTGACTGTGTCTTTGCCTTTTGGCAAAACTCAGTTTGGGGTTGGCCAAACCAAAACAACCCAGTCAATTTCTTGTGCTCAACTTCTCTCTCTTCACATTCAACTTCACATCCAATGGGCTGCTGGGACTCTGGACTCCACACAGCACCAATGGTTTTCCAAGATGACTTTCCTTGCTCAGAGGTGTGCAGTGTCAGTTTCCCATTTCCTCAGTGCTGCCATTCATATTCCCACAGCATCCAACTACTACAGCCAAGTAGACAACAAATACAAATGGAACTTGCCTTTCTTGGTGCTTTTCAATTTCTGACATCTCAGGCTCATCAGCACCCTCAGAAGTGATGTCTTGGAAATGTGCATCCTCTTGCCACCGGACTTTTTCCGGCTTTATCGTTCCAAGTACGTGAGGCTCTGCAAAACCAGCACCAAAAGAGAAAGAAAGCCAAAACCAGATTATTTCTCTGCTTGCCAGGAAAAATTCCTCCTTTCAAGTGAAATATTTACACTGGGGAAGACAGATTTAGGAAGGACGGAATCTTCTCCTCCCTGATTTCCTGAGCTGTAGCTCTGCTCCAGGATCTTCCACTTTCTTCTAGGCATCTCCTATGTATTCTTCAATATTTATCATTGCATCCAGAAGACAGTGAATAGCTCCTGAATTCAGCACAAGTGTGGTGGGCTTGTTGCTTTGTGGTGTTGTTTTTTAAGATTTTGGATAACTCGGCATGGTTTCCTTTCATTCCTACCTGACTGTGACTTGATTAAACATTCCTTCATCTTCATTTCATAAGGCCTCATTTTATCTGAGGCTAGGACACCCCAATGATCCTTCAGTGTCATTCAGTTTCCTTTTTCTGAAGGTCCAGGAATAGAATTCAGTAACTAACAGAATGTTCATGGAGCTTGGGGTCAACTCCAGGATTTTGCTCCTCCCTCTACCTTAACACCCATTTTCCTTCAAATCCTCTTGGGTTCCATGTAACTTGGTATGACTGCTGTGTCACCTTTTTCCCCTGTTTGCGAAGTTTAGGGCACGACAACAAGCTTTTTCACCACTCTGCAAAAATCCCAATGCCTTCTCAAGGCGTGCATCTCAAAATTCCTGAGATGCAAGCAGCAGTTACCTCTCATTAATCTCCCACAACCTTGGCAAGTAGAAATGAAGATCAAAATGCTTCAGCATAATTACTGACTTCTGCTGCTGAAAATCCTCTGGATTGTGACCTTCTTCACACCATATTGCTCTACAGTGCCTGCCAGAAGCTGTTCCTTAGAAATGGCTCCGTTAGGAGGGTTCTGCTGTTACCTTCTTTGATGCCCAACTCCTCTGTGTCTCCAAAGAAGGAAAACTGGAAAGCACTGGACTCCTGAGTTCTGTCGTTTTCAGGCAAAGGTCCCAGACGTTCGTCTGGGGCAGAGTCCTTCGCATCCTCTTTGTCCCAGGCTATTTCCATTGTCTTTTCCGGTTTGACCTTTGAAGGTCCAAGCAAGTCTTTTAAATCAGCAGCAGTGTCGCAATCGATTTCTCCAGACACCTGAGGCAGTGTCTCACTCTCTTCCTTCTCCCTCCGCTTTACTGAAGGAAGGCTTTACTGAAATGAGATTGATCAAGGCTAGCAACTCAGCACACGGCCTTTTCAAAGACAGCTTCCCTAAGAGCCACCTTGCTCGTCATGTCTCCCTAAACGTATCCAAGCCATTAAGGATCGGTTCACTTTCAAGGGTAAGCAGTGGGGAAATATCTGTCTAAAGGCAGCAATGAGTGTCCTTTCTAATTAGCTACGTCCTCAGGTGGCGTTTCCCTTCACAATACACGGTAACATAGAAATCAAGAATCATAGAAATGCCAAGAGCTAATCTGGGTTTTCCACAGACCTGCAAATCTCAAGGTGCCTGTATTGACCCTTCTCACCTTCACTTCCAGCAGCAGAGGGACTAGAAAGAGAAGATGACACTACGGGCTGCTGATAGAGGTCTGAGTTGAGGCCCGACGTGGCTGGCGGGAGCGGTTGCTCCAGCGCGACCTCCCCGACGGTGTCCCCCTGGGCCTGGGCCTCTCAGCACTTGCTGCTGTCCTCCTGCTCCTGTCCTGGCGACTCCTGGACCGGACAGGTCGGTTTGAGGCCTGGCGTTGCAGGCGGGAGCGGCTGCGTCTGGGGGACGTCCCCGAGGATGTCTCCCTTCGCCTGGGCCTCTCAGCACTTGCTGCTGTCCTCCTGTTCCTGTCCTGGAGACCGCTGGACTGGACAGGTCCATTCGAGACTTGACGTGGCAGGCGGGAGCGGCTGCGTCTGGGGGCTGCCTGCGATGGTGTCTCCCTTCGCCTGGGCCTCTCTGCCCTCGATGTTGTGCTGCTGCTCCTGTCTCGGCGACTCCTCGACCGGGCAGGTGGACTCTGGGCCTGAGCTTCCTGGCGGGATCGGCTGAGTCTGGGGGCTGCCCGCGATGGTGTCTGCCTTTGCCTGGGCCTCTCTGTCCTTGATGTTCTCCTGCTGCTCTGGTCACAGTGACTCCTTGACCAGACAGGTGGACTTAAGGCCCGAGCTTGACAGCAGAAGCAGCTGCATCTGGGGGAAGCCTGCGATGGTGTCTCCCTGTGCCTGGGCCTCTCAGCCCTTGCTCTTGTCCTGCTGCTCCTGTCACGGCGACTCTGCGACCGGACGGGTCTATTTGGGGCCCGACTCTGCTGGCGAGAGCGCCTTCGCCTGCGGTCAGGCCCAGCACGCCTGGAATGGACCCTGTCCCCAGGGCCCATGGAGCTGCTGTGTCTTGGCCTTGATGTGCTTGGGCTGCCGCTGTCTGCCAAGGATGAGGCTGCACGCCGGGAGCTGCTGTGGCTGCTGGCCTCTGGAGATGGAGAACGGGGAGCCAGACCCGATGACACCGGGCTGCTGGTGGGGCTGATGGCCTCAGATTCTGAGAGGCACCGAGAAGATTCCAGTCCTGACTGTCTGGTCAGGCTGGGGCCATTGAGCTCCGGCTCATCTCTGGCGGCTGTAAGGCCAAACAGGAATGTCAGAGGCCTGTCAGGCCTGGAGCAGGCCATGCCCGACCAGAGCACTGCCCCCAGCCCTCCAGGAGCCCATGGGCTTTGCTGTGCCCAGCCTGGGAACTGCCCCCAGCCCAGGGACACCCGCCTGCTTTGCCTCATACCCGTGCCGAGACCAGCACAGCTCTCACACTCCCAGTGGGTTCTCCTCACTCTCAGGCCCGAGCAGCGCCTGTGGGTGCCCTCAGCAGCACAGGAGGAGCACAGGAGCAGCTCCCAGGGCCTGGGAAAACAAACGGGTTGATGGCTCTGAAGACAAAGTGTCCCAGCACGGGATTGTGCAGCCGAGCACCACTGGCTCCTTCTGCTTTGAGCCCTTCCTGAGACACAGGTGCCCTGCAGAGCCCCGGGTGCAGCTTCCCAACTCACCCCTCTTCCTCTGCCTCCTCCCTGCCTCCTGGGTAAAGGCATTCCCTGGCATTGCACCTGCTGTGCCTCTCTCCTAGATCCGCAAAGGCGTTGTTGTCCTCCCATGTTGGCTCTCTGATGGAGAAAGGAAAAGCTGATGTGTTTCTTTTGCCCTGCCCTCACGGAGGTAACAGGGTGACCCTGTTCTTCCTCCAATGCTTTTCCAAGTCCCCTGAGAAGCGGAAGACCAGACTCCCTGGATGGGGCAGGGCTTGGACTGCTGGGGCAGGGCCTGGCACAGCACGGCACTTGCACCCTCCTGCCTTGTGAGCCCTGCAGAAGGACACCAACCTGACGGGGGTTCGGATGCCCACGCGGAACATTTCGACAAGGAATTCCTCATCATCTCTGCAGAGGGGGCAGCGGAAGGACAAAAGACCAGCGCGCATGGCCTGTCCCTGCAGGGCAAACAGAAGCTGTGTGAGCCAGGCCCTGGTGCTGCTGAGCACCTGCTGTGTCCCAGGCCTGAGGGCATGGCTCCCACCTGGAGGCAGTCCCTGTGGAACCAGGCTCTTTTGCATGTCGGGCACACTATGGTGTTGAACGTCTTCCTGTCCTCCACTGGCTCCATGCAGATGGGGCATTCGGTGCCTGGCTCTGGAGTCACCTGCACGATCTGCACTGGACGGTGCTCAGGGCAGAAGGACCTGGGGACAAAGGGATGGGCATAATGAGAACGACTTGGTCCTTCCCCGAGGGTGGCCAGAAGGGGAGAGGAGCTACCTGTATGGGGCAATGTACTGTGTGACACAGCCGCCCTCCTTGGCACAGGGCAGGTGGAACCATCTGCTGCAGCCTTCCTTGCAGCACATGATGGTGGCCCCGCTCTGGCCACAGACGCAGCAGTGCTGGAATGAGCCAAGCAGCCCCATCAGCGGCAGCCTGGGGGCCTCCCCAGGCAGCCCCAGGGCTCCGGGCAGGGAGCAGGATGGGGCCGCTGCTGGCTCTCAACCCACAGAGCCAGCTGGTGAGGGAAGCTCCTGTGCCAGAGGCTCCACGGAGCTTCTGGGAGCCAGACTTTGTCCCACAGCCGGCTGCATGGCCGGCCTTCCTTGCTGGGGGTCTGGGCTAAGCTCTGGCCAACCTCTCCTGGCACAAATCTCCCTGCTCTTTTGCCAGGCCCTCACCTTCCATGCCGCCCGCCTGACTGCAAGCTGGATATCTCGAAGAAGAAAACCCAGGAGTCCAACACATTTCTTTGCTTGCCGACAAAGCAGCGTGGCAAAATACTGCAGAAAATGGGAAGAGCTGATGAGGACAGGGTGGCAGGGAGTGCCCATTGCAATGCTGGAGGGAGTGCCCGGAGCCACTCACCAGGCAGAAGATGTGGGCATAGAGCCCGTATTTCTCCTGTTTGTCGCCGCAGGTGTCCGGGTCAGCCTCTGCACGGCGACACAGCAGGCATGCTGCAGAGGACAGAGCCAATGGCAGCGGGCGTGAGCAGCTCTGTGGGGGTCTCAGCCCGCAGCATCGGCCCCAAGGGCTGCTCTGTCCCTGCCTGCATGCCTGGCTGATGGGCAGGGCTGGAGGCCTTGGAGAGTAGCGGCCATTGCGGGCACGGGGCTCCCACCAGCTGCCCCCTGGCCCAGCTGGGCCCCACTTGAGGAGGAAGGAGGCTCCCAGCCCCGGCCTGGCTGAGCAGTTCCTGTCTCCCCCAGCCTCTGCTCTGGGCCCCACGCTGGCCATCCCGACAGCCCCTGGGCCAGGCTGTGGGAGGGGCTGCTTTGCCCTCACCTTGCTCCCTGCCATCAGGGCCCTCCTGCTCCCTGTCGCACATGGCGGCTGTCAGCGCTGAGTCCCTGTCCAGGAACGCCGCTGTCTCTGCCAGGTGCTGGTCCTCTCTCTCTGTGGGAGAAAGAAGAGTGATGGGAGTTTGGAGAACAGGCCCAGAGCTACGAGGGTGCTACTCCCTGGTCAGCCCTGCGTGAGCCCTGCTCCTGTCCGCCTTCTGCTCCCGTCGTCGCCTTGAGGAACACCGCCGTCTCCTCTGGATGTTCCTGCGCTGATTCTGGGAAGGGAGAGGCAGGTGAGCCTGCAGCAAGGGCCCAGAGGCCCGAGGTGTGGGGCCCCTCTGGTCCCTGGGCAGCTGCCTCCCTGCCTTACCTTCTCCTCCCGTTGCCAGGTCGCACTGACACACGGCCTGAGCCCAGCCTTCCCTTTTGGGGCTTTGGTCACACGTGTCACAATGGCCACTCCTCTGACATCAGCATCTTGCTCCCAAGATTGAGGCAGCCATGGCCTCACATGCCCGGCAACCGCTTGAGGCCGCCCCCTTGGGGACCGAGGTTCTGAGATGGTTCCAAGCCTTTGGTCAGCACGGAACCAGGCCAGAGACTCCTGCAGCAAGTGCAGGGTCCAATCCCAGGCCCCAGGGCAGCCATCGAAGGTGGCACTGTAGGCAGAAAGGTGCTGTTCAGGCACGGCCATGCCAGGGCTCCTGCCCCTGGCAGTCGGTTGCCCAGAGAGCTTGTGCAGAGTCTCTTGCACTGCACAGATTCCAAACCTGCTCTTGGTGAACCGACATTTTCCTCAAGACCTCACTGCAGTGAACTGAGATGAACCTGATTTCATGCCCGTGCTGATCACTGTTGGGAACAGGAGATAAAGCTGGGGACCACTGCAGCTGCCTCCCAACCGCAATTTGCCTGTCATCTAATAATCTAATGACTTTGACATTTCATATTAAAAATTTAGTATTAAGTATTAGTGTTAAGCTCCTGAGAAACATCATCTTTTACACTGACTCAGTGGAAACCCAGAGAATTCCTTGGGAGTTTTCTGTGTACGTCTGACTGGAAAAGTTTCAACCGTCCTTGTCTCAGTAGTCCAAAACAGGAGGATGTTTTTCCCACAGTAAAGGAACGTTGCTAGTTTGGTCCATGTTTTCCTTCTAGCAAATATATTGAAAAAACACAGCTTCCCTAAGCACTGCCTTGCTTTTCATGTTTCCCTAAATGTATCCAGGCCTATGAAGGAGTGGTTGCCTTTCAAGGGCAATGTCTGGGTTGACTGTATGACACTGTCTCCCCTGTCATCTGCTCTATGCCCAGACATGGGTCCTGCAGCTTTAAGCTAGGCCCAGGGGGTGGGGGGAAACCAGGGGTGTTCTTTTGGCTGTCTGTTCAAACACAGGTTCTCCTCCACTCTCAGCATTGATTCTTTCTCAGCAGAGATAGGGGGAGTTAAATTCTTGCTTGTAGCTAGCTTCAATTTTGCTAGCTGAGGCAAGAAGTTTCTCAGGACTGCATACAGCTTCTCTGATCATTTCTGTGGCTCCTTCTGCAACTGTTCAGCTTTGCTCCAGTTTGAGAAACCAGACCATCACTGGGAGCCCCACGCCGCAGTCCAGGCATGGGAGGCCACAGGACACCAAATCCCAGCTCTGGACCTTGGGAGGAGCCAAGCAGGACTCTAAAATCTGCCAGCTTTCTCTGCAGCCAGAAGGTCTATTACTTAACAGTATCCATTTTCCTCCGTGCTTGCGTGCACTCTGCTTGTTAAATAAACAGGTTTTTTCCCTTTGCTCCAAGAAATTCCTTTTGTTTGGTGGGGGGAGGCCATGCCAAAATCTGCCTTCTTTAGAGATGCTCCTTTCAGGATATTTCCTCCTAACTTGTCTCAAACCAAGACAGGTAAGCAGTGGGGAAACATTTGTGGTTGGAGTCTAAAAGGCAGGAACAAGTGTCCTTTTTAATTAGCTACATCCTTAAATGACTTCTCACTTAATACACGGGGACATAGAAATCGATGTCTTAAGCACAGATTTCTTTTCTGCCAATAGGAACAGCAAGAGCTAACACGGTTTTCCCAGAGACCTGCAAATCTCAAATCTTTGCCTGTATTGACCTTGCTCACCTTCCCTAATGGCAGCAAACGCACTAGAAAGAAAAGATAATGCTACATGCTCCTTTGCCAGATCTGAGTTGAGGCCCGACGTCGCTGCTGGGAGTGGCTGCATCTGGGGATTGTCCCTGACAGTGTCCCTGTGCCAGCAACTCCTTGACAGGACAGGTGGATTCAGGGTTCAGCTTTGCTGGAAGGAGCTGTTTCTCTGTGGTCAGGCCCAGCACGTCTAGAAGTGTCCTGAGGCTGCTAACAACAACTGCTACGCTACTACTACAACTGGAGCTACTACTACAACTACAATTGAGACTGCTGCCTCAAACACATCAAACAAGTCCTGCTCTGGGCGGTGCTCAGGGCAGCAGGACCTGGGGGCAAAGAAATGGGAAAAATGAGAACTGCTGGGTCCTTCCCCGGGGCTGGCCAGAATGGGAGAGGAGCTACCTGTATGGGGCAATGTACTGTGTAACACAGCCGCCCTCCTTGGCACAGGGCAGGTGGAACCATCTGTCGCAGCCTTCCTTGCAGCACATGATGGTGGCCCCGCTCTGGCCACAGACACAGCAGTGCTGGAATGAGCCAAGCAGCCCCATCAGCGGCAGCCTGGGGGCCTCCCCAGGCAGCCCCAGGGCTCCGGGCAGGGAGCAGGATGGGGCCGCTGCTGGCTCTCAACCCACAGAGCCAGCTGGTGAGGGAAGCTCCTGTGCCAGAGGCTCCATATAGCTGCTGGGAGCCAGACTTTGTCCCACAGCCGGCTGCATGGCCGGCCTTTCTTGCTGGGGGTCTGGGCTAAGCTCTGGCCAACCTCTCCTGGCACAAATCCTCCTGCTCTTTTGCCGGGCTCTCATCTTCCGTGCCACCCGCCACACCTGACTGCAATTTGGATATCTCGTGAGTGAAAGCCCACGAGTCCAATACGTTCATTTTCTTGCCAAAAAAGCAGAGAGGCAAAATACTGAAGGGCAAGAGCTGATGAGGACAGGGTGGCAGGGATTGCCCATTGTAATGCTGGAGGGAGTGCCTGGAGCCACTCACCAGGCAGAGCACTCGGGAACAGAGCCCGTATTTCTCCCGTTTGTCGCTGCAGGTGCCTGACTCAGACTCACACAGGTGGCTCAGATGCATGCTGCAGGCGACAGAGCACCAAGGTGTGGTCATATTTTAACCTGCATGGATTTACATCTACGACAAGTGGAAAAGAAAGAGCAGTCTGCTAGGGTCACTTGGGTTTTTACCATAAAAGTGAATGTGTTTGTACCAGCCTAACAGCAGAAAACACGTTATTTTGTAGCAGTCCATTACTAAAAAATCCGTTTCCAGGCGACCTGCGTGGATGGTCACGGATCAGCACCACTGGCAAAACGATGACTTCTTTTACTAGCTAACTACAGAACTACTACAAAATGGCAGATTTCTTTTACTAATTATGCATGGATTCCCTGGAATCTAAATACTCAGCTCACTTTACGTGAAGTATTTGAGGGACAACTGTATCAAATGGCATCATTAAACTGGCATGACCAGACAAAGGAATGGTGCCTGCTTTATTTTAAGTGTTTAACACGCTTGTAAAATTAGGAAACAGGCCCTTTTTTATTGTCAAAACGTTTGGTAGGTTTTTCCATCATCACGTTTCCCTTGTTATAGCAAAAATTACTATGAAGATTAAGATTTGGTGTGTTTTCAGTCTTCCTTCTCTTGCTCTTTATCTTTTGGCACACCTTCATTTTCCTTTCAGTTCTATGGTTTCCCTCTGGAGTTTTGTATCAGGTGTTTGTAGTAGTTTGCTCTCTTGTGATGCCACTGTCTCCATCTACTGAAGACGTCCAAGCAGTGCTGGTCTGTCGGCACGTCCCAGCCGTGGCTCCTGCCGGCGGCCCCGGGGTAGGAGCGGCCCCAGCGCTGCCATGGCGGGCTTTCCCTCAGGTGTCGGCACCTCAAGCCCGGCCCGGCCGGGAGGCCCTGGCAGTGCCACGCTGCACGGCAGCTCCGGCCCTGCAGCCTCGGCCAGTAGCGAGATCTGCGGGCCGGGGCCCAGCAGCGGCCGCACGCTTCTCCCAGAGCCCGAGGAAGAGCCGCACGGCTCCCCACCGCGGGCCGGGAACGCTCTGAGGGAGCAGCGCGAGCCCGGCTCTGGACACCAACCGCCCCGCCCCTCGCGCCCGCCCTCCCCTTCCCGCCCTCCAGCCCCCGCCGCGCGGCGCCCGCGCTGTCATGGCGGCTCTCGCCCAGCAGGGAGCGCCCTGAGCCCTGCAATGGCGCCGCCAGCGTTCTGGCTCTCAGGAAGGTGCGGGCGCGGAGCTGTTGCAAACTGCGGCCTCGGTCACATTTCCTGAAGAAAGGATGGCCTTTCATGCTTGAGCTTTACACGCTTTCAAGCCTGATCGACAAGAAGAGACATCTCACCTGTGACACACAATAGCGGCCTGCGAGCTCCAAGTGATGTCCAGGTGTTAGGAAAGTAAAGGACTTGTTGCTAGAATTGTCTTTCTAAGGCTCAGTTTCAGCGATCTCAGACCCAGAGGGAGGCTGACAAAGCTTGAGAAGAAGGATGCCCACTGCCAGGGGACACAAAGGATGCAGGATTTAGGGGCCATAAAGACATCTGGTAGAAGTGCAAAGATAAGGAAAACACGGATAAAGTCAACTCAGCAAATAGGCTGAACTCAGCTCCAGCTAGGTAAAAAAAGAGTGTGATGTTTGCAGGCAACAGGACTTTGGCACCAACATCATCCTGGGCCTGACCATGGGATGGTGACCTGGTCACCAGAACACAGGTAAAGACGGCGTAGTGCGAGCGCTGGGCATTGTGCTTCAAGAACCCAGCTGAGAAAGCTGGCCAGACTGTGCTGGATTCTGGTGTGGAATCTCCCCCTTCTCTATTCCTTCTCAAAATATATTGTAAGCCTGACTTTAAAAACCTAGTTAGAGCCATGTTCACTGCTTTATTCTGAAACCTCGCAGTCGACTTTCACATTTAGTACCTTACAGAGCAGGTTGGAGGTCCTGGAACTGGAGGGATAGACAAGCGATGAAGTGGACAAAAGTCCTTCTGGAATAGAAGGGGCATCTAGGGCAAGACACTGTGCACAATGATCACACTCTGTCCCGAAGAAAGACAGGGTCCTTGCAGGCCTTCTAGAAAGCATCTCAGGGGAAGCTTTTGGTCTCCCCTGCCCGGTTTCCTAGACTTGAGCCGAATCCTTCCCTCACAGAAAGACAGGAAGCTCAGGTGTGTTAGGAGATAACTGTGAGCATTGGCACAGGTGAATGGTCAGGAATCCAGAGGCTTTTGCAACCTTCCTCCATGGAGAATCCCTTGTTGTGTATTTTCACTAAACCGGAGCTTAAATGGCAAGTCAGCGATTGGAGACAACAAAGCTGTAAAGTGCCTTGTTTGGTGAGGAATAAGTAAGACAACAAAAGTTCATCTTCTAAGTATTTGCTATTTGAAGGAGAAAAACTATTTTTTCTAAGCTTCTCCTATTTAATTTTTGTTTTCTTCTCTGTGCCTTTTGAAGATTGCCTACATTCTATTTTTATTGTTTTCTTTTCTCCTGCCTTCAGAATGAAGGCATTACGGATGTTTTAAGTCAAATATAAGAAAAGTATTGTTTTCACATGTTGTTTGGTAATCATGAAAAGATAAGTTTAGAGGGAACAGGCTTTATCTTTGATAATTAGATCAGACTCAATTTTTAAGTACCCTTATATGTCATGTGTGTTTGCAAAGATGTTAAATTGATCTTTGAATTAAACCAAGAAACAAGTACATCAAAGCCTCTGGAGGTGGCTGCCCTGTCAGGTTTCCCTGAGGGGTGGCAGCCCCAGGAATGCCCCATGATGGCTTTCTCTGAGGACTGGCAGCCCCTGCCCCCTCCATGGCGGGTTTCTCTGAGTGCTTGGCAGCCCCTGCCCCCTCCATGGCAGGTTTCTCTGAGGGCTGGCAGCCCCTGCCCCCTCCATGGCGGGTTTCTCTGAGGGCTTGGTAGCCCCTGCCCCGCTCCATGGCGGGTTTCTCTGAGGGCTGGCAGCCCCTGCCCCCTCCATGGCGGGTTTCCCTTAGGGCTGGCAGCCCCTGCCCCCTCCATGGCGGGTTTCTCTGAGGGCTGGCAGCCCCTGCCCCCTCCATGGCGGGTTTCTCTGAGGACTGGCAGCCCCTGCCCCCTCCATGGCGGGTTTCCCTGAGGGCTGGCAGCCCCTGCCCCGCTCTATGGCAGGTTTTCCTGAGGACGGCCCCAGCTCCCGCACATGGTGGTTTCTGTTGCGCGGCCCAGGCTGAATGGGGGGAGCCAGGGCGGCCATAGCGAGCACGGCTTTTTATATCGCCCCCTCGTTCTGTCCTTTCCTTGCATTTTTCGTCAGACCTGTGCTTATTGAGCTTTGACTTTCTGTGCCCAAGCTCTGCATTCCAGGCAGTCAATCTTAAATGTCTGCACCGTGCCCACTCCATTTTGTGGGTAAAGCAATGCACTTGCTTTTTAGCCAACTGTGCAGGTCCAAGGTCTGCCTACACACAGGATCAAGAACTGACGTGTTTACATTGACAGCTGTGTTTTTCTGCACCTCAGCTGGCACACAGAGACCTCCTGCTCTGCCCGCATGTCCCAGCTCTGTCACACCAGCAGTGTTTTGTGTGTCACCCTAGTGCTGCCGTGAGTGTCACACTGCTGTCGTGTGCCACACTGCCACTGTGTGGAGCCTTGCACTGGCACTGGGCTGTGTGTCACGCCGGCACCGTGTGCTTCCAGACAAGGCTTGCAGACCTTGGAGTGTAAGTGGGAGGGTGTGAAAGATGGTGACAAAAGAAAGACGCCAAACGAGAGACCGGTTGCTTCTAGACTCAAAGCCAGGTCTCTGTTATGTAATACTGTTTTCTTCTGCTTCCTCACCTGATGTCAGTCTGCCATGTGCACACTCTGCCCTTCCCTACAGAGCGTGATGCATGGACCTTTGGAAAACTGATTAGAGCAGCAGAGCATTTTAGGAACATCTGTGGAAGCCATCACGAGCCGTCTCTTTGCTGAAGACAGGTGCTGTTTTTAACCAGTGTTTGATTACAGCAGGTCTGTTGACATCCATTTTGTGCAATCCAAAAATAGCTTGTACAGCTTGGGAGTGAGGACATGCTGCCTACAAGCCCAGGGAGCCTGAGACTATGGCTTTGCTATGTTGAGAAGGCATCTCTAGTTAGCTTTAATCTAGCTGGACTGAGTACAACAGTACCCAAATAGAAACACAGAGTTTGGAGGGGGTTCACAAACTGAGCAAGTGTCCGGGCTTCCTAAAAGGCTTCTAAAACTCGAAGCAGTCACATCTGGCCCTAGCCTGGCTGCTACAGTCATTTTACTGCGCCTTTGCATAGGAATAAAACTGTGGTGAGACTGAGGAGTGAGAATACTCTTCAAACCAGAACTAAATAATTCAGGTTTATTGGTAACCTGTTCGTACATGCAATTATTTATTATATACCTCTCATGTATTGCTGCAATTCCCCCAAGAAAGCATATCTTGTAATTTCCACATGTGACTCCTGTGATGAAGGACTTGTGACTTCTTGGCCAGTTACTTTTTGTAATTGCATGAGAAATTTCCTATTCCCCACAAATAAACTGAGTTTCAATGCTGGCTATTTAAGTCTGACTTTCTGCTCAACACTTCCACATTAATGCTGGTTTTCAAGATGACACCTAAAGCTGTTAGAGTTGTTTTCTTGATGAACCCAAATTAATGCAATATCCTTATTAACTCAATCTTTTTAATTATATGTAAGGAATTTTCTCAGTAGCTCGGTCCAGTATTTGGGATCATTCACTTTAACACCTCTTTTTATGATCAAAGTGTATTACTGAATCCCATGGGCCCTTCAGGGCTTGCTGCAGCATATCAGTTGTCAGGACATTAAAGTTGTTAATTTTATTAAGTTTCTGGGGTTAGTTCCAAATTCAACATTGCTTTGCACTAGAGTAGGAGCTGAAGAGGCAGGATGTTAGTTTTTCCATTTCATATCTTAAAGCAGTAGGTATTTTTTCAGCACTTTTCCCCAGGCTAGGGCACACCTTTGATTTCCAATTCAGAGTTCCTCCTGGGACAGGTGAGACTTTTAGACACTCAGGTACAGTTTTGTCTGTGCTGATTTTAATACATGGGTCCCACACAAAAGGAAAACATTTTTCTTTAGCTTAAAAATCTAAAATAATCCTCTGTAAAGGTATTTTAGTTGTAAACCCAAGGCTTCTTTTCTTTGAGGAGGGTGTTTAATTTATTTTCTGCCTTTAGTTTAGTACCTTTTGAAATTGCTTCACCTTTGTTTCCCTGCTTTTCCTTCTTACAATGATGACACACTTGAAAGGGATTCCTATTTGATAATACCCAAGGAGGGATTTTAACCGTGTTCTGTTGCTTAGGAAACCAGAAGTTACAGAACACAAGTTTGCTAGGCTTAGCATGAAACGTTTGCAGACTATAATTTTCTGCCTGCGCACAGCTCAGTTTGAGAGAGTTTAGGATCTCGGGCAAACTTGTTACTGTTCTTGAGGGAGGATGGCCATCAGGGTTAGTAATTGGGGACAGCTTGCTGTGCTGTGCTTCAGTCTGTTGTAACAGGGAGCAGGGCTGAATCCGTGGGGCAGGAGCAGGCAGAGTTTATGGAGCAACAGCTCCCCTGGCCAATCGCAGAGATGCTCAGTGCAGTGAAAGCATTTGTGGCACTTCCTCTGCTTTTATTTTTAATATGCTCTTCCCTCCCCCCGACATAAGGTGATGTCCTGAAGCTTTCACTCTGGCTTGTTCAGTAGAACTTGGTTAAACCAAGCATTTTCCATTCAGTCATTTAGTTGTGACCTGTATGTGCCAGGAGAAGGTTCTGTATTTTGTTTTCCTTTGCTTTTCTGAAAAAGTGTGCTGCAGTGTCAGCAGTGCAGGTCAGCCGAGTGAAACGTCTGAATTTCCGTGTACACAGTTTTCAAGAGAACTTAGGAGACACTGAAGAAATTTCATTGGCATTTACTGCAGTTTGCCAACATCCATTTCGATTAATGAGGCTGCTGTAGAGGGAGACTGGAGAGCTGGAGAGCTGCATCAACTGGTACTGAGCTTCATCTGCACAATCAGAAGCAGCCTTAGCTGTCAGTGAGGATGCTGGGCTTGGAGTGAAGATACTGCCAAGCAGCCTGGCACCCTAAGGAATGGGCAGAGGTTGAGGAGTGAATGCAAGTCACAAAAGCTGAGGACCTGAACTCTGGCCCCACCTTCCAGGTATCTAAAACAGCTGGGGGCACTGGATAATACCATGATGGAAGAAAGGAATCTCTGATTCTCCTTTCTATTTCTCTGTGTTTTGGAACAGAGGAAAAGGCAAAAAATTGGTTTAAATTCAGTTCTCATTTTCTAGGCAAATTGTTAATTGTTTACCTCTCCTTCCATCTCCAGCCCAACCCTCAAGTTTGTTTGACAGTGTGGTAGCAGGCAGTGTCTGCTTTGATGAGTCCAGCACCAGCAGCTGAGTTCCAGGTAAGACACACGTGGTGTCTCTTTCAAGACAGGTTCTTAAACACAGAACCCTTTGTGCTGCTCAGTAACTTGACCTGCTGTGTCTGACAAGTTCCTGAATTTAGCCTTATGTTATTTCAGATCCTACAGTCTCGTTTGCGAGACTCAAATGGTCTCAAATGGTGCCCTACCCAAAGCCAGAAGCCCTGTTGCTCAGCTGCCAGGCTGGGAGGCAGGTGAGGACAGTGACCTGTGGGCACACAACAGACCATGGCACCCCTGGGGAACGAGGAGTCCCCTTTCCAAAGAATAAGCTCACTGAGAGATTGATTCCGTGTGCTGTTTCCAGTGCTTATCAGAAGAAAGGTGGAACCTTTCCTTTCTTTAATGGCCAGTGTTACATTTGTCCTTTGGTAACTTTTTCTGTTTAAGAATGTGGAGTATCAGTTGAAAGTCAGTCCTTTGCCCCTTTAATTTTGTACAAACAAGTGTGCAAATGTGGAACTGATTCATTTTTATGAATAGAATATTTATGCATGTTTTTTTCACCTGAATGTCCATACACATTGCTTTTGTAAGGCTACAAGATTTGTGTTGTCACATCTTGAATCACCAATAATTCCAGGTAAAAGTAATTTATTTTTCATTGTGGTCAGTGGTAAGACAACTAGCGTGGTCTAATAGTGTGAAGTGCTTGCCCCTAGAATTTCTCTACACATCTTCAAAAATCCACCCCTCAATGAACAAAACAAACCCCAAGAAACACTAACCCCCAAAGCCATAAAGGGCCTTATTTTGGTTTATTTCTGAGTGCCCCCTAAGAACAGCCCCACTGCAAGTGGCTGAACATTGAGTTCTTTAGCAAGCCAGAGCACTCTTTCCCATGCTTAGATGTTTCAAAGTGTATATATATATATATATATATATATATATGTGTGTGTGTGTGAGCTGTGCCCTTGGGTCAGATGGCTACAGACTGCACAGTACCTGAAAACCTAATTCAATTGTCTGCAGCCTTGCCCCTGCTGGAATCATCCTGGGAAGGAATTTTTGCCACTTGCGATACAGTACAGTAGTACAGTACTGTTCTACAGTAGTGTTGTCGTGGTTTTAAAGCAGTAACTAAAAAATTACTAGAAAACTTACTTATTTCTTGCTGTGAGATATGGATTAGAGCAAGAGCAAAACAGGCTTTAAACTTAAAAGGAATAAAGAAAGTTTATTAACAGAACTACAAGAAAAAGAACACCAGAATAACTTCCAGAAAACCTCTTCCTCCCCCACTACTCAAAAATTCCCTTGTTCACATGACAACATAGGGACAAAAAACTTGGAACTCTGGTGTTTAAATCAGTCCCAATTGTTATAAGAGTCTTTTCATCAGTCTCTGTAGAGAAACAGAAGTCTTCTGCTAATCAATGGAGTTTTTCACAAGAAAACTATTTCTGTTGTAGCTTTCTATTTCTCTGATGCCAGCTGCCCAGAAATATGTCATCAGATTTTCTCCTCCCATTTCACATCACTCTGAGGTGTGTATGGGTCAATGACTCTAGGGATGTCATTTTTAAGGATGAGTTATTCAAAGGCAAAAGTTCTCTTCATCTGTCTCTGTGAGCTTCTCTGGAAACAGGAATTTTCTCATTGCCTCTCAAGGCTTCAAATCTTCAACTATTACTTCGCCTCACTCGGTTCCAGCACCTCACTGTATCACAATTACTCTACCTTTTGCCCAAAATCCACACTTTGAACACTCCATTCCTCCCAATATACTCTGTCATGAATTAAAGGAGTTTTTTCAGGACACTATTGTCCATCTCCATAACTTTAACAGAAAAATATTTCAGCTTAATTAAAGCATCTCCTTATTCTCTACCTCTTCTGAAGCTTAATTCTTTTCTTTACTGTCTCTGATAGTTTATAAAGTCTCTTTACATGTTGATGGCTCTCTTTTTCTTTCTCTGGAAATAAAAGATTAATCTGCAAGACTCATCTGGTTAATGAAAGGTTTAAAATCTTGCCCAGGCTTTTGTAGAAGGTTCTGTGATCTCTGCCGGAGCAGCAGCTGGAGCTGTCTGCGATAGAAGATTCTTCATGGCTGCTCTGGAGAGTGTGGTCACTGTCTCAGCACGCCGCAGGTCAAGAGCTTTTTTCCTTTCTTTACTCATCAGTCTCTGGTGAATTTCATCACAGCAAAAACTGCAGTGGAGCCAGGGACCGGCCTGGCCCGGCCAGAGCCTGGGGCAAGCCCCGCAGGCCCCATCTCCCGGCCGGGAGCTGCGGCAGGCCCAGCCCAGCCCCTGCACGGGCCGCATGGCCTGGGCAGGGGACGGGAAGCCAGCCGGAGCTCTGTTACCTTTCACAGACAGGAAACAAAGAGAACAAGAGAGCTCTGACTTTACGTCTTAAGGGGGTGTTCACAAGTTGATCTCACTTCTGAATGGTTAAAACCACCGCCCATTCTCAGAAATGACTGATAATTGGTCAGGAGAAAAGACTCCCATCAGCTTCCAGCAGCTTCAACTTCCTTAGCTCCCAAAGCTATCTTAAAGGTAAAGTTACCCCATGACAAAAGGTATCTGTTCACAGCAGTATCAGTACCCACCCTTCCTGGGTAATTCTGAAAAATCCATTTACCCTTGCTGCCCAGGTCCATGTCCTTTCCCAGTTTGCCCAAGCCTTGGTTTAGGAATATTTTTGGGATTAGTTTGGAAGCAAAGGCTGCATCGTCAAGTCACCTGAATTACTGTACTTTGCAAGTTCCTGGCTTTAATTCTGTCTTTCAAATAATTGTACAGAACATCTATTCCCCAATGTGATTTCTCATGTTCTGCTTTCACTAATGACCATAACATGTAAGAGGGGATCACAAGCTTCCCTTTCCCTTCATCTGTAATAGCCCACTCCTCTTGGTTATAACTTCCGTTTTCTTTCTCAATAAATCTTTTGTCTTTTTACTATGCCTTGGCTTACCTTCAGTGGAAATTTAACCATCTGGAATTAAAGCGGACTCAACTGTCTCAACAATCACCTCACCTTTAGCTGCTTCTTTTACCTTTCTGCCCAGCAGCTCATTTCCTTCTTCCAATTCAGAGCTCACTTGTTGGTGTGCCTTGATATGCATGATGGCTACCTTTTCGGGTAACTGGACTGCCTCCAACAGTTTTATTATCTCTTGTGCATATTTAATACTTTTTCCTTGTGACTTCAACAGTCCTCTTTCTTTCCAGATGGCTCCATGTGCATGAACTTCCTCAAAAGCATACCTCGAGTCTGTGTGAATATTAATTTCTTTCCAATTGCCAGCTCTAAAGCCTGGGTTAAGGCAATTATTTCAGCCTTCTATGCTGTGGTATTGGTTGGTAATGGTCCAGACTCTATTATGTCTCGACTCATGGTAACCGCTTACCCCGGGTGTCTTTTTCCACTGCTGACATAACTGCTTCCCTCAGTAAACCAGGTCTCAGTGTCCTTGAGATCTGGGTGACCAGAGTAGGTGGCTTGGATGGTCTCCAGGCAATCATGGATCACCAGTTCTCCCATGCTACCACTGAGGAAAGGAAGCTGGGTTCACAATATTAGTTACTGCAATTTCTACATCATCTTGTTCTACCATAATGGCTTGATATTTCAGGAATCTCAGCAGGGAAAGCCAGTGTCCACCTTTTACCTCCAGGACCACTGACACTGCATGGGACACTAGCACAATACTCTTCTGGCCTAGGGTGAACTTGTGTGCTTCTTGGACGTTCACTGCCACTGCTGCAATGGCTCTGAGACACCCCGGCCACCCTGTAGCTGCTGCATCCAACCGCTTGGAGAGGTAGGCAACTGCCCTGCGATACAGGCCCAGGTCTTGTGCTAGTATTCCCAAGGCAATCCCCTGCTTTTCCTGAGAGAACAAAAGGAATGGTTTACTCACATCTGGAAGTCCCAGGACTGGAGCTGTCATGAGGGCCTTCTTCAGTTGGTCAAAGGCTCACGTTGCTTCTTTTGTCCATTGGAGGTTTCTGTGTCCTTCTGTAATCACGGCATCTAGGGGTCTAACTAACAGCCCATAATTGTAAATCCACAGTCTACACCACCCCATCATGCCCAAAAAGGTTCTCAGTTCTTTTACTCTCTGGGCTTTTGGGGTCTGGCATATTGTTTCCTTATGGTTCCTAAGGTTCTTTGGCCAGCACTAACCTCATAGCCCAAATAAATAACTGTTTGTTTCACTATCTGGGCTTTCTTCTGGGATACTCAATACCCCTGCAGACCCAAAAAGTTTAGCAGGCTTACCGTCCACTCCACACATGCCTCTTGAGTTTTGGGAGCTATCAGGAGCTCATCCAAATTCTGTAATATCTGTCCTTCTCTTGATGGAGCTTCCCAGGATTCCAGATCTTTTGCCAGTTGTTCTCCAAATATTGTGGGCAAGTTCTTGTAGCCCTGTGGGAGTACACACCACGTGAGCTGAGTCTTGTGTCCAGTTTTGGGACTTTCCCATTCAAATGCAAATATTTTCTGTCTGGCCTCATGGAGAGGAAGGCAAAAGAAAGCATCCTTTAAATCTAGAAGAGAAAACCATGATAGTTCAGGTGTTAAACAAGTTAACAAAGTGTCAGGATTGGCAACCACTGGCTACAAATCCTCAGTTATCCTATTAACAGCTCCTAAATCTTGTACTGTTCAGTATGACCCCTCAGGCTTTTAAATGGGTAGTATAGGAGTATTGAACTCCCACTGACATTCTCTTAATAACTTCATTTGTCAAATATTTACAATTACAGGACTAATTCCTTCTCTGTCTTCTTTCTTTAAGGGATATTGTCTAACTTGAACTGGCTCTTTTCCTTCCTTAAGTTTCAGTTGCACTGGGAGTGCATTCTTTGCTCTCCCTGGTATCTTAGAAGCCCAAACCCCAGGAAATACCGGATCCACTCTTTTTCTATAAATCTCACCTTCACTTTCAACTTTAGCCTCATTAGCCATCAACAGTAAGCTTAGCAATTTCACATATTGTTGAATCTTAACCTCTAAAGTAATCTCCCCATTTTTAAATATTATTTTTGCCTCTAATAGTTCCTTTCCAGATCTCTACCCAAAAGTGCTGATGGTGCACTGGGCATATATAAAAACCTGTGTGTTGTGGTTTTAAACTAGTAACAAAAACTTACTTATTTTTTGCTAGAGATATGGATTAAAATAAGAGCAAAACAGGCTTAAAACTTAAAAGGAATAAAGACAGTTTATTAACAAACTACTAGAATAAGAATACCAAAATAAACTTTCAGAGAACTCTTTTACTTTTCACTACTTGATTATTTCTTTGTACACATAACAACATAGAGACAAAAAAAAGTTTTACAATCTTGGTGGTCAAAAACAGTCTCAATTTTAGAGTCTTTTCATCAGTCCCCGTAGAGAAACAGAAGTCTCTTTCTGCTAATCCATGGAGTTTCTAGAGTCTACTCCTCCAATCTCACACCACTCTGAGGTGTGCAATGGGTCAAATTGAATCTAGGGATGCTATTTTTAAGGATAAGTGATTCAAAGGTAGAAATCTTTTTCAGTTGTCTCTGTGAGCTCTCCTGGAAAACAGCCATCTCCCTGGCTCCTTTAAGGCTTTAAAATCTTCACTTCACTCGCAAGTTCCAGCAACTCACAGCATCACAATCATCTTTCTTTTCTTTAAAGTCCACACTTTGAATACTCTATTCCTCCCATACTCTAGCCATGAATTAAAGGAGTCTTTAAACTACTGTCCATCTCTATAGCTGTAACAGAAAGACTTTTCAGCAACAAGCATCTTCTTTTTCTCTCTTTCTTATTTAAACTTAACTCTTTTCTTCACTGTCTTTGGTAGGTTTATGATGTCTTACATGTTAATTGTCTCTCTTTCTCTGTCTGTTCTAAGAAAAAGGAGTAATCTGTTGTTTATCTAGGTAATAAAGGAGTTAAAAGAAGAAAGCTACAAAAGTTCATAGTGTCTGGTTTCAGTCTAGCAACAGACCTTGAAAACTAAACTAAACTGCTAAACTGCTTTTCTCTCCTTCCCCCCCCTCCCTGCGGCCTTGTCCCGGGCCTGGGAGGGGGGGGAGGAAAGCCAAGACGGAGCTTGTTACCTCTCAAAAGCCGGAAACAAAAAGAGAACGAGACAGCTCTGAGTGTACTTCTTAAGGGAGTGTTTACAAGTTGAATTCACTTTTTAATGGTCAGATCTGCTGTCAATTCTTGAAATGACTGATAATTGGACAAGAAGAAAAACTCCCATCAGTCACCAGTAGCTTCAACTTCCCTTTTTTTTTACTCGATCTTAAAGGTGAAGCTAACTCATGACACTGTGAATTCCCCATTGTTTCCCAAGTTTATATTTCAATGGCCTGCAAAAATAGGCTCGTTCAGATTGGCCAGTGGCTCCCTTTACCATAACATAATCATCTGCTATGGGTATTAAAGCTTTATTTAACACAAAGTATGTTGTCCCCATGTCTATCAAACACTCTCTTTTTCTTTGTTCCCGAGTTTCATTTTTACCAGAGGGTCTCCTAGGGTAAGATCCTCTGGCCCACCTCAGTCTTCCTTAACATGAGCAAGCACTGCCTCCCCTTTTCCATCTCTAATTCTTTGATCATCACCTTTTCTTTGTTCTGGACACTGGCTTTTTCAGTGTCCAATTTTCTTGCAGTGTGCACATTGATCTCTCCCTAGCCATGGGGTTCTTGCTTTTGCAACCCTTGTCCACGCCTCCCTTGTTCTTCTTCTTTTACTACTGTTACTAATTTTCTCATCCCTTCTTTACACTTTTCTTTGCGATTGCTGAAACTCTCCATGCCTATTTTAGCCAAGTCTCCAAATCCCATGCTGTTGGCTTCTGAAGTTTTTATCTGATGTCCCTTGTAGATTGTCCTAAAAATAAACCCACTAGTTGTTGTGTCCCTTCCTCAGACTCAGGACCTAAAGTCATATGGCAACGCATTGCTTCTCCTAAATGTTCTAAAAATTCAGAAGGTGTTTCAGAGGGACCTTGTTTAATTGCATATAGGCCTGACCAGCTTATTGTTTTAGGAATTGACCTTTCCAACCTCTTTACTATAAAATATTGATAATCTTCTAATTTTCTCATATCATCATCATTATTACGATTCCACTGTGGATCCCGGAGAGGAAAAATTTCATTAATTCTGCTCTGTGTTATTCTGCAAGCATCTTCTGCTAAACCCCCAGCTACCTTCAAAAACCATTGTTTTTCTCTCTCTGTTAAGGCATCCAACAACAGCTGGAGATCTAACCAGTCCGGTTGATGCTGTTTAATCATAAACTTCAACCTCTTTGCCACACTTATTGGGCCACTTCAATAACATTTAGCAGTCTTTTCCCTAACCTCTAAATCCACTGTAGAAAAAGGGATCTTAACTAGCATTGTTTTCCCTTCAGGATTTGCTGCCTCCCTCAAAGGTGTTTGTATAATTTCTTTGGTTTGTTTCTGAGTCCGGGTTGTTGTAGGACCCATTGGAGAGGGCTCCTCTTCCTCACTGTCACTGCTAGGCAGCAGGGAGAAATTAAAGAGTAAGTGGAGTAGTTAAAGTCAAAGGGATCTCCCAACTCTTGCTCCAGTGGGTCGGCTGGGTACACCTTGTCAGGGTGTGTACGGCGTTGATTTATGGAGCATGTACTGCAACATCATTTTAGCTTGGCCTTATTGTCTTTTTCCCGGGCCAATACCAAGGGGTCCAAAGGGGCCCTAAGCCCAAGGTTTCCCTGCCACTCAGGGTGGTTCCAGATGCAGAAAAACATGTCAACATACGTCACCTCCTCCCGTTTCCGCTCCTGTCTCAAAAACAACATAAGCTGCAAAAGAGTCTCCTAATGTAAAGTTCCATCTGAGGGCCACCTGATGCCCCCCTCAAGCTTGTAAAGTGGCCACCACTGAGGAGAGAACTTAACAAGGGCCCTTTTATTCTCTGTACACCCATACTCTGCAAGCTCCTTCCAATGTGCCAAAATACACCCTCAAGGACTAGTTTTAGGGATCTCTTTACTCTGGTTACTTCCCATCACTCCTCATTTCCTTAACAAGAATCAGCACTTTATTCTGATCCCTACTGTCTCCTCCTTTGCTTTCTGTCTCACTTCCAACCAAACCTAGCTTCACGGATCCGTACAGTTCTTTCTCAGTCTTTTTCCCGCACAGCCCTCAGCTCAGGTACTGAATGTGACATTCCACACACCAGCTTCAAAATCTTTGGTTCTAAATCAACTCCATCTGTCAACACTGGGTACACTCTCTGTACTGATTAGCAAAAGAACAACAGTAACATCCTGCACAAATGTTACACTGCAACAGCACCCATGCACAAAAAGCTCTAGATGCACCAAAAGCTGCAGGAAAATACAAGCTATTCCATTCACTCCTTGATTTTCTAAATTCTCCACAGCCTGCTCTTCCCAATCCAAAGACACAAGTCCCCCAGCAGATGTCCAATAGAAACCTTCTAAATATATTCTCTCATTTCCCCTATCTATCCACTGTTACCTCTGTCTCTCTTTTCCTTGCCTCCTTTGGGCTCTGTTCTCTGTGGATATATCTTTTCTTTGTCTCTCAGCCTTCTCTGGGCTCAATTCTCTGTGAATACAGCTTTCTATAGTCTCCCAGCCTCCTCTGGGCTGAATTCTTCTGTAGATACAGCCTTTCTATAGTTCCCCAGCCTTCTCTGGGCTGAATTCTCTGTGAATACAGTTCTTCTCTAATTCCCCAGCCTCCTCTGGGCTGAATTCTCCCGGGATCCTCCCTCGTGGGGAGTTCCACTTATCTCAGTTCTCATTATTTGAAGTAAACTCTGGAGCTCGTTAGAATCTTGTTTCTCGTGTTTATTGAAGGATCCTCACAAAAGTTAACAGGTTTCTTCAGGCTGGTTACAAGGTTAATCTTTGCAATTTGGTACATTTCTTTCTTCTGATGGTACAAACAAGGCCTTGTGGCACACTTCATGTCTGATACACAAAATGGCCCCGAATTACGCAGTTCTTTTATCTTTATACCTATTTTTACCCAATTAACAATAGACACGTATATTATTTTTCTTAATGACCCAATGACCCATCACCTCTGTGATGCACTGCGGCATTTTCTATCCAATTACTAACTATTACCCAAAAACCTCCAGGAGCAGAACATGAAGAAGAAAGAAAAAGGACAAGGGACAACACCCTAAATCCTCCATATTGTCTCCTGTTCTCTAAACTACTTTTTCACCCAGTGATTTAAGAAACTTTCTAATCTACACACCTACCTTTCTTATCTAACTTTAGCATTTGTTTTCATGTATTACTATGAAAACATGCTCATGAATTTCATGTTATATGAAATTCAGTGTTTTCTTGAATCTCAGAACTAAACATTAAAAGCAAGGGCACACAGTCTGTATTTCAGACTCCAACATCTGCCCCTCTCTTTAAAAAAAAATTAAAAAAAATCAACTCAAAGCTTTTCTTTGATTACTTTTCAAGAAGGGTTATTTTTCCTTTACTCATGCCTTATGCACCAACAACAGAACTGCTGCTCTGTTCTACAGAGCACTCTATCTCTAGTTTTAATCATCAGTTAACTAACTACCCAAAGCTAGAGAAATAGATCTAGGTTGCTTACTTGACCAGTAGCTTAATTTGTCTAATTGCTCTAAAGTTTCTGCTGAAGTTAATTGAATTGAAAGCTAAGTTGTTATAAATCTCTATCTAAAATTTCAAAAGTTAAACTCTTCACAATCAGGTGTGACTGAGATTGATATAAGATCACACTAAGATGTTGCCTCTTTGTATAGAGCATGATTTGGAGTAACATTCATTATCTCATCTTCATTCTGTTTTAACACAGAAAAATTGGATATTATACTAGAATCTATTTTCTGAGATAAGGTATACTTTTCTTTGAGTTATCTAAAAGAAGTGATGCAGGTGAAATTGCATCACAAAGTGATCAACAAAATGATATAGCTCAAGGGTGATACCTGATTCACCTTCATATTCAAGGACTTTATCTCTCGTGCAAGATTCTGAATCTTGACACAATTCACACCATGCTTTAACAAATGAGGCTTTAAAATATCGACTTTCCCACTGTTTCACATGAAACCCAAAGTTCATTGTTCTTGCATGTTGGATCCAAGCTGTTCCGCTGTTGACTGTGGTCTTGATACAGTTCACATCTGCATGCTCGCTCTTCTGCTCTTTGGGCAGTCTGCTTGTCTTTGCAGCTGATGAGTTTCCATGTTCTTTACTAGGAAGTTACTTTTGCTTTGGACCTGTGAATACACAAACATACACTTTCCTCCAAATTATTAATTGAAATAGATTTTTTAATTTTCTTGCTTTTAAACTTTTGACCAGAACTTAAGAGATCTCTCTCAACTTTGCTTGAGTACTGTTAGAACAATACCTAATAATTGATGGAACTGGCTTCGTAAAAGACTTGTTTAAAAAGGACTGTTCAAGAATTGTTTGCAATAGATGTAAGATCTTTATGCTTTTTCCAAAAATTTAAGATATATAAGGTTTTTATACTTCCGAGGCATAGCCTTGGTCCCCCCCTTTTTCTTTATATAATTAAGGTATTTGGTTTTTTGTTATGAAAATGAAAAACCATCAAAGTAAAACACTTGCACATGTATACACATAGGAAATAACACTTTTACAGAAATCAAAACTTATTAAGAAGATGCATAATTAATATTATGCGATATTAAACTTATCTAAATAATCTGTAATATGAGTTGATAAATGTACTAAATATATACTCTCATCCCAGAGTCTGCCACAGCTGATAAATCAATGGAAGATTGGAAAATCATGTCCGGATAACAATTTTCCAAGCCCAATGTAAAATCCAGCTGCTATATTAATTCACTAATTGCCAAGTCAAATTGACCTGAATATTGTTTTGATGCAGAAAACTTCTGGGTTTATTGGTAAATTTTCCATCCAGGTAAAGTCAAGGCTTGGCCAGAGCCTTAGGCTTCATCTGGAAAGATGTTTCCTAACTCATTTTCAAAGCAAGGGGTTTAAAAATAACAACTATAAGATGCTTAAAACACAGCAAACTTTTAAAAAGCATTTGTATAAAGCAAATGACAAGAAGCCTTAGGTACCAGATCAATTAAACCATGCAGCAGTTGGTTTAATCTGAAGTTTCTCTCATGGCAGCTGACCCTTAGCAATGGTACATCTTCTTAAAATTCTGAAAACACTGAAAAATAAGAAAGCTATAACAATAGCAATAACAATATATCAACAATATAACAATATAACAATAATAATATAACAACAAACAATAGAACTCTCAATGAAGTCAAAGGTGTCACTGACTGCATTCACTTCTGTCCACAAGCAGGTGTTCATCTTCATCTTTTTAGGAAAATAACTATACTTTGCAATTTAAACAAACATCTTCAATAAAACATAAAGCAATTTAAATTTAAACCTGTTAGAAATTAATTATGATAAAAGGAAGTAACAAAACTTAACATTAAAAATTACCAAAGTTATAACTTAACTTAAAAACACTTAAACATAGTGAAATTTAACTTTGATTCATTCTATTAACTCTTAATCTATATCAGATGACAATACAACTTAATCTTACTCTATTATTATTAAAAAAAGGCAATTAAAAGTTTGGTATACACTTCTTTGAACACAATATAATAGGAATATTGATTCACTATAGAGATTATAGGGATGCAACAAATTTATCATTATTCTGTGTTATCTGGTTTTGAGAATAACTCATAATAATTGTAGATGTTATTAAAAATACCAATTCATAACAAGAATCTGCTTGGTACATGTTTACATTTGTTAGGATTTTTAGAATGCAGTTTCACTAGAAAAAAAATACAGCACCACAGATTTGGTAATTTGTTATTCAGCTTTTGTAGTACTTCTCAGAAACATTAAGTTTAACTTTTTAACTAAAATTCAAAATCCAAATTGATATATATGCTGTTATACATGTTTTTTTATAACAAAAGGACTCACATGAAAATTGCCTAATTATAAAAAAATACCAAGCAAATGGATAAGATATGGTTAACATAATTTTGAGATTACTGAAAACTGTATTGAACTAACTCCACAATACACATACTCAAATGAAAAGAAAGGTTAAAAATATAAGAAAACTTGTCATTCAATCCTTTTTCTGTAGGGTTAATCATATGATCTTTTAATTCAATTTTAAAGAAATGCTTCTTGCAGAAACTGACTGTAAGTACAGTAATAATGCTTGATGATCACTCCACATGATACAGTATTACATTATCAGTAGATGTATAGAGAAGATAACCTTTTCAAAACCTTCATATATTAGGAATACTGAAACAGAATAAAAATCTTTTAAATTTCTTGGGATGTATAAATATCATTTCCCATGCTATTTTGTAAAAACAAAACCAGCAGATATTATTAGAAATACAACATCTATATATATTTCACTATAAAATATCTATAAACTTTTTTGATCTATTTTTGAAGGCACTTCATTCAATAGAGACTTCTTTTTAAAACTCAATTATGATTACAACAATTTGCTGATTTACTAACAATACAATTTGCAAAGCTTCTAATTTTTGAATTGTCCAATTAAAACACTCTCTTTTTTGTCCCTCTCTGAGATGTCCAGCTTTCTGTTCCTTCATCGAAGTTGCTTGAGTTGTTTTACCGGTGGTTGTCATGGCGACAGCGTTTCTGGCTGCTGTGTACTATCAAGTGCTGCTTTTAAATCTGAGAAAAAACTCTAAAAACTTATATTTAGGAAGAAACTCCTTTTCAGGAGATAAATCCCTTTTTGGGTGACTGCTGTTTGTCCCAGAAAACGGACCCACGACCCTGAGATCAAGAGTCTCAGGCTCTGCCGGCTGAGTCGGGCTGACTTCCCGAACTTTGCCGGCTCGGCTTCAGTGCCGAAACGCGCATGCGCGGCTCGACAGGGACCCCGCCAATCTCCCCTCTGGAGGGCCGGGTCCTCCCCTTTATAGATCACGGCTGTGCTTTCCCTCCGGGGTGTGCCTTTATAACTTTGGCCAGCCCCTTTTCTTTCGCTGTCTGTCTATGGCAGCGTTCTAATATATTTCTTTTTTCTAATCTTTCCCCCCTCTGCTCGGGGTCACTCCGCGGCGCGGCCATCCCGCCGTCTCCCGCCGCTCTTTGAAGCCTTTCCTCTTTGGGCAGCTTCTAACTCCGCCTGATGGGCGGGTATTTTCGGGGTTGCCTGCTGAGCAAATACCCCCCTCCGTGTCCCCTCTTGGGCAGACACACCTTTACCAGCCTTTTTTAACATCTCTGTGTTATTAAATTCGTCAGAGGGCGGGGTAGGCTCCTTCCCTCGCTCTGGCTCCTCTGACGTGCATGGAGGGTGCAGGGGGCTGTTCTAAAGGCGTGGTTTCAGAAACAGTGTGGAACTTTTCTAACTTTTTTTTTTTCTCCATTCCCCCCCCGCGATTTCTTCTAACTGTAATAATTCCAAAAAGACTCTATAGAAACCATCATATCTCTCCATGCAATTTTTTTAACCTCTAACAATATAACAAACTGCTCACTCTGCTTTCTGAAGTAACACAAGCTTCCCGGTGTTCAGTTTTCCCTCGCATTCCTCCCTCGTCCCCCCACGCTCTCTGAAGGGACAGGGGCAGGGGAACCACGCCGCTGGGGAATTATCTGGGTTTCCCGCGCTTTCAGAAAGGGCAGTTCATCTCCCCATATTCCCGGGGCTCTTAACTCTTTAAACATCATATCTATATTTTCCCCCAAATCCTGGGTTTAAACAATCTCTCTTTATAAATATCCAACCCCATTATCTAGACTGTATACAGCTTACCAGACCTGGCTATCTTCAGATTACCGACCAGCAGAATCCAGTGTTCCGAGTCCAGGGCCCTTGGAATTTCGGAATGTGATAGCAGATGTTTTTCTCCAGACGGATTTCTTTCAGGAACTGGTTGCTGTGATCCTGCAGGTGTTGATTGAAGCTTCTGTGAGTTTGTCCTCACACGGGGCACCACTTGTTACCTCTGTCTCTCTTTTCCTTGCCTCCTTTGGGCTCTGTTCTCTGTGGATATATCTTTTCTTTGTCTCTCAGCCTTCTCTGGGCTCAATTCTCTGTGAATACAGCTTTCTATAGTCTCCCAGCCTCCTCTGGGCTGAATTCTTCTGTAGATACAGCCTTTCTATAGTTCCCCAGCCTTCTCTGGGCTGAATTCTCTGTGAATACAGTTCTTCTCTAATTCCCCAGCCTCCTCTGGGCTGAATTCTCCCGGGATCCTCCCTCGTGGGGAGTTCCACTTATCTCAGTTCTCATTATTTGAAGTAAACTCTGGAGCTCGTTAGAATCTTGTTTCTCGTGTTTATTGAAGGATCCTCACAAAAGTTAACAGGTTTCTTCAGGCTGGTTACAAGGTTAATCTTTGCAATTTGGTACATTTCTTTCTTCTGATGGTACAAACAAGGCCTTGTGGCACACTTCATGTCTGATACACAAAATGGCCCCGAATTACGCAGTTCTTTTATCTTTATACCTATTTTTACCCAATTAACAATAGACACGTATATTATTTTTCTTAATGACCCAATGACCCATCACCTCTGTGATGCACTGCGGCATTTTCTATCCAATTACTAACTATTACCCAAAAACCTCCAGGAGCAGAACATGAAGAAGAAAGAAAAAGGACAAGGGACAACACCCTAAATCCTCCATATTGTCTCCTGTTCTCTAAACTACTTTTTCACCCAGTGATTTAAGAAACTTTCTAATCTACACACCTACCTTTCTTATCTAACTTTAGCATTTGTTTTCATGTATTACTATGAAAACATGCTCATGAATTTCATGTTATATGAAATTCAGTGTTTTCTTGAATCTCAGAACTAAACATTAAAAGCAAGGGCACACAGTCTGTATTTCAGACTCCAACATCCACCAGCTTGCTGGATTCACAAACTCCCACAAGTCAAGCCCCAAACCACTCAGGCAAAGAGATTCCTTCTATTCATCTGGCCAGACTGAGTTCTCAGACCAAAGCTACCCTTATTCTTGCAAGGGTGGCTTCAGATTATGCTGACTCAGGGCCTTGCAGTGCCCAGGTATCACAACTAAGCTCTGTTGAGCTTAGTTATCAGTTAAGAGTTTTAAAAATGAGTTAAGAGGCATCTTTCCAGTATAAAGCCTAGGCCCTGGCCAAGCCTTGACTTTACCTGGATGGAGAATTTACCAATAAACCCAGAAGTTTTCTGCATCAAAACAATATTCAGGTCAATTTGACTTGGCAATTAGTGAATTAATATAGCAGCTGGATTTTTACAGTGGGCTTGGAAAATTGTTATCTGGACATGATTTTCCAATCTTCTCTTGATTTACCGGCTGTGGCAGACTCTGGGATGAGAGTATATATTTAGCATATTCAGTAAATCATATTACAGATTATTTAAATTAGTTTAATATCGCATAATATTAATTATGCATCTTCTTAATAAGTTTTTGATTGCTGTAAAAGTGTTATTTCCTATATGTATACATGTGCACGTGTTTCACTTTGATGGTTTTTCATTGTCAGAACAAGACAGAGGATATTTTACCTTTGTTTACAAGAGAGGGGGAGGAAACAGAGGTTGCA
This sequence comes from Poecile atricapillus, assembly GCF_030490865.1. NCBI lineage: Eukaryota > Metazoa > Chordata > Aves > Passeriformes > Paridae > Poecile > Poecile atricapillus. The sequence continues at coordinate 5,136,373 of NC_081257.1, forward strand.
GTTCAGAAGCATGGAAACACTATGTATGTATTTTAGATTTTGGAAAAAATGCAAAGATTATGTATCTATTGCAAATAATTCTTGAACAGTCCTTTTTAAACAAGTCTTTCACGAAGCCAGTTCCATCAATTATCAGGTGTTCTTCTAACAGAACTCAAGCAAAGTTGAGAGAGAATTCTTTGGTTTCTGTCAAAGGTTCAGCAGCAAGAAGATTAAAAATTCATTTCAATTAATAATTTGGAGAAAAGTGTATGTTTGTGTATTCACAGGTTCAAAGCAGAAGTAACTTCCTAGTGAAGTTACATGGAATACATGGAAACTGATCAGCTGCAGAGACAAGCAGACTGCCCAAAGAGCAGTAGAGCAAGCGCGCAGATGTGAACTGTATCAAGACCACAGTTGACAGCTGAACAACTTTGATCCCACATGCAAGAGCAATGAACTTTGGGTTTCATGTGAAAGTGTGGGAAAATCGATATTTTAAAGCCTCATTTGTTAAAGCACGGTGTGAACTGTGTCAAGATTCAGAATCTTGCACGAGAGTCCTTGAATATGAAGGTGAATCAGGTATCAAGCTTGAGCTATATCATTTTGTGGATCACTTTGTGATGCAATTTCACCTGCATCACTTCTTTTAGTTAACTCAAAAGAAAGTATACCTTATCTCAGTGAAAATAAAGTATATTTGTATAATATTCAATTTTTCTGTGTTAAAACAGAATGAAGATGAGATAATGAATGTCACCCCAAATCATGCTCTATACAAAAAGGCAACATCTTAGTGTAACCTTATATCAATCTTAGTCACACCTGATTGTGAAGAGTTTGACTCATGAAATTTCAGATAGACATTTATAACAACTCAGCTTTCAATTCAAGTAGCTTCAGCAGAAACTTTAAAGCAATTAGACAAATTAAGCTACTGGTTAAGTAAGCAACCTAGATCTATTTTTCTAGCTTTGAGTGGTTAGTTAACCGATGTTCAAAACTGGAGGCAGAGCGCTCTGTAGAACAGAGCAGCAGTTCTGTTGTTGGTGCATAGGGCATGAGTGAAGGAAAAATAACCCTTCTTGAAAAGTAATCAAAGAAAAGGTTTGGGTTGATTTTTTTTTTTTTTAATTTTTTTTTTTTTAACGAGAGGGGCAAATGTTGGCATCTGGAATACAGAGTGTGTGCCCTTGTTTCTGATACTTAGTTATAAGATCCAGAAAAACACTGAATTTCATATAATATGAAATTCATGAGCATGTTTTCATGGTGATACATGAAAACAAATGTTAAAGTTAGAAAAAGCGAAAAGTGTAATTGTGTAGATTAGAAAGTTTTTTAAATCACTGGGTGAAAAGGTTAGTTTAGAGAACAGGAGACAAGATGGAGGATTTAGGGTGTTGTCTCTTGTCCCTTCTTTCTTCTTCATGTTCTTCTCCTACAGGTTTTTGGGTAATAGTAAGTGATTGGATAGAGAATGCCCCAGTGCATCACAGAGGTGATGGGTCATTGGGTCATTAAGAAAAATAATATACGTGTCTATTGTTAATTGGGCAAAAATAGGTATAAAGATAAAAGAACTGCATATTTCAGGGCCATTTTGTGCATCAGACACGAAGTGTGCCACAAGGCCTTGTTTGTACCATCAGAAGAAAGAAATGTACCAGATTGCAAAGATTAACCTTGTGTAGCCAGCCTGGAGGGACCTGTCAAGTTTTGTGGTGACCTTCTAATAAACATGAGAAACAAGATTCTAACGAGCTCGGGAGTTTTCTTCAAATCATAAGAACTGAGATAAGCAGGGCTCCCCAATGTGGGAGGATCCCAAAAGAATTCAGTCCAAAGGAGGCTGAGAAATTCAAGAATAAAAAGAAAAATACAGAAGAGATGCAGCAGAAACAGAGAAACTGAAAAAGACTTTTTAGAGAAAAGTTACAAGCTCTTATCAAGGGCTTCTACTCCTCCTTGCCAAACTATCCTTTGTCTGTCCTCAATCTACTTCAAAAACATTCACGTCTCAGCTCTCACAGACTAATCACCTCCTCCAAACAGACTACTTCTACTGCTTCACTCAGTATGTACTGCACTTACAACTTTTGACACAGGATAGCAGTGTTGCCTCAAAAATACACCACAGCTTGCAAAACAAATTCAAGTCACTTACACACAAAGCGTCTCTTCCATGCAGACTAACGCCACCATCTTATTATTCTCACGGGAAACACTTACAAACACACTATACTAAAGCACTCAACCTCAATATCTCAAATTTCACAGACAAAAACACCCAAACAGCTCTCGGAGTTCAGACCCTTTTAACATGAAGCTCGCGTGTTACAGTAAATGCTGTCCCCTGTTAAAAATAAACGAGGCTGGTAACTTCCAAAAGGTAAGCATGTTTATTGGGAACAATGAACAATTGGAAATGAGGCCCCAAGATAAGCCCAGGGCCAGCGTGACAAGCCAGAGTAACAATAAACGGAGTGACACCTGGGGTGCTCCTTAGGACTTCAAATTCCACAGGAGGAGCAGGTGCTGAGCACCCGGGGGGGCTTCAAAGTCTTCCAGTCTCCTGGATTGGTGCATTTCTCAATCCTCCTGCTGGCTGGTCTCTTTTCTGTTCACTGGTTGGTCCACACTGCTGTGCAGTTCTGACCAATCATTTCAGAATAAGTCCATTCTGTTGGTTTGCTCGTTCTCCAGTCACGCTTTAGGGTATTGTCGTCATCCCTTTTTCTCCATGAGGCAATATTCTAGGTTTCTCCTGTTAAATCTATTTGATCCTTTCTACACCCCATCTAGTGGTTACATACCTGTAAATCAGCACATTTAACTTAAATACTCATTACATTAATTATATCATTAAAAATTCATAACTTTTTAACATTTATTAATTATATTATTAAAAATTCCTAACTCCACCTACGAAAGCCAACTTATCTATAACACCGTGACAGCTCTCCCTGCCCAAGGGGACAGAGCCAGGCTGTTGCTATATTTTATATATTAGTAAAGGCCTGTATGCACAAACCAGCCTTTGAAGTAAGTCGTGATATTAGGGACTAAAGTCCTTGAAACCTTCATGCAGAAGAGAGAGTAAAGCAAAACAATATCCCTGTGTGTAAGAGAAAAAATGTAAACTGTGTGTGTTAGCCAATAGTAGCTTGCTCTGCCTGCAGACCCTGTAGAACCCTATAAAAGGTGTGCTAAAGATAGAAATAAACGGCATTCACAATTACTTCTGTGAAGACTGGTGAAGAGCTGGCGGTCTCTCAATATTTGGCGCTCTGAAAGGGACACCCTGCAGGCAGGGGGGCTTCAGTGGATCCACGCACGGTGGGACGGAGCCTTGGACCGAGGTTGGTGGAGCGGATCTGAGTGCAGACAGATGCTGCCTTGGATCGGTACCAGATAGGCGGCTCACGAATCAACGGGCGTGAGTCACTGGGGGAGTCCGAAGGCAGGGGCGTGGTAGAAGGCTCGCAACCTTCCCTCCTGCCGCGAGCCGTTAGCATGGATGTGGAATTTGCAGCGGCAGATAAACTGCTTCTCTGCATCCTCGTTAAACGAGGCGGAGCAGCCAAGGAAAAGGACCTGGATATGCTCATTATATGGGCTAATTGTCATGAGCATTTGCAGTGCTCACTGCTTTTTGCGGTGCAAGAACCGACTGATATATCGGCTCTGATATGGGAAACTACAATTACGGAAAAGAGCGAGGACACTGTGTTTCTCGGTCGAACTTGGCAAATTGTAATTAATACCTTAAAAACCAGAAAAGTGAGATATGCTGAGGCTGTGAGCCCCGTAATTCTCCCTGCGTCACAGCGGCAGATGCCTTTATCTCCCACCGCTGGGAAAGCTCTCCTATCTATGCTGCCCATGGAGAGAGGGAGGGAGAGTCAAAGAGAGAAAATAATGAAAAAAAAAAAAAAGTTCCACAGCGAACGCTGAAACAATGAACAGAATCTGTTCAGTTATGGCAGGATGTGATACATCCAGAAATATTTGCTTCATTTTTGGAGTCCCTTTTAGCATTACAACCTTATTGAAGTTCCATCTTTACCACCCTGGAAGAAAAGAAGCCAAATTTAGATTGGTTTCCACCCGAACCAGGGGGACATGGGGGAGCGAGGTGGGTGCAGAGAACAAAGGCACCCTGGGGGTAGAAGCAGCGCAAGAAAAGTTCCAAGGCCACGCTGATAAGCTGCAAGGATCGCCGTTGTTAACATCTGGCCGTGAGAGACTTTTCCTGTAACATTGCCTGCTTTTGTAAAATCGTGCCCTTTTTTCCTCTATCAGCGAACAACAAGAGAGATTGAGAGAAAAAACTGCATTTGTTAAAGTTAACTTTGTGAGGTTTTTTTTTCTTTCTCTCCATTTTTCCTCTCTGCGAGAGTATGTGGAGAATGTGAAGAAAGATAAGAGCAGAGCTGCAGCAGCAGCAGACAGGGCAGCTCACCCCCCCGCTCCCTCTCTAAGAAAAAGCAGGGGGATAGTACCCAGTTTGTTAAAAAGTCATGATTTATTGGGTTTTCAAAATGTTTTTATATACCATTGTAGAGTTAAGTTTGTGTTTTAAGTAATTATGAGTTCATGCAATTGCAGTTTTTAGAGTTTTACTGGAGAAATTATTGTGGTTTTTCGAAAGTTAAAAAAAAAAAAAAAAAAAAAAGTGTTTAACAGAAGTTGCCTTGCAATAATTGGTTTTAGAACCTAAAGTTAAAACATGGTGTGATTTACAGCTTGTAGGAAAACCTTTCAATTAATGTTATCTACAGAAGAGATTTGTGGTTTAAAAAATAATTAGTTAAGAGAACTTTGCTGTACAAGACAAAGTTAAGTTAGAGCATATGTTAGCCATTTGCTTGTTTTTTCCACAATTTTAAGAAGATAATTTCAATGTGAGTCCTTTTGTTATATAAAACACATATAACTGCATATATACCAATTTGGATTTTAGATTTTAGTTTAAGAATTGGACTTAATGTTTCTGGAAAAATGTAAATGTAGTACTCTTGAAAAGTGCTACAAAAGCTGGATGGCAACTTGCCAAATCCTGTGTTGTGGTTTTTCTCTAGAAAAGCTGCACTTTAAAATCCTAACCAATTTCAGCATATACTAGGTAAATTCCTGTTATGAATAAGTATTTTTAGTAACATTTGCAGTTATTGTGGGTTATTCTCAAAGCTAGATGACATAGAATTGTGATGTATTTGTTACATTTTTATAATCTTTATAGTGAATCCATGTTACTGTTATATTGTGTTTGAAAGGTATGTATCAAACTTTTAGTTGCTTTTTGTAGTAACAGAATAAGATTAAGTTATGTTTTCATTTAATATAGATTAAGTGTTAATAAAATTAAGGATAGTCAAGTTTTATAATGTTTAGGCTTGAATGTTTTTAAGTTAAGTTTTCTAACTTAGATATTCTTTTAAGGTTAAGTTTGTTATTTCCTTTTGTCATATATAATTATTGTTTGGTTTAGATATTGTTTGATTGAAATTGTTTTGTGCTTTGTTGGAGACACTTGTTTAAACTGCAAAGTATAGTTGTTTTCCTAGAGAGAGGAGGACGGCCACAGCTGAGACAGCTGTGATGGAACACTGGCAAACACCTGCTTGTGGATAGAAGTGAATGCAGTCTGTGACACCCTTGACTTCATTGGGAGTTCTATTGGTTGTTGCAATCTCTGCAGTTTTTGTTTGTCATAGCTTTCTTATTTTTGTTATTTTTTGTGTTATTTTGTTATTATTTGTGTTTCCAGAATTTTAAGAAGATGTGCCATTGCTGAGGATCAGCTGCCATAGGAGAGGCTTCAGATTAAACCAACTGCTGCTTGGTTTAATTGGTCTGGTACCTAAGGCTTCTGATCATTTGCTTTGTACAAATGCATTTTAACAGTTTGCTGTGGTGTAAGCATCTCATAGCTGCTACTATTGAGAACCTTGTTTTAGAAATGAGTTAAGAGGCATCTTTCCAGTTTAAAGCCAGGCCCTGGCCAAGCCTTGACTTTACCTGGACAGAATGTTTGCTAACAGATCCAGATGTTTTCTGTACCAAAACCGTATTTGAGTCACTTTTTGACTCAACAATTTGACCCTATTAATATGACAGCTGGATCAATTTTGAAGTGGGCTTGGAGAATCATTTCCGGAAGTGATTACCCAATCCTTCACTGATTGTTTTGTTTCTGTTTGTTTGCTAACTATGGGATGCTGGTGCAGTGTTTTAGTAATTACTAGTAGTTTTATATTACATATCTTATTAATAATGTTTATGATTTAATTGATTTTTAACTGGTATAGGTTCTTAGTAATTGTGTATATGGTTTTGTGTTGATGTTGATGTTTATAACAGAAGTACATCTCATTTTTATCTTTTTTTAAGAAAAACGGGGGAAATGGATGCCCTAAAAGCATTTGGTTAGTGTAATTCATTAACTTCAAGGAGAGAAGTGTCTGTGTTTTGTTGGCAGGTTCAGAAAGGTCACCTGTCCATCTGACCAGACTGTGTGCCTCTGAACACACGAGATCCAGTGAACAGAGAAGTCATCACACAGCCTTGATACTCCAGACATGGATCAGAAGTGGAGCTGTCAGGACACAGTTGTGTCTGAACACTACACAGACAGTTGCCAACAGAAATTCTATGTTGTTATTATGATGTTGTGTCTCTACCAATTTTTCAGGTATCCTTTGTTTTAAGATTTAGAAGGATCTGAAGAACAACTTGAACATCAAAGCCCTCAGTCACCGATCAACTGCCAGCTGACATCACAGGAGCAGTGAAAGTTCCAGGACTGAATCGTGCTGGAGAAATTCTATAGAAGATCTAAGAGGTGTAGAGACTTCATTTAACTGTATATAAAGCAAATTGTAGTTGTGTGTTTACCCTTTTAGCAAATTGCTTTCACGCTTAGACTACATATATACCAGAGCACGTGTGTTAAAAGTAGTTAGATAATAGTTTCAGATAAAGAGTTTAGCCTGTGTAGTAATTGTTATGTTAGTATAAAGTATAAGTATTCCCCCTTCAAGAGGTAGTGTAAGCATCTTTGAAAGTTCATTTAACGATTGAAGCTTTAGCTGTGAGTTTGCAAATATGGTGTCATTTACATGGTAAAATGCTTATGGTAATTGTGTTGTGTATAGTCATGACCAACTGTCTGCTAACTAACATCCAAAAGTGACAGAACATATGGGTCACTCTGGCACACTGAACTGGCCAAAGGTCAATGTGTTTGAGCCTAGCCACCCCTGGAGATCCTTTCGCACCTGTCTCGTAGGAGTCCCTGAATGGGATCCTCCAGCATTTAAAGGTTTAATTAGTGATGAGACTCGACTGAATCGATTGGCAATGTTCCAAGAGTGCAGTCGCACTGCTGGCTTCACATTAAGACAACTTGAAGCCTGTTGGCAAGCAAAAATTACCAAAGTTCTTAATGTTACCATAGAACCCTCAGAAGAATTAGATTTGTTATGTTCCACCAATACCTCAGGTGGATGGATAATGTTTGAACCCCTGACAAAAAGTCATTCTAACAAAGTAATGCGGCACTGGGCTGCAGTCAACCCTATAGCTGATCTCATTACTACCATTGAAAGTAAAGCCTTTATTCGTGGTGCAATCTCACAGGACAATTACCAAAACGATCACCTAGTTCCATATTCCTAATCTGTGGAGATAGAGCATGGAATTAGATTCCTGCTAATCCACATAGAAGACCCTGTTATCTTGGGAAACTCACTTTGTTCCACCCAAGCTTACATCTATTGTTGAATATAGCTAGCAAAATGAAGAACATCAAACAGTCAAAGCGAAGCCTGAATGAATTAAGGCCTAGCAACTCTAAAAAGGCTCGCTTGTTAGACTAAGGAAGAATTAAACTTAACATCCACAATGCTGAGTGAGCTTTCAGCTGATGTGAGTAGTGTATGTCATGCAGTATTATGAAATCAAGTTGCAATTGACCTTTTGCTCTTAGCACAAGGACATGGTTGTGGGGAGTTTGAAGGCATGTGCTGCTTGGATCTTACTGATCATTCAGCTTCCATCCATGAGCAACTACAACAGCTACAGGATGGGTTGCATGCCCTGAAGGAAGATAGTGATCCCATCGGAAGTTGGTTCGCCCGCTGAGGCATCACTGGATGGTTGAAGTCTCTTGTGCTAGAAGGGGGATGGACTTTACTTACAATGTTAATTGAGATGACAGTCTAAGTTGTATGTTATCTTATCCAAAGCCTGGTTTGTGCAAAAAGAGAAAGGGGGAATTGTTGATATATTTTATATATTAGTAAAGGCCTGTCTGCACAAACCAGCCTTTGAAATAAGTCGTGATATTAAGGGCTAAAGTCCTTGAAACCTTCATGCAGAAGAGAGAGTAAAGCAAAACAATATCCCTGTGTGTAAGAGAAAAAATGTAAACTGTGTGTTAGCCAATAGTAGCTTGCTCTGCCTGCAGACCCTGTAGAACCCTATAAAAGGTGTGCTAAAGATAGAAATAAATGGCATTCACAATTACTTCTGTGAAGACTGGTGAAGAGCTGGAGGTCTCTCAATACCAGGCCCTGTCAGGAGCCAGTGCAGCCCCTGCCCAGTTGGCAGCCAGGGCTGGCTGTGGCCCTGGGCTTGTGGCAGGGCTCCCGCTCGGGGCTGCTCCTGTGCCTTGTGCCTGTGATGCCAATGGCCTGTGCATGCAGCACTTCAAGAAAGTAATGTCTGCCACTTAATACTACAGTGGTGTTAAAGAGATTGATTCCCATCATTGGTGACAAGATGAACAAACTGAAGCCACTTGCTGTAAAAGGTGTGATAAATGGAGATGGTTTGTGCTAATTAAATATTAACTATTTAAAAAGTTATTATTATAAAACAATAAGAGGATTTAGTGTTACAAGGCAGATGGACCCCTTTACAGATGTTACATGTTAAAAACAGGATACAGGATGTAGTTTAAGGTAAGTAATGTGCCAAGACAAAATCGACTTGGAGATGGACAAAGTTGGAGCAACTTTAAGCACAGGGCCTGAAATTATAAAATGTAAGACTAATTAATGGAATATAATGCTTATTTACATAACACAACGCTTAGTACGAACACTGCAACCTGTAAGGTTATCCTGGAAAATGAGGATGAGTGTAAGCCTTCATCCAAAGACCACCAAAAGAAGACTGGAGACCCCTAGCAACAAGTGAGGCATGTGCCATGAAGAATAGTGATGTAAAATTTAAGAACTGGAAGTAGGAGGAAACTTACGGGAATCATTAATGAATATTTATAAGCATACAGTATGTAAGTTTAGTTTGAATTGCTTTGTTTTGTATGTGAGGTAGGCTGAGAAGCCCTCTCCATACCCTGGTCAGTTTTGCTTCTGTTTTAATCATACCTAATTACTGTCAAATTACATACATAAATTGTATTATTCTACTAAATGGTATTCTTTTATACCAGATTGCTATTCAATTCAATAAATTGTATTAATTTTTAATGGAACTTGTCCTGGGTTGAATATGATGTTAAATTGTATCCCCATTCATCCACCTAACCCAGAGACAGGTTTTGCATTCTTAAAATTTCATCTAAGAGTAAAAGTGAGTGGAGAAGAACCACCGAGTCTGTTATCAGAGACTGTACTTGCTCCCCCCGCATCCCGGGACAGGGTTTTGACTACAGCACAGACAGACACCAACAGACAGATCGCCTTGGCTTTCCAGCTAGCCGGAGCAGAGAGGTCTTCCTGGACTGTTTTCTTTCCCCTTTCTGAAACAAATAGAACCTGCTCTGGACGGGGGACTCGGGGGAGCACCGGGAGCTTGCAGCCGTGGACTACCAGGAGCCCAGCCTGGGCAGCGGCATTTTCCAGCGCCAGAGGGACTGATAACAGAGCGAACACCCACAGGAAAGAGACCCTCTGAAGTTTGTCATCTCTTCTGAAGGGTGAGAGGTTTTGTAATTTGATATCATTCATTCTTGTGCTGGGTTAAATAAACAGGTTTTTTCCACTTCTCTCAGAGAAATCTCTTCCCGAACCAGTTGGGGGGTGGGAGAAAAGGTGCCACGTGGGTTTGCTTCCAGGGGGAGCCCCATTGGAGGTTTTTCTCCCAAATTTGCCCTAAAGCAGGACAGGAGTGTAGTTAATTCATTGTCGCCCAATGTGGGGCACGAGAGAGTAGAAAAACCCTGTACTGATTGTACTGAAGTGGCAATTACTTTGTATTGGGATAAGATAAAGCAGTCCCTAGCCATCCAGCCATGCTGCTTGAATTAATAATGTCTTTTGGGGTGCAGGCCTTCATGTGTTTCTGGTTGCTAGGCTTTTTTGAGGTTTTAATACCTTTATGGTCCCTTGGTTTATTTTCTTATCCACAACTAGCCCTGGTATTTTCCCTAACACATAGCTTTTACAGTAGAGGGGCACAGATGAGAATAGCTATTGGGCTGGGCCTAGTGATTAGGATTTCTAAGAAGTTTATTCAGGTGCTGGAGTCTGTTCCAGGTACAAAGGATTCATGGGTATGGTTATGCACCCAGTTTGTTAGAGGAGGAGAAGGGGATGAGGCTTTTCAACATTTCCTTTCCTTCTTCTCCTCTGAATCTGTTACATCACTATTGGAGATTGTTCAGTTTCCCCTGAATGTTAAAGAGACCATCTTTCTGGCATTTAATCTGGCAAGTTTCCTCTATGCAGTCTTCAGCCTCTCTAGAATGAGGGCTGAGATTTCTAGAGGGACTGATGAGACCCCTGAACCAGGCATGGAAAATCCTGAGTGGTGTGGAGAATGGGAGGATATGGGCCAAATTCTGAAGCAATTTTCTGACCCTATAGTTTAGGACTTTCCACACGAACAAATTCAGAATCCAGCTGAGGTGGGGAAATACCTGAAAGAGAAGTGTCAGGATGATTCCAAGGGAAAAAAAGATCATTGCAGTAAGCTGGGACCTAGCATATGCTTATCGTACATTGCTGGATACTGTAGGGCAGCAAACAGGAGAAAGGGGACAGGGAGATAAATCAACAGTTACCCCAATTACTCAGGCTGCAGCCAACCTCCCAGTTACAAAGCTGGTAGCTAAACCAGACAGCAAGCCTCAACCAATGGCTGTTGCTACTAGCACAAGAAGTGGAAAGTGCACAGACAAAACAGATTGACCAGTGGATGATGATGATGATGATGCAGGAGAAGGACCCTCAATGCCTCCTGACATAAAATCAAGAGTCAAAGCAACTGGCACAAGATCAGAGGCTAATATTGAGTCCTTTTCCCTGAAAGACCTTCATGGCCTGAAGAAGGACTACACTCGATGACCTGATGAATCTATAATTAGTTAGTTAGTCTGTCTGTGGGATGCCGCAGGTGAGGCTACAGTTCTGGATGGCACTGAAGCGAGGCATCTGGGATCCCTGTCACATGATCCGGTTATTGACCAGGAGATGATGAGGGGAGCTAACCCTCCCAGTCTCTGGGCACGGGTCCTGGAAAGTGTAGCCCAAAGATATCTGTGTGTAGATGATCTCTACATGCAGCAAACACAGTGGAAAACCATTGAACAAGGGATCCAATGCCAGAGAGAAATGGCAGTGGCAGAGATTGTCTTTTCAGATGACATACCAACTTCGAATCCAGACTTGGTGCCATGTACATCCGTGATGTGGCAAAAATTGGTACGACTTGGGCCGCAAGAATATGCATCTGCTTTAGCAATGATGAAGTGGGATGAAAGAGAGGAGACTGTGCTTGATATGGCAAAGAAGCTTCGAGCATACGCAGATGCCGTGCATGGCCCCACACATGCAAGAATCGCAGCTGTGGAAACACGTCTGCTGAAATTAGAAGATAAGGTAGAGGAGAATCACAAGAAACTTAGAGATGAGATTAAAGAGGACCTTCTCCAAATCTCAGCAGTACAGATCAGAGGTCCTGGCACTCAACGCAGACGTTCCCCAGATCGGGAGAGAAGGTATACCCCACGAGCTGAGCTGTGGTTCTACCTGCGTGATTGCGGAGAAAAAATGAGGAGATGGGATGGGAAATCTACTGCAGCTCTGGCACAACAGGTGCGTGAATTGAAGGAGGAGAAGAGTCACAAAGGAAGTTCCACCAAAAGGGAAGCAGCTCCAGTTGCCCGTAGCCGAACTGCCAGGTATGATGATGATGACATGTCCGATCCCCTTGAAGGAACTTCCAAGACACATACCCAAGGAAAGAAGAATAACCAGGCTTAGAGGGGCCCTGCCTCTAGCCAGGTAGAGGCTAGGGAAAATCGTGTTTTTTGGACTGTGTGGATTTGTTGGCCTGGCACATCAGAACCACAAAAATATGAGGCTTTAGTTGACACTGGTGCACAGTGCACGCTAATCCCATCAAGACATGTAGGGGCAGAATCTGTTTCTATTGCTGGCGTGACAGGGGGATCGCAGGATTTTACCTTGGTGGAAGCTGATGTGAGCCTGACTGGAAGTGAGTGGAAGAAACACCCCATTGTGACAGGCCCAGAGGCCCCATGCATTTTGGGCATAGACTACCTCCGAAGTGGGTATTTCAAAGACCCAAAAGGATTCAGGTGGGCATTTGGAATAGCAGCTGTGGAGACAGAGGGTGTCCAGCAACTGAACACCTTGCCTGGACTGTCCGAGAATCCATCTACAGTAGGACTTCTGAAAGTGGAAGAACAGCAAGTACCAATTGTCACCTTGACTGTGCACCGCTGGCAGTATCAGACAAATCGAGATGCTGTGATCCCCATCCACAAGATGATCCGAGAGCTGGAGAGCCAAGGGGTGGTCAGCAAAACCCACTCACCCTTCAACAGCCCCATTTGGCCTGTGCACAAGTCTGACAGAGAATGGAGATTGACTGTGGACTATCGTGCATTGAATGAAGTGACTCCACCTCTGAGCACTGCTGTGCTGGACATGCTGGAGCTCCGGTACAAGCTGGAGTCCAAGGCAGCAAAGTAGTATGCCACTATTGACATTGCCAATGCATTTTTCTCCATTCCCCTGGCAGCAGAATGCAGGCCAGAGAGTATGAGGACCAACGTAAGTTTAAGTTACTTATAAGTTGTGTTGTCCATCTTTAACTTTTTGTTTGGGTGGGGGCACCTCAGAGTTTTAGTGAAGGTCTGATTAAGGAAGTGGGGGATGGGAAAGTGTGTAAGTAAGGAAATAAGCTCCAAAGGAAGGCGTAAGAGAAAAAGAATATTCCCCCTAGTAGCCCCCTGGGGCAAATGTTAGATTGATGGGAGGCACAAGAGGCCACGAAGAGTCTAGACAAAATCAGAACGATATACTATTGCATGGAAGTCTGGCCCAAGTTAAAACTACAAGGGGAGTGGCCGTGGTGTGGAACCAAGGACCCATGGATGTGCTCCCAACTAAATCAGCATTTGAAGGCTCAAGAGGACATTGATTTAGAACAACTATCCTACACAGCTTGTTGGCAGAGGGACACGACAAAGGGTGGTGAGACTGTAAGAATTTGTAAATTATGAGAACAAAAAGAAGAGAATAAAAGGGAAAAGAAACAAGAGAAAAGAGTTAATAGCAACTGGGACCCCCTTCATTACTTACCAACCCCTTCTCCTGTTTACCCAGCAGCACCCCAGGCCTTTCCCCTAGATCCCTCAGCTTTACCTTTCCGTGAACACCCCCATCATATCTTCTGTTGAGACCCCAGTTCTTTCCCCTCCAAAACCCTTACCCATCCCTTCTCCAACAGCTGTAATCTCCTTACCACCTCCAACTACCACCTCTCTCTCAATTTACCCAGATCCTCCACCTAACCCCATTGCCATTCTCCTCAGCTCCACCCCCTGTGACCTCTCTGACTAACTCGGTCCCTTCTCCTTCACCCACTACTGTTCCTTTGCCTCCTCCCAGCTGGGAGTTGGGTTCATCCATGTCTAACCCTGGCCCCTCCTCTAGCATCCATCAAACCCCTTTATCTCCCACTCTTGATCAAAAGATAAACCTTACAGAAGGGCCCTACTGTAATACTAGATCTAAGGCATGTAAGGTAGAGAGACTCTTTCCCTTGAGGGAGGTTCTGATGGGTGAAGTGGCTGGAGGAATTGGTTTTGTGAAGGCCCCACTGACGGCCTCTGAAGTCCGGGGTTTTAAAAAAGAGTTGGGGAATCTTGTAGAAGACCCCATAGGTATATCCAATCAGGTAGATCAATTCTTAAGTCCCTACATCTATACGTGGGGTGAGTTAAATTCCATCCTAAATATCTTATTTAATCTAGAAGAAGTCAGGATGATTTGGATGGCAGGGATAAGAGTATGGAAAAGATAAAATAGATTGGGACCTCCAGGTGACCAAAAGTTGCCACTAGTTGACCCTGGGTGGAATCCAAATCAAGAGGAAGGGAGGAGGAATATGGAGGATTACCAATCTCTGATGATAAAAGGGATAAGAGAATCCCTCCCTCAAGGTAGCCATATGAAGCTAGCCTTCGATGGCGCGCAAGTAAAGGATGAAACCCCAGCAGCCTGGCTAAATAGATTAAGAAGGAATTTCCGATTGTATTCAAACATTGACCTGACAGTCTTGAAGGTCAAGTCCTTTTGAAGGTACAATTTGTTACAAGATTGTGGCCTTATATAAAGAGGAAACTAGAAAAAACAGAAGATCGGTAGGAAAAAGGAATGAATGAATTGTTGAAGGAGGCTTTGAAAGTGTATCTGAGAAGGGAAAAAGAAAAAGCTAAAACAAAGGCAAGAGTTATGGTAGCCGTGGCTAGGGAGAGCATAGGAGCAGGCAAAAACCAGCCAAGTGGAGATGAACTGAGGCCCCCACCTGGGGAGGATAAAAGTAAACCTGTGCCACCTTGGGTTAAAACCAGGAAGCCTGGAGAGAACAGGAGATGCTATTATTGTGAGAAAACCTGAAAAAGGATTGTTGGAAGCTCTCACTCAATGAAGCCATAGCTTGAGAGCAAGATACTCTAGAAAGGGTCCTGAGAGGGGATGATAGTGACGATTAGGGGTGTCAGGGGCTTTATACTTTAGGGGACCCAATCAGCCACCAAGAAGAGCCCCTGGTAAACTCTAAAGTGGGTTCCCAATGTGAAGAATTTGAATTCTCCTTTAATTCTCCTGTTGACACAGGAGCCGATTGAACAAGTATAAACAGATTCCCAAAGGGAGTTATTATTAGGAAATGGGTCTGTGATATACTGGGGCAGAGGGAAGACCATTTAAAGCTTCAGTAGTAGAAAATGTCAAAGTAAAAGGGATCTCCAGACAGTGTTTTACAGACTTTGTATATTTACCAGTTTTAGAATGCAATTTATTAGGAAGGGACTTACAAGTCCAGCTAGGGGTGGGAATTATTCCAAATAGAATGGTGGATCCAATCATGAGGCTGACTACCAAAGACATAGAAGAGATAAATCTAGAAGAATGGACAGGAGAAGGAAACTATGGCTATCTAGATATCCCACCAATTAAAATAAAAATGCAAGAAAAACCCCCTCCCATTTGGGTCAGGCAATACCCAATATGCCTAGAAGCCAGGAAGGGAATAGCCCTGGTGATTGAACGTCTACTAGCAGAAGGTATCCTGGAACCATGCATGTCACCTCACAACACCCCCATACTAGCAGTTAAAAAGGCAGAAGGCAAATACAGGCTGGTCCAGGACCTGAGAGAAGTAAACAAAAGAGCTATTACTAGGCACCCTGTAGTATCCAATCCTTATGCTCTCCTAAGTCAAATCCCGAGGGAGCATGCATGGTTTACAGTCATTGATCTGAAGGATGCATTTTGGGCAGGCCCATTAGCTGAGGATTACTGAAATTGGTTTGCATTTGAATGGGATTACCCCGATAAAAGGAGAAAGCAACAATTGAGATGGACACGCCTACCCCAGGGGTTTACGGAATCCCCAGATCTCTTTGGGCGGGCATTGGAAGAACTATTAGAACAATTCATTCTTGAAAATTAATTACAAATCCTACAATATGTGGATGATTTGCTAATATCTGGAAAAGAGAAAAGCGGGGTAAGGGAGACCAGGATCCAGCTTCTCAATTTCCTTGGGACCAAAGGCATGAAAGTGTCCCAGGACAAACTGCAATTTGTAAAAAACAAAATCACTTACCTAGGGCTCATAATTGGGGAAGGATACAAAAAGCTGAGCCCTGAAAGAGTATCTGGCATCTTATCTATACCACCCAAAACCAAAAGAGATGTAAGGAAACTCTTAGGTCTTTTTGGGTATTGTAAATTGTGGCTGGACCAGTACACCCAGAGTGTGAGCTTTCTCCATAATAAGCTAGTGGATCCTGAACCCATAGAATGGACAGTTGAAGATGAGAAGCAACTGAGTGATCTAAAAGAGAAGTTATCTTCAGCACCAATTTTAAGCCCACCTGACCTTAAGAAAGAATTTTATCTGTTTATAAATGCAGAGGAAGGAGCCACTTACGGAGTATTGACTCAAGAGTGGGGAGGGTGCCAAAAGCCAGTAGCTTACCTGTCAAAACTATTAGATCCAGTAGCTTGAGGGTGGCCAACCTGCCTAAAAGCAATAGAGGCGGCAGCTATTCTGATAGAAGAAACCCAAAAATTCACTTTGCAAGGAAAGTTTAAAATTCACACTCACATGATCTTAAAACTGTCCTGAGTCAGAGGGCCCAACATTGGCTAAAGGATTCCAGGAGATTGAAATATGAAATTATCTTGATGAATACAAATAGTTTAGAATTGGCCACCTCATAAAGCTTAAATCCAGCACAATTTCTAGCGGGGGAACCCTTACCTGAGCTAGAACATGATTGTCTAGAATTTGTAAATCTACAGACTAAAGTAAGGGAAGATCTAGAAGACGTACCTCTGCCCTGTGGAAAGATATTATTTGTTGATGGGTCCTCAAGAGTAGTGGAGAGCAAAAGAAACTTGGGATATGCAGTAATTGTAAGGACAGAAAGAGAAAACATGGAAATTCTAGAGAAAGGGAAATTACCTCTCAACTGGTCAGCCCAGTGCTGTGAAATATATGCCCTAAAAAGAGGATTGGATTTGTTAGAAGGAGATAGAGGGACTATTTACACCGATTCATGATACGTGTTTGGAATAGTCCACACTTTTGGGAAAATATGGGAAGAGCAGGGATATTTGAATTCAAAAGAGAAGAATTTGGTACATGAAGAATGAATAAGATCTGTATTGGAATCTCTGCCTAAACCTAGACTACCGTACTACCTAGTCTACTAAACCTAGACTACTAAACTACCGTACAAATAGCGGTAGTACACATCAGGGGACATCAGAAAGGGAGTACCTTGGAAGAGAGGGGAAATCAATTAGCCGACTGGATAGCCAAAGGAACAGCCTTGGATCTGGAGGAGCCAATAAGAATTCTCAAATAACACACCACCTGGGACAGAGAAGGAGGAAGAACCAATATTCAGTCAAAAAGAACTAAAAGCAATAAAAGAATTGAGACTACATCAAGGGGAACAAGAGAAATGGTTTACATCTGATGGCCACAAATTTTTAAACAATGCTTTAGCCTGAAAGATACTAACCAAGACACATGTATTGACTCATTGGGGAACCCAAGGTTTATGTGACCACTTCTTAAGGGAAAGTCTGTGTATTGGGATATATGATTTAGCAAAAGCTATAACCAAAGGGTGTATAATCTGTCAAAAGGTGAACCAGAAGGTAATGAGGAAAACTGAGCCTGGAGGGAAAGAACTAACCTTTAGACCTTTCCAAAACACACAAGCATACTTCACAGAGATGCCTCCTATACAAGGTTACAAACACTATTAGTAATAGTTGATCATCTTACTCACTGGGTAGAAGCCTTCCCAACTAAGAAAGAAACAGCAGAAGTGGTTGCCAAAATAATATTAGAGCATATAATTCCCAGATATGGGCTAGTTAATAACCTCGATGCAGACAGAGGGCCACATTTTATTGCCCCAATGTTACAAGCAACAATCAGAGCTCTGGGAATGACATGGAGATTACACACTCCATGGCACCCCCAGAGCTCAGGGAGGGTGGAGAAGATGAACAAAACCCTAAAGAATGTGTTGACCAAATTAATGGCTGAAACCCAAATGAACTGGCTCAAGTGTCTACCCCTTGCCCTCTTAAAAGTTAGGGCGAGGCTTCGATCAGACCTTGGGGTCTCCCCATGTGAGATGATGTTCAGGCTCCCTTTCCTGATAACACCATACAGTGCAGGAGATTACTCAGAAGGAGAGGCAATAACACGAAGTAAATACTTAGGAATTATTGGAAGGACATTAGAAAATCTCAGGAAAAAGGGATTCCTTTCCCAAACCTCTCCCCTTGACACCAATGCCCATCAGATTAACCCTGGGGATTGGGGATTGGTTAAGTCGTGGTATGGCATCCCACTAACTCCAAAATTCGAAGGTCCCTTCCAGGTGTTGCTTACCACCCACATCACAGTACGGACCCAGGAAAAGGGCTGGACTCATATCACCAGGATTAAAGGACCTGTACCACTTCCCGATGATAAATTGGATCCAGCAGCGACACCCACCAATTCTTCTGAGTGGGTTGCGATTCAAAATCCTGCAGATCTCAAAGTGACCTTTAGGAAACAGTCAAAGACTAGTTGAAAAATACCATAGACTGCAGAACTGTTGTCATGGTTTTAAAGCAGTAACTAAAAAATCACTAGAAAACTTACTTATGTTTTGCTGTCAGATATGGATTAGAACAAGAGCAAAACAGGCTTAAAACTTAAAAGGAATAAAGAAAGTTTATTAAGAAAACTACAAGAATAAGAAAATCAGAATAAAACATCCAGAAAACTCCTTTCTCTCTCACTACTTAACTATTCTTTTGTTTACATGACAACATAGAGACAAAAAACTTTGGAATTTTGGTGTTTAAAACAGTCTCAGGTTTTGCTAGTCTTTTCATCAGTCTTTGTAGAGAAACAGAAGTCTTTTTCTGCTAATTTATGGAGTTTCTCACAAGAAAACTTTTTCTGTTATAGCTTTCTATTTCTCTGATGCCAGCTGCCTGGAAATCTGCCATCAGTTTTCTCTTCTTATTTCACATCACTCTGAGGTGTGTTATGGGTCTAATGAGTCTAGGGAGGTCATTTTTAAGGATGAGTTATTTAAAGGCAGAAGTCCTCTTTATTTGTCTCTGTGAGCTTCTCTGGAAACAAGTTTTTTCTTTGCTTCAAACAGCCTCAAATCTTCAACTATTACTTCTTCCCTTCTGTTCCAGCACTTCACTCTATCACAACTACTCCACTTTTTGCTCAAAAGTCACACTTTGAACACTCCATTCTTTTCAATATACTCTGTCATGAATTAAAGGGTTTTTTTCAGAACACTATTGTCCATTTCTATAGCTTTAACAGAAAAATATTTCAGCTTAATTAAAGCATCTCTTTATTCTCTTCTTTATCTAAAACTTAACTCTTTTTTTCATTGTCTTTGATGGTTTTATGATGTCTTTTTCATGTTGATTATAGTTCTTTCTTTTTTCTTTTTCTGGGAAAAGGAGTAATCTGTAAATTTCATCGAGGTAGTAAAAGAGTTAAAGTCTTGGAAAGTTGCAGATGTTCATGGTGTCAGGTTCCAGTTCAGCAGCAGAAACTGCAAACCAAGTCAGGCTGGCTGGCTCCCTTTCTCTTCCTTGCTTTTTGCGGCTTTGTCTGGCCTGGAGCGGGGGGCTGGGGGTGGGGAGAGAGGTTGAGACGGAGCTTTGGTATTTCCTCAGAAGCTGGAAACTAAAGAAAACAAGAGAACTCTGGCTTTACATCTTAAGGTGGTGTTCACAAGTTGATCTCACTTCTTGATGGTTAAAACTGCTGCCAATTCTCAGAAATGACCAATAATTGGTCAGAAGAAAAAACTCTCAGCAGCTTTCAGCAGCTTTAACTTCTTTAGCTCTCAAAGCTATCCTAAAGGTAAAGTCACTCTAGGACAACGGTTCTATCGATGGTTATTGCCAACAGTCATTATAAGAACTGTTATATCAACGGTTATTTTTAACTGTCATTGTAGGAACGGTTATACCAATGCTTATTGTCAACTGTTACTGTAGGGACGGTTATATTGATGGTTATTGTTAACTGTTATGGAACCAAATTATAAGATTGGAAGTTAAAGGAAAGGTATTGAAGACCGACATCTCCTGCAGAATATTCCCTAAGGGCTATTAAATTAACAGAAAGTGGGAACAAAGAGAGGGCTCTACCATCTTTTCCAGGAAAACTCCCAGACCCAAGAGGCAAGACCAGGTGAGGCCAAAGAGCAGGTGAGCCATGAAGCCTGCCACACCACGAATGGCTCATACCAGACTCTTGGGAGGACTGATACTAGTCCTACTCATGAATAACATTGTAGAGGGTACAGGAGCTGGATGTACAAAGTGCTATCACCCTCTTTATGATGGAGAGAACCTCGGGTCCCTAATGAGGGTCCATACAAACATTAACCCCACTTGTTTTGATCATTCCCAATTGGGCACCTTCCAAGAGAATGGGAAAACAGATTGGGTTACGAGAAATGCTGCCTCATTTAGGCAGCGCCTGCTTGGGGAATGCCCTGTAGAAGAAGCTTGGTTCTGTTTCGAATGTGAGGGATTGGTTGACATGGTAAAGGAAAAGTCACTAATCGGGAAAAAGGGAACCTTAGATGAACCTCTAGGAAAGAATCTGTTCATAAACTTAATAGGAAAGATCAGTAAAGAACTGAATCTTACAAACTGCTGAGTTTGTGAGAATACCCAAATGTCTGAAATTTGGCCATGGGAAGGAATCAGTTTGGGACCATTTGAAATTTTGAGATGGAAATTAATGGAACAAAAACCCCAAGCTATAGGAGAGAGGAGAAGAGAGCAGTGGGGTTTGAAATCGTGATTGGTGAAGAATGTATAAAAAGAGCAGGGAAGAGGTATAAAACCCAAGTAGGAAAAATGGCTTGCAAAAGGTACTTGATAGTAAAGGAGGTAAATAGTCATTGGGTTCCTCGAGGACCCAATCAATATTGGTCCATGGGAAAAGGGGAAAAAGTGTATTTACCATGAAGAATATAGGCTATACGAATGTGCTGAGAAAGGGATAAACCCCTTTTGGGGAGTTAGAGAGATACCAAATATTGGGAATGCCCTATCGAGGTACAAGATGATTTCCAGAAAGCTCCTGAACACCTATTTTTGATCTGTGGGAATACAGCAAACACTCATCTCCCTGGGGACTGGGGAGGGAGTTGCACTGTATGAATTATCAAACCTGCTTTCTTCCTCCTCCCAAAGGAGTCGGGATCAAGTCTAGGAGTCCCATTCTATGATGACCTAAAAAGAGCTAACCAAAAGAAATGACATATAATTGACATGGGGAGTGCTCAGGAATGGAAAGGAAAAATCTGGACCCCAGAAGAAATAATCAGATCATATGGGCCAGCCACTTGGGCCCAAGATGGATCTTGGAGTTATTGTACTCCAATTTACATGTTGAACAGAATAATTCGACTCAAAGCAGTACTTGAGGTTGTCTCTAACAAAACAGCCCTTGCTCTAGACCACATTAGCAATCAGTTAGCCCAGACTCGAGCTGTAGTTTACCAAATCTGGCTCGCAGTAGATTATTTATTAGCTGATGAAGGGGGAGTTTGTGGGAAGTTTAATTGATTGGAGTGCTGCTTGGAGATCAACGACAAAGCTGAAGTAATCAAAAATACCTCTAAAGAAATACGTAAAATTGCATACGTGGGTACCCAAGATTGGACTCCCCTGATAAATTCCAATTGGTGGGATGACTTTTGGTCATTTGAAGGAGGATGGTGGAAGAAAGCAGTGTTTATCATAGCTAGCACATTCGTAAGTTTTCTGTTCCTACCATATCTACTCCCATGCCTAATATGAACAGTAACATCTACAGTCCAAGCAAGCCTCCAAATCCCAGGGGTAACGGATCAAGAGCAAATCAAAATGAAGAGAGTAGAAAATCGAAATCAAAAACATCAAACTGCCCAAATGGTATATGATCAATACTGGAAGTTGAGAAAATTGTATTTCCAGGAGCCAGAGGAGCCGAACTGATGCGGGCCCAAGGCCCGATCAAAAAGATAGAGGAGGGATATTGTGAGGAATAAAATGTGACCTCCTGACCAGTATACAAAGATGTTTACAGTTTAAACAGTAGAATGTTGTCACCATAAGGTGCCTTCTTTGTTAAAATACCTCATGCTGTGTCATGTTTGGTAAATATCAATGTTGTTGTAACAGCTTTTTTAATGCCACCTGGCCTTGTCTATTGCCTCTGCTGCAGCCAGTACCCCCAATGGCAACTGATGACAGCACCCAGTGTGTAGATGAGCCGAACTCCCATGGGGGGTAGCACCCAGGAGAAGTGGGATTAACAGCTGAAGACCCCTAGAATCAGCGAGCCAAAGCACAAACCGGACTCCAAACTACATTGAGGAGCAAGGGAGAACGTTGCGCAGCTGACTGATGTTCTGCACCTCATTGCCATAGCTAAAACAACACTTGCTATCCATGACTACCCAAGATTTACAACGAGCCAGTGTCTTCCTAGGGACTCTCATGAGGACGGAAGCCCCAGCTCTGCCATATGGCAAAGCTGAATGCCTCCTCTGGGTCATTCATTGCGAATAGCAGTGGTCAAGCTCCCCCACCTACAGCTGACCTCAATAAAGGCATTAGAAATGGAGCTAGTCTCCTTGCCTATTCTTTTCACTTTCACTTTAATTCGTTTCAGTGAAACCATCATGAATTTCCTTGCTCTGATACACATGTTCTGTGAAGGTGCATAATTATTTTCTTTGTATTGTTCTCTGTTCCCTTTGTAACACATTTTAATATTTTATTTGCTTTCCTCCCTGCAGCTTAATAACTGCAGATGCAGTCTTGGAGTTATAAAGCTCAAGGATATAACTCTTCAGCAGCTGTAATAATCTCTAAGTTCATTACTGTATTTGCTTCACTGGAGCTGAAAGCATTGCTTGGGGTTAATTTTGGTTTTTAGCCCCCAAAATGAATCTGATTTCATATATGTGGTTCCTGCCACCATCCCATCATTCAGTGTCCTAAGATCATTCTGTGATTCTTCACAGCTGATCCTGGTTTTTTGTATCTGGACTAACTGAGCAATTTTAAAATCTTTATTTCCAGTAGTACTTCACCTAAAAGTCAAATCATAATCACAGGATTGTAGCTCTTCGTAGCATGTGATATAAAGCAGATTTCTCCAAACAAAACATGTTTCCAGACTACCAATTGTGGTTGAAATTAGGATAAAGCCAAAGTTAGGTTTCCATCTCCCCCTCAGTGGATATTCTGATCTGAATCCAAGCTTTGTGGTTCAAATGCACTTTTAGTGGAGACACGAATCAAATGACTGAGTTGGAACTTCACTGTTTTTACTTGCAGAGATGGGTTCAGACTCATCTCTGACCAATGGTCTCTTCTGCAGGCTTTAAAAAGAGACAAACAAGCTGATGTATCCTGGGGTTTAACATCAGACAGGGTGCAGCTTTTAAAAGACAAATTAATCTTCTAGAATATAAAATCTAGAGTGATTTTACAATGCACCTCATCCACTAACTACATTACCAATGTGTGCAGATGAATTTGTTTAATCAAGGAGGGATGGGAAGCCCTTTAAATTTACGGATACACAATCTAAGCCACATAAGCTTTTTTACACCTGTTTTATAGCCCTCACCCCAGACCTCACACTTGATATATTATATTCTGGGCCAGATCACAGGTTTACAGTTTCACTTCCAAAGCAATGGAAAAAAGAAAGCATTTTTGTAAAGCTTGGCATGGCAGCATATGTCCCCAGGGTGCTGGGAAGACTTCTGTCACTGAAAAAGTTGCTTCATTCTAAGCTTGGTTAAAATGCAAACCAAACTCCAAAAGCATTGGTTTGCTTTCCTTCACCAAAAATAATAAACCCCTGCAAGAGAACTCAGGTCTCTGCATGTTGAGTTGATGGATGGTTCATAAACCTTCCTTTAAAAACAACGCAGTGCCTGGTTTTCTTTATGTACTTCAGCAGCTCTCCCAGCTCACATTCATCTTGCTCATTGTGAGCTGTTTCAACACAGAACTCCATTAAAACTAGCCATTTCAATGTTATTTGGAGCCTTTCTGCAGGCTCCCTCAGGAGACTCAAGGACAAGGACACCCCTGGAGCACAGGTGACACGCACACCTGGCTGGTGCTGTTCTCCATGCAGGAGCCTCCCTGGCAGGATTAGGGCTGGAAGAGGTAGGGATTTCTGTGCCCCACGAACTGGAGGAACCCAGAGATGAGTGTTGTGGCCATCTGTGCTCTTCCTGCTGTGAATACTGTGTTCCCTTCCCTTGGTATGTTCCGCCACCCCCCAGCTCAGCTGCTTCGGCCCAAGTTGTAGCTCCTCAGTCGCCTGCCAATCCCTGTCCCAGCCCTGCCTCTTCACCCTGAAATGTTCCCTGTGCCTCCCCCCCGGGCTGTCAATCCTGCGTTATGCCTTTCCCCTTGAGTGCCAATCCACCCCGATTCCTGTCCCTTGTTCCAGCGGGTTCCCTGTCAATCCCCCCTTGTGCCGACCCCCGGCTTGGCCCTCCCCTTTGGAATTCCCCTAAACCACGACGCCCCAGTGGATTGTTTGTCTGCTTGTCAGTCTGTGTCCCCTCCCTGTGTTTCGCCATTTGTTAGAGCATTGTAAACCCCACCTTCTGCACCTCCCCTGGCTCTCCCTGATTTGCTGAGAAGTTGTAACCTCCCCCTAATCCTTCCCAGGATAAGAGCCCTCACAGTGCCTCGTTCCCTGTTTTCTGTCGTTGTGACATTTGGTGGCGGTGCTGCTCTCTGGAGCCCACCCAAAGAGCCCCCTTCTCATTCCTGGCCTCCAGCCTTGGTGCTGACAGCTCTAGCGTGTCGCAGAGCATCGGCTGAGAGGCGGATCTGGGCTCAGGCTGCTCCCGAGGTGTGTCCCTGTCCCGAGGTGTGTCCCTGTCCCGGCGTGGTGCCGTGGTGCTGAGCTAGCCTGCCTGCCTGCCGCTGCCCATCCGCGCTCGCCGCCTTTGGTGTGTGCAGCTGCAGCCCTCACCCACCCGCTTTGATCTGAGCTGCTGTCCCCGGGCAGAAAGAGGCTGGCGAGGGAGGAGGGAGGAAAGGAAGCGATGCTTGGACAGCTCCTTTCTGACGGTAGAAGAGCAGAGCTGCTCCTTCTCCCCGCTCTGCTCTCCACAGCCTTTAGAGATGGGCGGAATTCAGCTTTGCTTTCCAGGCGCTGCCCAGACAAACTGGAAGGCTCAGGGTGTTGTGTAGGCTCTGCCCGTGGGGTAATGACTCTGTTTCAGGGTTATTTGCTGTTTATTTCCCGGATGTAATGACAGATAAATGTGGATTAATAGAATTAAAGGTTTGGCTTGAGAACATGAGGTAGTAAAGCATCAATTACTTGCTGGTGATTTCTGCTCTGTGAGTCATGCTCGCTCAGGCAGCAGCTCCATTTATTTAGCTGGTCCCTGGGAACCTGCCATAGGCAAGCTCCCTCTGCTTGGAATGGGAAGGAATGAAGGCTGCCTTTCCAGAATGAATAATTTTCTGTTCTAAAATTGACACCACTTGATAGGTAATTTGGATTGTAAGCAAGGTGCACCCTAACTAGGAGCAAATAGTTCTTGAATGCAAAATATTGCTGCTTGCCAGAAGCAGGGCCTTTCTTGGTAAGGCTGGAGAACTGCAGTCTAAAATGGTTTTTAGTACTTGAAAGCAAGTGCCAAGGCTTATGGATTGACAGTTCCTCAATTTTACAAACAGTACAGGTCTGACCTCTAAGGGTCTCACATCTTTAATGATGGGGTTTTGATACGAAATCAAAGCTTGGATCATTGGTATCCTGCATAGTGTTTAGCTCAAAAGCTTTATACTTACTTAGTTTTCAAATTTCCTATTTTTTAAGAGCATTTGAAACATTCTTTAGAAACTGGAAATGATGTTGAACACAAAGCCCCAAAGGAAAGAGAGAAAAGCAGGCGGGGAACAGGGGAGAGGGAAGAAGGCAGCAAAGTGCAAGGTTGGCAGCACAGGAATAAACCTGGTGCATAATTCTGCTGTGGAGAGATTAATCACAGCTTTTGTGAGAGACCCCCACCCCTGGCTCTGCTGAAAGGTCTTTTGTTCAAAGTCCGTGCATTTACCTGGCAATATCCCTGCCAGGGCTCCAGAAGTGCAGACACAGTTTTACTGACAAAATAAACGGAGAACATTCTTATTTTTGGTTTTCTTACTCTTTTTTTTCCCTGCTGAAGGAATTGTTCCTGGGGAATGTGGGCAGCATTAGGAGTTAAACAGGACAATGTATATTCATTAATGGACACACAGACATTTCAGACTCTAAGGACCAGCTTGTCTCCCAACTATTGCTTATAACATTTGGAATATTTTCCGTTTTTGGTTTGTTTGTTGTTTTTTTTTTTTTTTTTTTTTTTATTTGGTTGATTTAGAAATCTGAGGAAAAAATACTTTGCAACAAAGAGAACTGCCTGTTCAACAAGAAACCAAAGTTAATGGTTTAATTTTATTTCTTACTTGTATGTTAAAGTGTACTTTGAAATTTAATTTATCAATGTCATTCAAATAGTGACGGTGGCTTGTGGGTGACAGCAGAGTGATGCTCCACATGACAGATGTACACTGGTTGGAAGTGCCACCCTTGCCTGTTTGCTGGCACAGAAATGGGGAGCGAAACCTCCTCTTCTGCGATTCTCATAAGCATTGGCTTTGCTCTGGTTGCTCCTATTTCTGCCTCGTGTAGTTTTGTGCCAAGCAGTGCCCTTCACACCTGCCAGCTCCAGGAGAGTGAAAATTCTGTACTCAGAGCTTGGCTTAAACCTGCCAAAGGCGCTTAGCTTGGCTTAAACCTGCCAAAGGCGCTTTAAAGTCGGCTGACCTCACCCTGTGGAGCCCCAGATACTCTGACGTTGTGTGAACTCACGCCAAGGACGTGTGATGGGGTCAAGTGCAGAGAGGAAAAGCAGAGCAGATGTGCAGGGAGTACCAGATTTTCCAGTGTTATGATTAATGGGACACCATAAAGCCTCCCTGAAACGTTCTGCTGTGAGCAGAGGCTCTGCACAAAACAAAGCACAGGGCCTGATTTTCATTCTGGAGATTTAGTGAAGGGTTTGGGGTCTTTCCACTGAAATCTGATCCACAGCACTTGACACCTCTGTTCCCAAAAGGGGTGATAGGTGCTGTGGTGGCAATTAGCACTCCAAGCTCAGGCAGCCTTCAGGGAAGGTTTTTCTCCTGGAACAAGGAGGGATTGCAACCCACAGTCAGTCCCAGCGTCTACACATTATTTTTCAAGTGGTTTTAGAACGATGCTGTGAAAGGCTGAAGTTGTTTGCTCCACAGAAGTGACTTCCTAATGCTCAGAGATTACATTGGGCATTTATTGCCCGGCCATTTCTTTTTTTCTAAAGTGTGTTCCTATGTGGAATGGTGCACAGAACACAGGCAGATCCTGGGATACAGATACCTGCAATAATGGTCTAGCTTCAGTCCATGCTTTATGTTTTCAGTCTCTGAGCTGAGCTTTAACTTTGTGATCCCTTAAGGCCACACATACCTATTCATTTTTATCAGAATTTGCCAGATTTTCAGATGGGTATTATGAAAAGCTATGAAAACACATAAAAATTCTTTTCTCAGAGACCATGAATGGTCTCTGAGCTAGAGCCAGTCTCTTGATGCATTTTACATCTTTCAGGCTGCTAGACTTGAGCACACATCAGGTTTCACATCTGGAATTGGGAATTGGAGAGTGGTTTGGGTTGGAAGGGATGTTAATCTTCAGATCTTCAGGTGGTCTTAAAGATCCTCTGCCATAGGGGAGGTGGAACGAGGTATACCTGGGTATCTCTTTTCTCTAATGAAGGACTGAAGCGGATACACTGAGCACCTTCTCCTCCTGCCCACCTTGTCTCCCCCACAACCTCGATCAGTCTTTGAATTTCAGTCTGGGATTATGTCAGGACACAAATCTGTAAGACCAGATCCATTTAACCTGAGTTTTACTTCTACAGCAGGACATCCTTTTCTAGCTTTTTTTCCCTGGCTTTTTCACTTTCCTTAGGATGTGACTGCTAAGTTTTCCTTAGGTTTTCTCAGAGGCTGCAGTTCTGAGTAGCTGAGGTTCAGATTCCCAAGGCAAATCCAGGGAAACATGCTGAGTACCACAAAGAGGGATACCCCCAGCCAGGCATGAGAGAGGCAAATATCAGTCTGGACTTTAATCATGCTGCTAAGCAGGCAGATGCGACACTGACAAAGTTGAAAGGACAGCCAGGAGAAGGAAGGGAAGGGAACAGCACAGCAAACACAGGCAGTGATTCAGCAGGAGTGCCAAACAGAGCAAATATTTGCAGGGCTGCTGAGTAACTGCCTTGTGTCAGTGGAAGTGCAGGAGTTGCCTGTACTGTATTTCCTCACATCAGTGACACTGATTAGCTCAGTCTCAGCCTCCTCAGAGTCCATGCAGTTTTAAATGCTGCTTGACAGGCTACCCCTGGGTGCCTCTGCTCCTGGCAGTGTCCTGAGGAGCACGAGGGTATTTACAGTGTGGCTGAGAGCTGGGTATGATCCGGGAACCTTGCCTGGTGTTGGTTCTTGCTGTAACCGCAAATCAGTGGCTCTGGACTGGGAGCTCTGCTTTCTGAGGATCACAGCCTCCCATGGGGACTCCAGCTTGTTTTTGAAAGGGGTAGATAAGTAAATTTTTTTCTCTAAAGTGATGTTTGTGTGTGAAATCAGTCTTTTTTGGGAGGAGGGAAGCATAAGGCAAGATAGGTAATCTGTTGATCACCTACAAAGCTTGTGCTGTAAGAGAGTCTGCTGCTGGGAGGACTGTGGAGAGTCAGGGCAGGCAGATGGAGGAGGGATATGCACAGCTATCACCAAGCTGCTGCCTGAATTTCCAGGCATTCATTCAGGGAAGAAAAGCTGCAGAAACACTGGCTGCCACATCCCATCCCCTTGGCAAAAACGAATCCCTCTGGTGTAGGAGGGGTTAGCATGATTGAAACCATGCACAGAAGGCTGGAGAAGGCAGCTGGGAAAGGCAGCTGCTGGCTGGGTATGGGGTGACAGAACGGGCACTGCCTTGGGGCTCTGGTTTTGGGCACTTCCACCCCTCCATCCCCAGGAAAGGATGAGCTGGGGACTGCTGAGGGCCAGCTCCAGCAGGGCCAGCAAAAGGAGCCAGGAGGGGACACACGAGTTGTCCCTGTGTGGCACTGCCACTGTGCTGCCACCAATTTGCTCCCTCAGAGCAAACAGGCCGTGGTTCCTTCCAGGGACACGGGCCAAAGCCACAGCCACCACTGACTGTCCCTTCCCTGTGACAGCTCCCCCAGCCCAAGGGGACAGAGCCAGGCCCTGTCAGGACACACTGGAGCCCTGGCCTCCTCCTCTGCCCTTTCCCCGCCATGGACACCCGATGCAGCCGCTCCCAGGGTGTTTCGGGACGTGTCTCGTATGGAGGGGCCCCAGCATGACTACTCAGCCTGGCTGAGCCTGGCACAGCAGTATACCTTCTGTGGCACTGACTGGTATGTCCTTTTTTCTCGTCCCTTCCGTGGCACACACATTTGAGTGGCCCAAGTACAGTGAAAATGAAATCTAAACGGAAGAATTTTTTATCTTTTTAATTTTTTTTATGGCCTAGTAGGTGGGGAAAACTTGCAAAGCTATAAAGCTCTTTGAAGAGATTTAGCCAGCACCCAGCAGCATAAAAATCAAAAGAGCAAAGGATGAGGTGGGCATGGGAAGAATATTCAGCCCTTCCTATTGAAGGGAAAACAGTAAGAAAACTGCCTCTGGTTGTTACCCATAGGCAACAAGTGTTATTTGTAGCAAAAAGCATATGCTCCAAGCTGTTGGTGGCCCAAGGCCTACCGTGGCTGGCCGATTTTCAGTCCTAGAAGGACTGAGGCGGCCGGCTCGGGAGGGGAGGAGGTGGGGGGATCTCAGGGGAAATGGGGATCACAGCTGGGCTGGGGGACTGTGGGGGAGGCAGGGAGTGCTGGTTCACTGCTTTCCAGGGTGACTCCTGCTTCTGAGACCCTGAAGGAGCACAGTAAAACCAGACAGTCTCTAAGCTTCCGGTGGACGAGGGAGAGTGGCACGTTCTTCGCCAGGCTGCTGGAGCGGAAGAGCTGTTCCTGTGGAGAGAAGAGGTGGCTGAGGCCCCCAGCTGCCGCTGGCACACAGGGCCCCTCCTGCACAGCAGGGCCCAGAGTGACCAAGGCTCCCCAGCACGGCTGCAGCTGCTGGCACAGCTTGGCCCAGCTGGAGAGCTGCCCCTCAAGAGCCCGGCGAGCAGGGCATGGCTCTGGGCAGGGTCCCTGGCCTGGAGCAGGTCTCAGAGCGCTTCTTCCTTTCAAGGGCAATCTCGTTCCCGCTCTTCCTCCTGCCCACCTTGCTTTGCCTCTGCCTGCTGCTCCTGGGGCTGCTCTTGGCCAGGCAGCCTCCGTGGGAGCCAGCATTGGCTGCAGCACAAGTGGGCTCCCCAGGACAAGGCCCAGCAGTTAGGAGGGCAATGAAAGGCCTGGGCAGCGGCAGAACTCTCAGCGGAATTCTGTGGACTACCATTGACTACAAACAAGTGCACAGCAGCATGACTATGCGTCAGGCTACCAGTGCTGTGGGCAGAGTTTGAAGACAACTCTGGAGAAAAATCAACAAATTACCGTCTGATCTTGTACACTTTCCGGATCCCAAAAAAGCCGCATATCAGCACAAGTTGCACAGTGAGGACAGTCAACACTGCGTCTATGACGCAGGATTTGCGCACGTCCCGCGGGCCGACAATTCTTGAGAGGCGCACTGGATCCTTAACATTGACTCCTGTTTCTGTCAAAACATCTGTGAGTGACACTGCTCTTGGCCGCACAGGAGCTCCGGGCTAGCTCTATGGTGCAACTCCGGCACGGGCAGTCGCCAGGAGTGGGGAACTGCAGGGGAAAGGCAATCCCACTGCAGAACCTTCAGAGCACCGACTCCTGCCGGGCTCTGCAAGATCAGGCGTCATGGGCTGAGCTGGCAGCACGCTGCATACGGCCAGGACGTTCTCTGTTTGCCCCTGAGCTGGGGCCTGCAGGCACCTTGCCATCCCTTGGCACAGGCTGTGCCTTCCAACAGAGCCCAGAAGGTCGGGAGCAGAGCCCGGGGACAGCGCAGCTGCTTGGGCAGTGGCTTCTTCCTGGGACACAGGCCAAAGCCATCCCTGAGCAGCCACAGCCACCACTGACCGTCCCTTCCTCGTGACAGCTCCCCCAGCCCAAGGGGACAGAGCCAGGCCCTGTCAGGACACACTGGAGCCCTAGCCTCCTCCTCTGCCCTTTCCCCGCCATGGACACCCGATGCAGCCGCTCCCAGGGTGTTTCGGGACGTGTCTCGTATGGAGGGGACTCAGCCTGGCTGAGCCTTGCACAGCAATATACCTTCTGTGGCACTGTCAGGTACATCCTCCTTTCTCATCCCTTCTGTGGTACACACATTTGAGTGGCCCAACCGCAGTGAAAAAGAAACCTAAACAGAAGAATTTTTTTTGTTTTTTTTAATTTTTATTTTTTTTGCCTAGTAGGTGGGGTAAAACCTACAGAGTTACGAAGGTTTTGAAGATATTCAGCCAGCACTCAGCAGTGTGAAAATCAAAAGAGCAAAGGAAGGGACAGGGCATGGGAAGAATGTTCAGCCCTTCCTATTGAAGGGAAAACAGTAAGAAAACTACCTCTGGTTGTTACCCATAGGCAACAAGTGTTATTTGTAGCCAAGAGCACGCTGTTGGTGGCCCAAGGCCTGCTGTGGCCGGCCCACTTTCAGTCCTAGCTGGAACAGGGCGGCCGGCTCGGGAGGGGAGGAGGTGGGGTATCTCAGGGGAAATAGGGATCACAGCCGGGCTGGGGGACTGTGGGGGAGGCAGGGAGTGCTGGTTCGCTGCTTTCCAGGGTGACTCCTGCTTCTGAGACCCTGAAGGAGCACAGTAAAACCAGACAGTCTCTAAGCTTCCTGTGGATGATGGAGAGTGGCACATTCTTGGCCAGGATGCTGGAGCTACAGAAGAGTTCCTGTGGAGAGAAGAGGTGGCTGAGGCCCCCAGCTGCTGCTGGCACACAGGGCCCCTCCTGCACAGCAGGGCCCAGAGTGACCAAGGCTCCCCAGCACGGCTGCAGCTGCTGGCACAGCTTGGCCCAGCTGGAGAGCTGCCCCTCAAGAGCCCGGCGAGCAGGGCATGGCTCTGGGCAGGGTCCCTGGCCTGGAGCAGGTCTCAGAGCGCTTCTTCCTTTCAAGGGCAATCTCGTTCCCGCTCTTCCTCCTGCCCACCTTGCTTTGCCTCTGCCTGCTGCTCCTGGGGCTGCTCTTGGCCAGGCAGCCTCCGTGGGAGCCAGCATTGGCTGCAGCACAAGCGGGCTCCCCAGGACAAGGCCCAGCAGTTAGGAGGGCAATGAAAGGCCTGGGCAGCAGCAGAACTCTCAGCAGAGTTATTTGGGAAACCACTGACTATCCACAAGTCCACAGCAGCCTCCCTGGAAATGTTTTCTGTCTACAATAGGCTTTCTAAAGAAGCTGTTGGAGGGAAAGATGAACAAAACACTCATCGTTTTCTCTTGCAGGCATACCAGATTCTAAAGCAGCACAACATGAAGATAATCTTCAAACAAAGCACACCTGCTATTAGCTCTAGTCAACAGAAGATTCCCTGACAGGAAGCCCTTTCAATGTCCTTCTGGGAATCAGGAACTTGTGTTGTGCTGGTTGCATCTGTGGGAGCAATGGGCAGTGTAAGCCTGTGATGTACTGCACTGCTGAGCAGGCACCATGCTGGGTATGTCTCGGACATTCTCCGTTTCCCCCAGAGCTGGGGTCTGCAGGCACCTTGCTGCCCCTTGGCACAGGCTGTGCCACCCAGCAGAGCCCAGAAGGCCGGGAGCAGAGCCCAGGGACAGCGCAGCCGCTTGGGCAGGGGCTCCTTCCAGGGACTCAGGCCAAAGCCATCCCTGAGCAGCCACAGCCACCCCTGACCCTCCCTGCTCTGTGACAGCTTCCCCAGCCCAAGGGGACAGAGCCAGGCCCTGTCAGGAGCCAGTGCAGGCCCTGCCCAGTTGGGAGCCAGGGCTGGCTGTGGCCCTGGGCTCATGGCAGGGCTCCCGCTCGGAGCTGCTCCTGTGCCTTGGGCCTCTGGGCGCTCAGGGCCAGCTCTGGGAGCAGCTGCAGAGGCAGTGATGCTGTTCCTCAAGTCCCATTTCCCAAGGGGTGGGAATGAGCTCCAGAGGCCTCAGAGCTGAGGTGCCTCCAGCTTTGGCTGCCATCGGCCCTGGGGGGAGAGCTGCTGGCACACAGCCCCTCCGAGGGCTGAGCCCAGCACAGCAATCACCTCCTGTGTCTGGGCCCGTACTCATGTGTGCCATCACATTCCTTCCTGCAGCAGAGGCTGCCGACGAGTGACCGCTGCCTCCAGGAAATGCTGCCTTCCACAGACCCTCTAGGTCCATGTCTTGAGAAAGAATGGAGGCAGCTGGATCATATGGAACTGTTTCCCATTTGTGTGGTGGCATCTTCAGGAGCCAGTATTTATCAATGAGATGGACCAGGAAAGTGCCCAGGTTATTTGGCCTCGGCCAGGGCCCTCCCTTCTCCAAACAGCTGCCCTTTCTGATCTGCTCAAAGACTGGGGAATTGCAGGGGATCTCAGGGTGTGCATGGCCTGTGCTGCATTTTGGGCTCCCTGTCAGCTGATGCCAAATGTCTACCTGTGGAGGCTGGGAAGAAGCTGCAGCCAGGCCAGCTTTCATGAGCCTTGCAGGGCATGAAAGCAGCAGGGGCTGCTGCTGTGCCAGGCACAGCCTGTCCAGATGGATAGAGAAAGCCCCCGGCTGCTGAGTCTCAGGAGGAGGCTTAGGGGGACATGAACCCACCAGGCCCTTTCTGCAGTTCCTCCAAAATTCGTTTCCCGATGTTGTCTGACTCCAGTGATTCCTTCTCTCCTCTACGTTTGTCCTTCTCTCTCGGAGGACATCAACAGAAAATATTTCCATTTCCCAGGAATGGATCCCACAAAACCTGTGCTCATCCTGTGCAGTCAGCAGGGAGACCCTACTCACCCCTGCGATGGAAGTGGGGCTTCTGCACACCAATCAGCAAAGGAGCTGGGAAAGTCCTCCCTGCAGACACACCTGCAACTCAACAGCCACAGGAGATTCTGTTACCTGGTTCCTGCCATGTTGTCAATGATTATTTCTCCATGGGACACTGAGAACATACCTGCAGGAGGCGCAGAGGGTTTCAAAACTTTATGGAGCCAAGCTAATGGAGAAGCCTTGCCTGGAACCTTATCTGGAAGGGAGCACAGATGAGAACCTTTATCAGGGTTTCCTGGGATCCCTTTCTGCCTTAGGGATTTGGGCACTGCAATGGGGCTGGGTAAGGCCATGGGAGCCAGGTGTCAATGGACATGGCCAAAGCTGCAGAGAGGCCAGAGGAACTCTGGGCTGCCTCCTGGTCACTCTCAACACCCTTTCCATGCTCTGTGCAACATCCCTGAAGGGCAGGCACTGCCAAGGAGCAGAGGTGGCAGCTCAAGCCTCAGTAGGGCTCAGGCCCAGAGGCACAGCAATTACCTCCTGGGACTGTACCTGGCATGGCCTCCCTTCCTGCAGCAGAGTCTGGCACTGCTGGAATCACTGCTTCCTTCAGGAATTGCTTCCTGCTGCACAGGCTCTCATTTCATTCCTGGAGAATGGAGGAGGGAGAGCTGGATCAGATGGAGGTGTTCCTCATTGGGGAGGTGCCATCTCCAGAAGGCAGTATTTGTGAAAGGCATGGATAAGGATCAGCAAACAGCCAGGATTTCAGGATTGTCCCAGTTTGGTCTCTTCTCCAAACAGCCCCTAGACCTGATCTACCCGGAGACTGGGAAATTGCAGGGGGTCTCATAGTGTGCATGGCCTGTAGGTGCTTTGTGGGGGAGTGGAGATTTTTATGGTGTAAGTTTTAGAAACATTTTAAGCTCCTGATCAAAATTTTATATATATATATATATATATATATATATATATATATATATATATACATAGGGGCAATTATTGTGAGGTGCCCCAGGAAGGCAAAGATTTAGTTTCAGATAAGCACTGTTAAAGTGGAGGCAGGGCTGAAATGCCTGGCTAGTGTGAATTTTGACCTTCTGCTTTGGGGGATGGGCTGTGTGAGGCCTGGATGAAGTTGCTCCATTCCAGACTCCCTGTGAGCGGTGGCCCAGGAGTTCTGGTTGGGTTTGATCCCCTGGGGTTTCTCCCTTGTTGTGTTTCTAGTGGTCCTTGACTCTGAACTCCACCCTAGTTCTGTCCCTCAAAACTCCTCACCCTGCCTTTGTTTGGGGCTGTAATAGATTGCTATTGTTTGTTAATCAAATTTATATAATAAGATTGTTTAATACAATATGATTGCTGAAACTCTTTGCTTAATACAATGTGAGAGCTGAATCTGCAGAAAGGCCAAACCACAATATCCAGTTGTACAAACAATAATTAGAACATCTCCTCATTAGAAGTCGTATAACTAGTATAGAACCAATGCCTGCGCACTCACATCAAGAATGAGGCAGATTACAAGCACCTAGCAACTAGTGACACAAGCGCAGGTGCAACCCAGGAAAAGTAATGAAGACACCTGTACAGGAAATATGAACTGTATAGAAGGGGAAACGTTATCAGCCAAGGCACACGCTGTTGGTGGAGCGGAGACTCCCCGGCCCGCTTGCTGAATTAATAAAATTGATTTTCATGAATGATCATTTAAATTGGCTCTTTGATTTAGTCACGACAATTTATAACAGTGGCTCTCTGTTTCTGAATCTGAGTTTGTTCCCATGCTGAATAAATGGTTTCATGAACTGAAGCCCGTCTCGTTCCTGTCCCATGCTGCTTCCTGGTAATTATAGCTTCTCTGGACATGATCCTGTGGTTGCAGACTGCAGCAATGGGTCTACCCATGTTCAGCTGTCTTGATGGCTGTTTTTGCGGTCAGCAACACTTGCACAGGTCTATGCTACTTTGCTTCTAGTGGTGCTTCTTTCCACTCCTTAACTAGGACCCAGTCTCCTGGCTGGATGTTGTGAACAGCAAAGTCCAAAGGCAAGGTCTGTGCCAGCTGAGTTTCCTGTTGAAGAGATTTCACAAGAGTCAGTATCTGGGCCACAAATTGTTTTAAATATACATCACTTATCTTTAGCCCTGCCCCAGGCTGAGAATTACAAGCATGAGGAATTCTAAACGTCATTTTAAAGGGAGATAATTCATTATCTTCCCTGGGTCTGGCCCTTATTCTTACTAAAGCCAGTGGCAAGAGCCGTACCTACAGCATCTTAGTTTCTATCACCAGCTTCAGAATGTGTTTCTTCATTTCCCCATTCATCTTTTCAACTTGGCCCGAACTCTGGGGGTGCCAGGGGGTTCCACTGTATCTCTAAAGCAGTCATTACTCCTTTAAGAATTCCTGTAAAATGAATTTCCCTATCTATTGCCTCCACAATCCCATATCTTGGAATTATTTTTTTCAAAAATACTTTAATAACTGACCTTGTAGTTGCTGAAATGTCTGGAAACGCATCTGGCCACTCTGTTAACTGACATACTATTACCAGAAGATATTTAAATCTTGCCACTCAAGGCATTTCAGTAAAATCTACCAGGCATCTCTGGAAGGGATGTACAGGCCAAGGCCTCCCTCCCCTGGCAAGTTTCTTTGTAACTGTTATTTGTTTTAGCACAAATTAAACAATCTTTAATAGCTTGCTTTGCCAGGGTAAAAAGACTTACGGCAGCATACATTTTGAGGAAGACTTTTGCCAGTCTTTGGGAGCCTTAATGCCTTTTTTCATGAAGTTAACAATTGTAAGGCCAGAGCTTTTGGCATCTAATGTTTACCATTCCTTACAAACTAATTGTTTTCACTTATCCTTTACCTTACTCTTTTTAATTATCTCAAGTTTCTCTGGTGGAAAAGACTGGTTTTTTGGTAGCAGTGCAGTTACTGATAAACCCTTTTTTTTTTTTTTTTTTTTTTTAGTTTCTCAAATGCATGTATTACTTCATATGCATATTTAGAATCAATAGAAACACATTTACTCTCTTGTCCGCTGTCTGAGCTGATCAGGTGGGCGGTAACCTCTGCCTTTTTTTTTAAACTGCTTTCTATTGATGATAGAGTATCTTGTAAATCATTTCTCTTCTAGCACTCTTGAAGACTCATTTATAAACATATTTTCTCCCTCAGGCCAGGGAGTATCTCATAAATCTTCTCTTGCTTGGATCTGGAGATTTACTACCTGAATGCAGTCATGGGTTTCTTCCTGTCCCCCCTCTTCAGGGTGATTCAAACAGGAGGCTGGGTTAAACCTTTTCCTAATTTTAAATTCTAAATCCTCTGGTTCCATTAAACAAGACTCATACTGGAATAACTGAGCACTGGTCATCTACTTAGAGGGTCTCTTAGTTAACAAAGCTTTAATCTGATGTGAAACTTTAACAATCAGATACCTTCCCCCTTGTCAGCTTCCAGGCTTTAGCCATGATCAGTGCTGTGGCTGCACAGTTTTGCAGACAAAGGGGCCAGCCTCTGGCCACCGGGTCTAAGGGCTTGGGAAAATAGGCAACAAGCCTCCGTGTTCCCCCATGCTCTTGCACCAGAATTCTTTTAGCATCACTCTGTTTTACATTCACATACAGTTCAAATTCTTTTTCTGAGTCTAGAAGACCTGAGACTAGGGCATTAACCAATTTGTATTTTAATTTTCTAAAGCTTTGCTTTCCTTCTGGTGTCCATAGGATGACATTAGGATTGTCTTGGGTTAAAAAGAAATATAAAGGTCTGGCCACAACAGAAAAACCTTCAGTCTATACTCTGCACTACCCCAATAACCCTAAAAACTGCTGTAACTCTTTTTTCAGCTGGGCTAATAGTACCAGTAAAATCTCTTTTATTGTTTCTGGATCAATACACCGTAATGCTCCTGTCAGAATGCGTCTTCAACATTTGACCTTTTTTTTGGACACTCAAGTCTTTTTTTAGCAAGAAAATTAAGCAGCTTTACAGTAGCCTCTTCAACTACCTTTTCCTGTTCCCCTTATAAAAGCAAATCATCCACATACTGCAACAACCTAACTCCTGAGGCTGGAGTAAACTCTTAATATTTTCTGCAAAGCTTTCCCAAACAAAACCGGTGACTCTGTATATCCCTGAAGGAGGACTCTCTATGTCAATTGTTGCTTCCCTATTTTCTTTCCTTCCTCTTGTTCCCACTCACAGGCAAAATACTCTTTACTGTCTTCTGGAATTGGACTCCCCTAGAAAGCATCCTTCAAATCCAGGACTGAATAACACTGATGTGAAGAAGGGATCTGGTTCAGGATTGTATAGGGATCTGGAACTGTGGGATGCCTTGATTTGACATTTCATTAATTATTTTTAAATCTTGTACTTTCTTGTAGGTTCTAGCTGGTGCTTTAACCAGCAGGATAGGGGTGTTGTAGGGAGACATACATGGCCCTAAAAGACCTGCTTGTAGCAGGGACTCAAGGACAGGCTGTAACCCCTTCTTTCCCTCCCTTGAAAGAGAGTATTGCTTTTTAGACACCACTTGTCCTGGTTGCTTCAAAGACATTGGGAGAGGCTCTGTGTCAAGTTTTCTGTATTTCTTTGGGTCTCACCACACTTCCAGGTTTATTTTAGCATAAGCCTTTTCAGACATTTTCCACAAAGATATTACAGTGTTGGACTCTGTGTCATTTTTTACAATCCTAATTTGCATTTTCACTCTAGCCATCAAATCTTTCCCTCTTAAATTACAATCACAATTAGGAAGAAACAGGAATTTATGCATTTTAAAGCTGTCCTCCACATCTATTAAGAGAGGTTGAATAAAATGCACTGCTTCATCCTTTCCACTCATTCCTTGAATAACCAATGATCTTTTTGGCAGTTTCTGCCCCTTAGGTATAAAATTTAAGGTGGATCAAGAGGTCCTTGTGTGTGTACCAGAACACACCTCCTCTTGCTCCAGACCCACCTTAGAAGTTCTCAAGGGCTCTAAAGTGGTGGGTCCTTAATATCATGGGAGCTCCTGACACTCTTAACAATCCATTTTCATGATCTTCTGGACTTCCTCCTCCTGAGGGTCCAGCTGTTTCTGTGGACATTCCCTCTGCCAATGCCCTTCTGCCTTGCAGGCAGCACACTGGTTCCTCCCCAGCCGCTGTTTGGGTCGGCTCTCCCTGTCGAGGAGGGAATGCCTCTGCCACTTCCTGTGGCCAACCCCATCCCCTCTGCCCCGGGGGACCCCTTGAACCCTGTGGTGTACTCATTTGGGGTTGCAAAAAGTCTGCAAATATTTTCACCCTAGCCTTTGCTTTTTCCTCATCCCTTCTTACCTATATTTGCTGGGTTTTCTTAACCAATTCCTCTAGAGGCTTATTGTGCCACTCTTGATCTTTTTATAACACTTTCCTTATATCAGGCTAGGCCTTAGTAACAAATTGTACCTTCAGTCATGTGTCAAAGGCTGGTCCTTCAGGATCCATCCCCCCATGCTTCTGCAAGGCGCCCCTAATCCTCTCTAACCAATGAGAGGGCCTTAGCTATGTTGTTAGTTCTGGGAGCTGCTGATTTGATTGCCCTAATCAAATAAGCACGCTAATTGCAGAGGTGAGCCACACTGGCCTGGTTATTTGGGTCCCTGTCGTGGTTTTAAAGCATTAGCTAAAAAATCACTAGAAAACTTACTCATTTCTTGCTGTGAGATATGGATTAGAAGAAAGAGCAAAACAGGGTTAAAACTTAAAAGGAATAAAGTTTATTAACAAAACTACCAGAATAAGAAACCAGAATAAAACTTCCAGAAACCCTTTTTCCCCACCACCCAACCATTCCCTTGTTCACATGACAACACAGAGACAAAAAAAACCTGGTGGTTTAAACAGTCTTAACTTTGCTGTAGTCTTTTCATCAGTCTTTGTAGAGAAAAAGAAGTTCTCTTCTGCCAATCTATGGAGTTTTTCACAAGAAAACCATTTTTCTCATGCCTTGCTATTTTTCTGATGCCAGCCGCCCAGAAAACTCTGTCATCAGTTCTCTCTTCCCATTTCACACCACTCTGAGGTGTGTTATGGGTCGTAAGTCCAGGGGTGTCATTTTTAAGGACGAGTTATTCAAAGGCAAAAGTTCTCTTCATCTGTCTCTGTGAGCCTCTCTGGAAACAGAATTTTTCTTTTTCCCTCTTAAGGGCCACAAATCTTCAACAACTATTATTTCTCTTATTCTGTTCCAGCATCTCATAGGATCACAACTACTTCACCATTTGCTTAAATCTACACTTTGAAGTACTCCATTGCCCCCAAAATACTCTTTCATTAATTAAAGGAGTTTTTTTCAGAACATTCTTGTCCATCTCCATTGCTTTAACAAAAGAATATTTCAGCTTATTAAAGCATCTCCTTATTTCTCTCCCCATCTGAAGCTTAATTCCTTTCTTCACTGTCTTTGATAGTTTATGTTGTCTCTTTACCTGTTGATTACTCTTTCTTGCCTTCTTCCTGGAAAAAGGATTAAATCTGCAAGTCTCATCTGGGTGGTAAAAGGGTTAAAATCTTGCTCAAGCCGCAGGTGTTGATGCTGCCCGGTTTCAGCTCAGCGGCACCTAGAGCCAGGGACCCCCCTGGGAAAAACTTCAGCCACTCCAGAGGCTTCCCAGGAGGCTGCAGCAGAGCTCGGCCCAGCCTGGGCTCGGGAGAAACCCCGCAGGTCCCATCTCCCGGCCGGGAGCCGTGGCAGGCCCAGCCCAGCCCCTGCCGGGGCCGCATGGGCTGGGCAGGGGATGGGAACCAGCTAGAGCTCTCTTACCGTTCACAGCCAGAAACAAAGAACAAAGAGAGCCAGAAATTCCCAGGCTTAGGTCTAAAGGTGGTGTTCACAGGTTGATCTCACTTTTAAATAGTCAAAACTTCTGTCAATTCTCAGAAAAGGCCAGTTATTGGCTAGGAGAAAAACTCCCGTCAGCCTCCAGCAGTTTTAACTTCTTTAGGTGTTTCTCTTTGTTTTCTTAAATGCCAATCTATCACAGTCCCACTGGGGCTCTGCCTGGGGGTTGGCATCATCCACTGTAGGTGCATTAGGTGCAGCCCCCCTCCACTGCTTGTGGATGTCCATCTTCCCACAGCTGCCGAGCTTTCTGCAAAATTGTTCAGTTCTCTGATGACCCAAACAAAACCCCCAGAAGAAAATCTCAGTCTTTCTCTGTATAATCCATGTTTCCCAAATCTTCCTCTATCTTTCCCCCACCCCAATGGGATCATCTTAATATGAGTGTAATTCTTTTTTCAATCCTCTTATATCCTGGGTGCTAAGTGCTACAATTACAAAGCCAAACCCTCCCCCCTGACCTCCCAAAGGAACTTGGCCGAGTGGCATCTGGTGTACCCCTGTCTTTGGGTCTGGGGGGCTTCTAATGTCCTAAACTGAGCTCCTCTTCTAGTTCTAGGGGATGATATGATATGATATGCTGCTCCCCTCTCACTACACCATTATTATTTGCAGGTGGGACCATAGGAACAGCATTTCCCTGATCCCTTTGCTCTGGAAGTTGAGGATACAGGGGACCTGCAGCTGGCAACACTGGGTTACAAGACAGGGGAAGGTGCTGAAAAACATCCTAATCTTCACTGTTTTCCTCTTCCTCCTCTTTTTCTTAACACATAGATTTCTCCTGCTGCTTGTCAAAACCGTATCAATCTACATTCCCTTTCAATCTATCTTTTCCAATTCTCCTCTACCTAGTTCCACAAAATTCGACACAAACAAATTCCATTTGTCTTATAAGGTGGCCATATAAGCCTCTTTGGCAATTTAAATTCTGGCCACACAAAATAAGAATATTTTACCATTATCTCCCCAGTTACCTCCGGGTGAATGCATAATCTGTCCCAAGAGCTCAGCATTCTCCCCAAGGGATTTTTGGAGGCTATTATGGGACTGTCATTCCTTTTGCTGGGGGCCCTTCCCAGCTTTACCTTTGCAACCCTCCATGGGTGCCCTCTCAGATTTACCTGTGCTACCCTCCATGGGTGCACTCTCAGGTTTGCTCCCCAAAGATCCCATTTTACTCACCAGTGAGATTTTCAGTGGTCCTTCCCTGTGGTCTCTTCATGGACCCCCCTGGTCCACCTCTCGTCTGTCTCCTGGACAGTCTCGGGAGCCCAATCGATCGCCCGGTGCTGGCCACCACCAAGGGCAGCTGACCACCAAAACTGGGTGAGGCGCCTTCAGCTGCGCTCACTGCCCACCGCCCTGGATGGTGGAAATATCCCAGACAGAGCTGCTATTTTGTCAGGAAAATTAATCTACAAACACCAGAGGTTTATGTCCAAAACAGAGACAGAGGAGTCCTTTTACTTTATTCGAATACAGAGGCCATGGGGCATTCCCCAGGGGTCTCTCCAATTTTTGGAGGATGCAGCCTCCTTTATATCCTAATTTCCTGGTGACACATCCCTCTCTCTTTCCCCATTGGCTGAGGTACTTGAGAGGTACAGACTTCCCAGAGTGCCTGATACCTAAGATTCCCCTCTAATGTTCCCTCTTAATTTTTAATTCTTATAGTATTTATGGTTTTTTGCCATTGTTTCTTTCCTCTTTCAATATCCAGTTTTATTCATCAGCAAACTTACAGTTTGTTTCTAAAGGCAAATAT
The DNA here is from genome assembly GCF_030490865.1 of Poecile atricapillus. Taxonomy (NCBI): domain Eukaryota; kingdom Metazoa; phylum Chordata; class Aves; order Passeriformes; family Paridae; genus Poecile; species Poecile atricapillus. The sequence goes on from NC_081257.1 coordinate 5,179,141, forward strand.
CTTTTTTCTATTAATCAATCAGTGGAATCTTCCCACTGTTTCTTTTATATCTCAATGCTAGTTTTATCTACCAGCAGACCCACGGCTTGTTTGTAAAGGCAAATGCGTCATTCCTCTCAGCCCCACAAAGATGCTGCTTAGATTCTGCAGACCCCATGTGCTGGAACCAAGCTCAAAGTTCTCCACAGAAGCCCAATTAGCCACAGGTGAGCCAAGAGCATCTCCAGAAGCTCCAAGGGATCCTGACAGATGAATTTCTGTCCCTCAGGAAGGCAGGGCTGGTTCTGAAGGTAAAGGGTCTGACCCTGCACCCACCGGTGCATGGCAGCAGCCGTCCCATGCTTTGTGCAAGGCACACAATGTGTGACACTTCATTCAGCACAATACTTTTGGAAGTAAAAATATTTGTTGGGATTAATGGTGTTAGCACTGGCTTAGTCAATCTTAGAAAGCTCTTTAAAAAATCAGCCTGGGCAAAAGCTTATTTTTTATGTTAGTTTGCTTTTGAGGTTCGTTCTTTGCTTTGGTGCTCAGAGATTATAGAGGGAGGGTCAGATTTTCTGTTCAACTTGCCTGTCAGTGTGCAGGGGGTGAGAAAAGAAGAACAGCTGTTCACCAGCTGCTTTAGGAGCTCAAAAAGCAATTGTGATGTCCCTAATGAAGGGGTGGGGGCACCGCTAACAGCCTGGATTGTCCCCACCTGTGTTCCTCTCCTTACCACAGTGCCGTGTAGATCCAGAGCCTTATACCTCGACATGATGGTGCAAAAGTGCCCCCAACACCCCCCTGTTTGCAAAAACAAAGGCTTTGTGCTCATTAATATGAAAAGCTGTATGGGTGGCCTGTAGTTAATGTTCTTTTGTTGCCTGGAGCCCTGTCAGTGCTCACATCTAAATGACTGACACAGCCTCAAACTGCTCTTAAGACTGATTTGATCAAAGGGACTGGAAGCTCTGTTGGCTAAAAATTCTCTAGGAAAACAAGCGCAGGAACTAGGAGAATATTGGTGACAAAAGCAGAGTGCAGAGCTGAAACTTTGAGGCCACCTCACTGCTGCCTGCCCCCACCCTTTTATTTTTAATTGATTTCATATTCTGAGTGCCAGTCCTTACCTGAAATGGGCCCTCAGCAAGGAGCTGCTGGGCCTCCTGGCTGTGTCCCTTTGTGCTCCCAGTGCTTCTGGTCTGCTTTGGCTGGGAAACTTGTCCATCATGCACTCTGGGGCTGTTTCCTGTCATTCCAATGCACAGCCCTTTCCTGCTGCTTGCCATAGAAATACTTGGATTATTTTATTGGTTAACTTATATCTTGCACTTGATGACATTAAATTGTGTTAATCAGACTCTGTCATATCTCGAGTTTCTGGAACACATTTTCAAGCCTTACAGCTGCAGCCCAAGGGAAGCTGTTTCTGTCTGGCATCACAGAAGTGGCAGGTTTTTTGCAAAGACAGCCCTTTACAAAGGACTTCTTGCCTGCATCAACATCCAAGGAGGTGCTTTCAAAGACAGACAAAAAATCCACAAGGAAACAGCAAACCGACCAAACAACATATTATTTTTAGCTCTCACTTTTAATATTTTCCAATCTGTCCTCCTTTTCCACTGCAGTGTTTTTTCTTTGGACAGAAAAACAGCCTTGCCAGATGATGTGACTTAACAAGGAAAACAGAACTTACACACAGTGGATAGATTACAGGTAAACATGCAGAGCCCCATTATCACAGACATCATCTGCTATAATTTCTATGTCCCCTGCCTCTCTGTCACCACTATCTGCCCAGCAGCAGCCAGGGAGACAGAGGAGATAGTTTTAGCTTAGAAAAGAAGAACCTAAAAACAAGGCTCTTTCCCTTAGCTGAGATGCAAGTGCAGCTTTATTTCTTGGGGTCCCACGGAGAAGAGCAGGAGGGAAAGAGGAAGAGGTACCGATAAGCACCCCTTTTTCAAGGCAGGGGGAAGAGGGTGGTTTACATTCACACAACCAGTAAGGGGAACTGGGGAGAAAGAGATAAGGGAAAGAAACTTAAAATTCTGTATTTTCGGGGGTACATTCTTTGGGTCATACCATTTTTCCTAACTGCATTACAACATTGTCCTACAATCATCTTCAGCTAGGTCTTTAGCTACCTTTAATACCAATAGTTTTTCTGTCTCTGTCAGGGCATTGAGCAATAGCTGTAAATCTCCCCAATCTGGTGAATGCTGCTTAACCATAAACCTCAGTTTCTTAGCAATGCCTACTGGATCACTCTGATAACTCTCAGCAGTCTTTTCCCAAACCTCCAAATCCATTGTAGAAAAGGGAATCTTGACTAATCTTGTCGTTCCCTCAGGGGTCATTGCTTCTCTCAGAGGTGCTTGTATAACCTCTTTAACCTGCTTTCAGGTCCTGGAAGCTACGGGGCTTGGTGGGGGAGACCTAGTAGTTTTGGTATTTGATGAGGAAGGTCCAGGCTCTTCATCCTCACTGTCACTGCTAAGCAATGGTGGTTCTGAGCCTGCTTCCTCTTCCACCCCCCCTCTCTCTAATCTTCTAAGAGGTGGTCTTAACAAGCTTGCTGTTTCCCGTTCCAAAAGCTCTGTTTGGTATGCTTTATCAGGCTGAGTACATCTTTGATTTATTGAGCATGTCCTACAACTCAGTTTAGACTTTCCCTCTTTAGCTTTGTTATCTTTCTCCAGGGCTAATACCAAGGGATCAGACAGTGGTCTAATCCCACAATCCCTCTGCCACTCGGGCTGGCCACAAAGGCTGAAAAACATATCAGCATAAGTCACTTCCAGCCACTTCTGCTCACGCCAGAGGAAAAGCATTAACTGCAATCAAGTTTCATAGTCCAGCGTACCATTTACTGGCCACCTCACACCCCCATCCAGCCTATATATGGCCACCATTGCATACAGAACTTAACAAGCTCCCTCTTGGCTTCTGTACAACCATATCCCACTAGTTCTTTCCAATGTGCTAAAATACATCCTAAAGGACTACGCTTAGGAATTCCTTTACTCTCATTTGCTCCCATCCCAGAAATTCTTGTTCTCCTAACGTTTCTTTATCCCAACTTCAGAGTTTCACTTTGTAATATTCAGGTACCCAATTATCTTGGGCACACTCAACCCTAAGAATTTCAATTGGTTTCTTTAGGGTCCCTGAAACTCCGTTCTCTAATAACTCAAATATCTCACTGCTGCCACGGGTCACTCTACCAGTTACTAGCAAGATTTTTATTGCTATCTGGATGGCTTTATTCTCTTTTGTGCTACAAAAACAACAGAGTCCCTGCTTGGGGATCCTCCACCTAAATACTCATCGAAGCCAAGATTCTTGACAAGCTACACAGTGAAACACAATCCAAAGAGCTACAACCACAACCTTTCTTTAGACAAAAAAATTCCTTTTCTCTAGCTCTCCAACGCCCCTCCTGATCTCTAGGCATACAGTCTACAGTTATAACTCTTGTCAATAAATGGTGGTGTCTCCTCAAAAACGTTTATCACAACGCAAACCACAAGGAAAAGGGGAGTTTTTATTAATGGGGTCTCATGCAATCAAACATACAACCCAATCGCTTCATCCTTTTCTAGCCGCTCGCGGTCATCCGGAGTGGAACCGTAGACAGGGACTCCCCACTCGCCCCGTGCCGATAGCATGTCTCAAACACACACTTTTGCTCACCTTTCAGGGCTCACACACACACACAATGCTGGCTCTGTCACTCGAGCCTCTCCTGGTTCCAAGCCTCTCCCTCTTCAAAACTACCAGCCCAACAGCCCACCAGTTGCTATAGATCACCTCTGCTGAGCCTCTCTCACTAATAACATAAATCACTCTGCCAAGCCCCTCTCAGCTAAAAACACAACCCAAAATCAACCTTTATAGCTCTCACCAGGACCTTTCCTGTCCCCAAACCTATAATCATTACCACAAACTGTGACTTATCAAGCCGTTTTTTAATCACAAATTAAACAAAACAGGGACCACCACTGGCCCAAAACACAACAAACCATCAATCCTGTTGTCACCACCGTTTCACTTCAAAAAACTAACTGTTAACCCCCAGTGCCACTCCTGGCACTACTTAAAACACAAACCACTGGCAGCTTATGGTGCACTTCTTGCCCTTAACTTAAGAGCTCAAACTCTTAAAACCAATTTTTCTGTGGAAATATCAAAGCAAAGCCACAGAGGCATTTGTTGCACGTAAAGAGGTCTCTTTACTATTTACCAACAGCCTTTTAACCTTGCATATGCCTTACACCACTTCAGAGGTACCTGTTTCAATTTTAAACATACATTTACTGTCCATAGTCCTGGCAGTTCCTAGTCTTTCTCCAGAGTGTCAGTGAGGACACAGGAGCCCCCTTCTCCCAGAAATATCTGGGTGGGCCCAAGGGGGTCCCAGACCCCTGCTGGCCCCTCGGCTCTAGAGAGCAGAGTCCTGTTGCAGTCGCCAAAATGATTTACCAAAATATGGATATGATCCTGTATCAGTATCCAACTATAACGAACCAAGACTCTTTAACTGATTAGGGTTAAAAAATGTATGTTTATTGGCAGCGCTGGGCTGATGTGCAGGGTCACCCCTTAATTCACACGGCCCCAAATACAGGCAATTACAAACTTTTTATTTACCAAGATATTGAATACAAATACATATTCACAACCCAGTTACCACCCACTCCCTGCTTCCTATGCTAATTAAGAAAAATCAATTAAGCATGCGCAGTTTCTTCCTTGAAATGAGTCAGTGGTCTCGTTATGGAGAGTGGTCATACAAGGGAGGAAGGGATATGGCTCTTCCTCATTCTGACCTTTCTACCTCTTCAATACAAAGTGGCAAATGAACCCCTGGCCATGCTCCTAGTTTCATGTTTCCAAGTGGTTTCTGATTTGCAATTGTCTTACGTCCTTGAAGTTCCTTACAAGATTTCACGTTTCCCATTAAAAGCCCAGCTGAACAAACATAAGATTGACAGACAATTAGTTATTGGCTAATGATTAGCTCCTAAATCCAGTAGCGCCTCCCTATTAAATTTAACAAGGATTAGGTTTTTTTATTAGATTTAACAAAAATTGATTTTAATTAACGCCTTAGCTTTTCTAGTATCTCACATTCTTCAAAGTACATGTTTCAGTGTGAATGGCAAAAAGAATTTGCTTGTCAATAGATGATTATGTCCCACTCCAGAATGAACAAAATCTGCCGTTACTTGGAAGAAAGTAGACATGGAGCAATGCAGTATTTGGGTTTTATCCAGTGATAAATGGGGCAAGAAGCTGTAACAGCTTAGCTGTTTGACAGAACACAAGTACTGATAGAGCCAATAGTGCACCCAGTTTGAAGGCATCTTCAGGACATTCCTTTATTGCTTAACAAGGAATGGGCAGCAAAATGCTGGCATTTCTCTGAACTGGAAGCCATGTTCCTCTCCTGTTTCTCCTTGAGCACACTGCTCTTTGCAGACTTCACTGGCCAGCCCATCAATCCTCTCTTGGCCAATAGCTAAATGGCACAACTACCAAAACACAGGTGCCAGCATCATCACCCCAGCGTTATTCCAGCACTGCTTTGCACAGGAACACAGAACGGCTTGGCTTGCAAGGGACATTTAAAGGCCATCTAGTCCAGTGCCCTGCAGTGAGCAGCGACACCTTTAGATCAGGTTGCTGAGTGCATGACCTTGAATGTAAGCAGGGATGGATGCCCACCTCTCTGAGCAACCTGTGCCAGGCTTTTAAAACCCACAGTGTAAAAAATGGCTTTCTTATGCCTAGGCTGAATCTACCATCATTTAGATTAAAAACATTCCTCCTCAGTCTTGTCACAACAGGCCCTACTAAAAAATCTGTCCCGTCTTTTTTACAAGCTTTCTTAAGGTTCTGAAAGGTAGCAGTCAGGTCTCTGTGGAGCCTTCTCTCTTCCAGGCTGAACACCCCCAGCTATCCCAGCCTGTCTCCAAAGCAGAGGGGCTCCAGCCCTCAGAGCATTTTGTCCCTCCTCTGGATTAGCTCCAACATGACCATGTCCTTCCTGTGCTGGGTGCCCAGAGGTGGATGCAGTACTCCAGGAGGGCTCGCAGCAGAGCAGAAGGGTGATGGAATCTCGTCCTTCAAGCTGCTGGGCACCCTTCTGTGAAGGCACATGGCTGGCTCATGCCCAGCCTCTCATCTAGCAGCAGCCACAAGTCCTTCTCAGCAGGGCTGCTCTCCATCCCTTCATCCCCAGCCTGTGAGATCAGATGGGCTGGAACCCTGTCATAGCCCTTGGACAGAGCTGCTGAGCAGGATGAGCTGCCTACTGAAGGAGGCAGATCCTACTCCCCACACAATTCCACAGTGGCCATGAAGTCACAGCAGGCACTGGGGTCACAGCAGGCTGAGGTCACAACAGGCTCTGAGGTCACAGAGGTCCCAGAGCCCTATTCTTGCACAACACCACAAGGACTGAGCAGTCAGTCCTTGACTACGACTGTTGCAGCCAGCAGCGGCGACGGCAGCAGCGGCAGCAGCAGTGGTGCTGACATTTGAACAGCGGTGTCAGGACAGTGGTGGCAGCAAGAGCTGCAGGACTGGCAGAGGGCAAGGCATCATGGCCCTTGCTCTGCGCTTCTTCCTCCTGCTCCTCCTGGCAGCGGCCCTGCCTGACAGGGCTGCCCAGGCTGCTCCACAGCGAGCATGGCGAGCAGGTGAGCAGGCGGCCTGGCTCCCCTTTCCCGGGACGGTGCTCCCTTCTCCCTCAGCAGTGTTTGGGATGGTTTTCCGCAGGGCTTTATGGAAGGTTTCCTCTGTGGGAGGGAGAGAGTCCCCAGAGGCCCCGGGCTGGTCCTGTTGAGGCCTGACCAGTGATGTTGCACAGGGCCTGCAAAGAGGGGGGAGAGAGATCGGAGCCAGCCAGAGTTCCCTGGGCCCCTCTCCAGCTTTGGCCATGTCCATTGACACGTGGCTCCCATGGCCTTACCCAACCCACTTGCAGTGCCCAGTTCCCTAAGGCAGAAGGGGATCCCAGCACACCATGGAATGGTTCTGATCTCTGCTTCCTTCTAGATTGGGACCGTGACAAGGAGTATATAAAAAAGCTGGTAAATGGTGGTTGGGAGACCTTTCCAGATGCTGGAGGCAAGTTCTCAATGTCCCCTTCAGCACAGAATAATCAGTGTCAATGTGTAAAAGTGCAGCCATGTGCCATTTCCCGTAAGAGTTTGAAGGTTGATGGATTCTGGAAGCCATTCTATGCTCCTTTTGGGAGCCCTGAGTGATCCCACAGCATGGCTGTGGGTGGGAGGAAGGAGCATTTAGCTGTCTTATGAGTCTTCTTCCCATGTGCAATGCCAGTGCGTCCATGTGCTCTGTGCAGCCATGGAGAAGAGCAGAGAGGGAAGGGGCCAGGCCCGGAGCTGTGCCCCGGGGCTGTGCTTTGCATGGCTCCTTTGCCAGCTCCAGGGAGCCTGACGATCTCCGACAGAGTCATGGGAGCTGTTCTGTCCTACCTTTCCTTGCAGCCAAGCCTCTTGGTGAAGGTGATCTGGCTTCCCAACTCATGTCCAAGACTGAGCCTCTGGGAGATGGTGAGGGTAGGTCAAGGCCTTTCCCCCTGGGAATGCTGCCAGCTCAGAGCCCAAAAGTCATCCTGATATCAGAGATGACAGAAGCTTCTGTGGCTGCTGAGTTACAGGTGTGTCTGCAGGGGGAATTTTCCCAGCTCCTTTTCTGGATGCTGCACCCAAGCCCCGCTCCCATCGCAGGGGTGAGTAGTGTGTCCCTGCTGACCCCAGAGCCTGAGCAATGATTTTGTGGAATCCATTCCTGGGAAATTTTCCTCTAAGGTCCTCCAACAGGAAGGAACAAAGCTACTGGACACAAGAAACCCCGTGAACCGTCTAATACCATGCAGCAAATGCTGAAGGAAATGCAAGGAGGACAAGGTGGGTCCATGTCCCTCAGCTCCTCCTGAGACTCAGCAGCCGGGGGCTTTCTCTGCACATCTGGACACGCCGTGCCTGGCACAGCAGGAAGGGATCCATGGCAGCCTCACTGCCTTGCTGCTGCTTTCATGGCCTGCAGGGCTGTCTCCCAGACTGGCCTGGCTGCAGCTTCTCCCCAGCCTTTGCAGGAAGGCATTTGGCATCAGCTGACAGGGAGCCCAAAGTGCACCACGGGCCATGCACACCCTGAGAACCCCTGCAATTTCCCACTCTCAGGGTTGACCAGAAATGACAGCTGTTTCGAGAAGGATGGGTCCTGACCAATCCCAAAAGTTGATATGATTTCATGATCCTTATCCATGACTTTGACAAGCATTCCCTCCTGAAGATGCCACCTCCTATCTCTGAGACGGTTCCATCTGATCCGTTTGCAAAACATTCTTTTTCCAGAGATGAACCAAAAGGCTGTGCTGAAGGCAGTGTTTCCCAGAGGAAACAGTGGCTCATGGGCAGCCTCTGCTGCAGGAAGGGAGGCCATGCCAGGCACAGTCCCAGGAGGTAATTGCTGTGTCCCTGGGCCTGAGCCCTGCTGAGGCTTGAGCTGCCATCTCTGCTGCTTGGCAGTGCCTGCCCTTCAGGGATGTTGCACAGAGCATGGAAAAGGGGTTGAGAGTGACCAGGAGCCAGCCCAGACTTCCCCAGGCCCCTCTGCAGTACTGGCCATGTCCATTGACATGGGGCTCCCATGGCCTTACCGAAACCCTTGCAGTGACCTGTTCCCTAAGTCTGAAGTGGATACCAGCACACCATAGAAATGGTTCTGATCTGTGATTCCTTCTAGATTGGGATCGAGACATGGAGTACATGAAAATGCTGGTCAGTGGTGGTTTGAAGACTTTGCCAGATACTGGAGGCAAGTTTTCAGTGTCTCTCTCTGCATGGAATAATCAGTGTCAATGTGGCAAGAGCCATGTCCATTGACATCTGGCTCCCACAGCATTACCCAAACCCCTTGCAGTGCCCAGATCCCAAAGGCAGAAGTTGATCTTGGCACACACTGGAATGGTTCTGATCTGTGCTCCCTTCTAGATGAGGGTGCTGAGACAGCTTCTCCAGCAGCTGGGATGGAAGATGGTTTGGAACCATTAGGAGGTTCTGCAGGTAAGTTCTCAGCTTCTGCTCAGAGCATAATCATTGACAACCTGCCAAGAAACAGGTGACAGATGCTTCTGTGGCTGTTGAGTTACAGGTGTGTCTGCAGAGAGGACTTTCCCAGTTCCTTTCCTGACGCCTGAACGCAAGCTCGGCTCCCATCGCAGGGGTGAGTAGTGTGTCCCTGCTGACCCTACAGGCTGAGCCCTGGTTTGTGGGACACGTTCATCTGAAATGGAAATACTTTCTGTTAAGGTCCTCCTAGAGGGAGGAACAAACCTACAGAAGATATCAAGTCCCTGGAGACATCGAAACACATGGATGAGATGCTGAGTGATCTGGACAGACACCGTGGTAGGTGCATTCCTCTCAGCAGCTGGGGCCTTTCTCTGCACATCTGGACACGCTGTGCCTGGCACAGAAAGAAGGGATCCATGTCAGCCTGGCTGCCCTGCTGCTGCTTTCACAGCCTGCAGGGCTGTTTCCCCAGCCTGGCCTGGCTGCAGCTTCTCCCCAGCATCTGCAGGAAGGCATTTGGCATCAGTGGACAGGGAGCCCAAACTGCACCTTGGCCGTGCACACCCTGAGATCCCCTGCAATTTTTCAGTCTCAGGGTAAATCAAGAGGGGCAGCTTCAGGAGGAGGGACAATCTTGTGTCAGCCCAAAGAGCCTTGGACTTTTCCTGATCAAGCAATCATGACCAAGACATGGATATGTCTTTGACAAGTATTACTTCCTGAAGAAGCCACCTCCATGATGGCCAGTAGTTCCATCTGATTCAGCTGTGCCTCTTCCTTTCTCCAGAGATGTACCAAAAGCCTTTGCAGGAAGCAGAACTTCCTGGAGAATGGAAGGGCTTCATGCCAGGTGCCTCTACACAAAGGGAGGAGATACCAGACAGTGCTACAGAAGGTATACTGCTGTGCCAGGCTCAGCCAGGCTGAGTAGTCCTGCTGGGGCCCCTCCATACGAGACACGTCCCGAAACA